>NC_135477.1:179107685-179457322 GCF_052094955.1 Ictidomys tridecemlineatus | reverse complement strand
CCACCCTCCCTCACCCTTGCCAACATGCATGCCCTCACCCTTCCACCCTCCCTAACCCTTCCCTTCCCTCCTCCCCTCCACCCTTCCACCCTCCCTCACCCTTCCCTTTCCTCCTTCCCTCCACCCTTCAACCCTCCCTCACCCTTGCCAACATGCATGCCCTCCACCCTTCCACCCTCCCTCACCCTTCCCTTCCCTCCTCCCGTCCATCCTTCCACCCTCCCTCACCCTTCCCTTTCCTCCTTCCCTCCACCCTTCCACCCTCCCTCAACCTTCCCATCATGCATGCCCTCCACCCTTCCTCCCTCCATCACCCTTCCCTTCCCTCCTCCCCTCCACCCTTTCACCCTCCACCGTGCCTCACCCTTCCCTTTCCTCGTCCCCTCCACCCTTCCACCCTTCCTCACCCTTCCCAACATGCATGCCCTCCACCCTTCCACCCTCCCTTACCCTTCCCTTCCCTCCTCCCCTCCACCCTTCCACCCTCCCTCACCCTTCCCTCCCTCCTCCCCTCCACCCATCCACTCTCCCTCACCCTTCACATTCCTCCTCCCCTCCACCCTTCCACCCTCCCTCACCCTTCCCTTTCCTCCTCCCCTCCACCCTTCCACCCTCCCTCACCCTTGCCAACATGCATGCTCTCCACCCTTCCACCCTCACTCAACCTTCCCTTCCCTCCTCCCCTCCACCCTTCGACCCTCCCTCACCCTTCCCCTCCCTCCTCCCCTCCACCCATCCACCCTCCCTCACCCTTCACATTCCTCCTCCCCTCCACCCTTCAACCCTCCCTCACCCTTCCCATCATGCATGCCCTGGACCCTTCCACCCTCCCTCACCCTTTTCTTCCCTCCTCCCCTCCACCCTTCCACCATCCCTCACCCTTGTCAACATGCATGCCCTCCGCCCTTCCACCCTCCCTCACCCTTCCCTTTCCTCCTCCCGTCCATCCTCCCACCCTCCCTCACCTTTCCCTTTCCTCCTTCCCTCCACCCTTCCACCCTCCCTCACCCTTCCCATCATGCATGCCCTCCACCCTTCCTTCCTCCATCACCCTTCCCTTCCCTCCTCCCCTCCACCCTTTCACCCTCCACCGTCCCTCACCCTTCCCTTTCCTCCTCCCCTCCACCCTTCCACCCTTCCTCACCCTTCCCAACATGCATGCCCTCCACCCTTGCACCCTCACTCAACCTTCCCTTCCCTCCTCCCCTCCACCCTTCGACCCTCCCTCACCCTTCCCCACCCTCCTCCCCTCCACCCATCCACTCTCCCTCACCCTTCACATTCCTCATCCCCTCCACCCTTCCACCCTCCCTCACCCTTCCCTTTCCTCCTCTCCTCCACCTTCCACCCTCCCTCACCCTTCCCATCATGCATGCCCTCCACCCTACGGCCCTCCCTCACCCTTCCCTTCCCTCCTCCCGTCCACCCTTCCACCCTTCCTCACCCTTCCCATCATGCATGCCCTGGACCCCTCCTCCCTTCCTCAACCTTCCCAACATGCATGCCGTCCATCCGTCCACCCGCCCTAACCCTTCCCTTCCCTCCTCCCCTCCACCCTTCCACCCTCCCTCACCCTTCCCTTTCCTCCTCCCATCCAACCTTCCACCCTCCCTCACCCTTCCCTTTCCTCCTCCACTCCACCCTTCCACCTCCCTCACCCTTCCCAACATGCATGCCCTCAACCCTTCCACACTCCCTAACCCTTCCCTTCCCTCCTCTCCTCCACCCTTTCACCCTCCCTCACCCTTCCCTTTCCTCCTTCCCTCCACCCTTCCACCCTCCCTCACCCTTCCCATCATGCATGCCCTCCACCCTTCCTCCCTCTGTCACCCTTCCCTTCCCTCCTCCACTCCACCCTTTCACCCTCCACCCTCCATCACCCTTCCCTTTCCTCCTCCCCTCCACCCTTCCACCCTTCCTCACACTTACCAACATGCATGCCCTCCACCCTTGCACCCTCCCTTACCCTTCCCTTCCCTCCTTCCCTCCACCCATCGACCCTCCCCCACCCTTCCCCTCCCTCCTCCCCTCTACCCATCCACCCTCCCTCACCCTTCACATTCCTCCTCCCCTCCACCCTTCCACCCTCCCTCACCCTTCCCAACATGCATGCCCTCCACCCTTCCACCCTCCCTCACCCTTCCCTTCCCTCCTCCCGTCCATCCTTCCACCGTCCCTCACCCTTCCCTTTCCTCCTTCCCTCCACCCTTCCACCCTCCCTCACCCTTCCCATCAAACATGCCCTCCACCCTTCCTTCCTCCGTCACCCTTCCCTTCCCTCCTCCCCTCTACCCTTTCACCCTCCACCGTCCCTTACCCTTCCCTTTCCTCCTCCCCTCCACCCTTCCACTCTTCCTCACCCTTCCCAACATGCATGCCCTCCACCCTTCCACCCTCCCTTACCCTTCCCTTCCCTCCTCCCCTCCACCCTTTGAGCCTCCCTCACCCTTCCCCTCCCTCCTCCCCTCCACCCATCCACCCTCCCTCACACATCACATTCCTCCTCCCTCCACCCTTCCACCCTCCCTCACCCTTCCCTTTCCTCTTCCCCTCCACCCTTCCACCCTCCCTCATTCTTCCCATCATGCATTAACTCCACCCTATGTCCCTCCCTCACCCTTCCCTTCCCTCCTCCCGTCCACCGTTCCACCCTCCCTCACCCTTCCCATCATGCATGCCCTGGACCCTCCTCCCTCCCTCAACCTTCCCAACATGCATGCCCTCCACCCTTCCTCCCACTGTCACCCTTCCCTTCCCTCCTCCACTCCACCCTTTCACCCTTCAACCCTCCCTCACCCTGCCCCTCCCTCCTCACCTCCACCCATCCACCCTCCCTCTCCCTTCACATTCCTCCTCCCCTCCACCCTTCCTCACCCTTCCCAACATGCATGCCGTCCACCCTTCCACCCTCCCTTACCCTTCCCTTCCCTCCTCCCCTTTACCCTTCGTCCCTCCCCCACCCTTCCCTACCTCCTCCCCTCCACCAATCTACCCTCCCTCACCCTTCACATTACTTCTCCCCTCCACCCTTCCACCCTCCCTCACCCTTCCCAACATGCATGCCCTCCACCCTTCCACCCTCCCTCACCCTTCCCTTCCCTCCTCCCGTCCATCCTTCCACCCTCCCTCACCCTTCCCTTTCCTCCTTCCCTCCACCCTTCCACCCTCCCTCACCCTTCCCATCATGCATACCCTCCACCCTTCCTCCCTCCGTCACCCTTCCCTTCCCTCCTCCCCTCCACCCTTTCACCCTCCACCGTCCCTCAACCTTCCCTTTCCTCCTCCCCTCCACCCTTCCACCCTTCCTCACACTTTCCAACATGCATGCCCTCCACCCTTCCACCCTCCCTCACCCTTCCCCTCCCTCCTCCCCTCCACCCATCCACCCTCCCTCACCCTTCACATTCCTCCTCCCCTCCACCCTTCCACCCTCCCTCACCCTTCCCTTTCCTCCTCCCCTCCACCCTTCCACCCTCCCTCACCCTTCCTATCATGCATGCCCTCCATCCTACGTCCCTCCCTCACCCTTCCTTTCCCTCCTACCGTCCACCCTTCCACCCTCCCTCAACCTTCCCATCATGCATGCCCTGGACCCCTCCTCCCTCCCTCAACCTTCCCAACATACATGCCCTCCACCCTTCCACCCTCCCTAACCCTTCCCATCCCTCCTCCCCTCCACCCTTCCACCCTCCCTCACCCTTCCCTTTTCTCCTCCCCTCCACACTTCCACCCTCCCTCACCCTTCCCTTTCCTCCTCCCCTCCACCCTTCCACCCTCCCTCCCCCTTTCCTTTCCTCCTCCCCTCCACCCTTCCACCCTCCCTCACCCTTCCCAACATGCATGCCCTCCACCATTCCACCTTCCCTCACCCTTCCCAACATGCATGCCCTCCACCCTTCCACCCTCCCTAACCCTTCCCTTCCCTCCTCCCGTCCACCCTTCCACCCTCCCTCACCCTTCCCTTTCCTCCTTCCCTCCACCCTTCCACCCTCCCTCACCCTTCCCATCATGCATGCCCTCCACCCTTCCACCTTCCCTCACCCTTCCCTTCCCTCCTCCCCTCCACCCTTTCACCCACCCTCACCCTTCCCTTTCCTCCTTCCCTCCACCATTCCACCCTCCCTTACCCTTCCCTTCCCTCCTCCCCTCCACCCTTCGACCCTCCCTCACCCTTCCCCTCCCTCCTCCCCTCCACCTATCCACCCTCCCTCACCCTTCACATTCCTCCCCCTCCATGCTTCCACCCTCCCTCACCCTTCCCATCATGCATGCCCTGGACCCTTCCTCCCTCCCTCACCCTTCCCTTTCCTCCTCCCCTCCACCTTTACACCCTCCCTCATCCTTCCCTTTCCTCCTCCCCTCCACCCTTCCACCCTACCTCACCCTTCCCAACATGCATGCCCTCCACCCTTCCACCCTCCCTCACCCTTCCCTTCCCTCCTTCCGTCCATCCTTCCACCCTCCCTCACCCTTCCCTTTCCTCCTTCCCTCCACCCTTCCACCCTCCCTCACCCTTCCCATCATGCATGCCCTCCACCCTTCCTCCCTCCATCACCCTTTCCTTCCCTCCTCCCATCCAACCTTCCCCCCTCCCTCACCCTTCCCTTTCCTCCTCCCGTCCACCCTTCCACCCTTCCTCACCCTTCCTATCATGCATGCCCTCCACCCTTCCTCCCTCCATCACCCTTTCCTTCCCTCATTCCATCCAACCTTCCCCCCTCCCTCACCCTCCCCTTTCCTCCTCCCGTCCACCCTTCCACCCTTCCTCACCCTTCCCATCATGCATGCCCTCCACCCTTCGACCCTCCCTCACCCTTCCCCTCCCTCCTCCCCTCAACCCATCCACCCTCCCTCACCCTTCACATTCCTCCTCCCCTCCACCCTTCCACCCTCCCTCACCCTTCCCTTTCCTCCTCCCCTCCACCCTTCCACCCTCCCTCACCCTTCCCATCATGCATGCCTTCCACCCTACGTCCCTCCCTCACCCTTCCCTTCCCTCCTCCCGTCCACCCTTCCACCCTCCCTCCCCCTTCCCATCATGCATGCCCTGGACCCTTCCTCCCTCCCTCAACCTTCCATTTCCTCCTCCCCTCCATCCTTCCACCCTCCCTCACCCTTCCCAACATGCATGCCCTCCACCTTTCTACCCTCCCTCACTCTTCCCAACATGCATGCCCTCCACACTTCCACCCTCCCTAACCCTTCCCTTCTCTCCTCCCGTCTATCCTTCCACCCTCCCTCACCCTTCCCTTTCCTCCTTCCCTCCACCATTCTACCCTCCCTCACCCTTCCCATCATGCATGCCCTCCACCCTTCCTCCCTCCATCACCCTTCCCTTCCCTCCTCCCCTCCACCCTTTCACCCTCCACCCTCCCTCACCCTTCCCTTTCCTCCTCCCCTCCACCCTTCCACCCTCCCTCACCCTTCCCAACATGCATGCCCTCCACCCTTCCACCCTCCCTTACCCTTCCCTTCCCTTCTCCCCTACACCCTTCGACCCTCCCTCACCCTTCCCCTCCCTCCTCCCCTCCACCCATCCACCCTCCCTCACCCTTCACATTCCTCCTCCTCTCCACCCTTCCACCCTCCCTCACCCTTCCCTTTCCTCCTCCCCTCCACCCTTCCACCCTCCATCACCCTTCCCATCATGCATGCCCTGGACCCCTCCTCCCTCCTTCAACCTTCTTAACATGCATGCCCTCCACCCTTCCACCCTCCCTAACCCTTCCCTTCCCTCCTCCCCTCCACCCTTCCACCCTCCTTCACCCTTCCCTTTCCTCCTCCCATCCAACCTTCCACCCTCCCTCACCCTTCCCTTTTCTCCTCCCATCCACCCTTCCACCCTCCCTCACCCTTCCCATCATACATGCCCTCCACTGTTCCACCCTCCCTCACCCTTTTCTTCCCTCCTCCCCTCCACCATTCCATCCTTCCTCCCTCTCTCACCCTTCCCTTTTCTCCTCCCCTCCACTCTTCCTCCCTCCCTCACCGTTCACATTCCTTCTCCCCTCCACCCTTCTACCCTTTCTCACCCTTCACATCCCTCCTCCTCTCCACCCTTCCCCCCTCACCTCATCTTCCCATCTTTCTTCCCCTCCCCCCTTCCACTCTCCCCTTACATTTCTCATCGCGCATCCCCTTCATATTTCTACCTGCTCTTCCTCCTTCTTTTAACACCTTCCTTTATTCTTCCTCTTTTCTCTTTCTTATTCTGTTCTCTGTTCCTTTTTCTGTTTTTTTTTCGTGTTGTCTTCATGTCTTTCCTTTTCTCTCTGTCTCTCTTTCTCCCGTTTTTTCCTTCCTCTCTGGTTTTTCCTCTTAATTCTCTACTTTCCTTTATCCTCCATTCTTTCCTTTCTTCCCTCTACCTATTCCTCCCCTCTTTTTCTTCCCTGTCTCCTTCTTTTTTCCCTTTCCTTCTGTATTCCTTCCCCATTTTCCTTTTTTTTCAGTACTTCTCTACTTCCTTCTTTCTATCCTACCTTCCTTTCTCCTGTTTCCTTTCTTTCATTCCCTTTTTTTCCCATTTTCTCTGTTTTGTCTGTCCCTTTTTATTTTCTCTCCTCTCCTCCCCTTACCTGAATCACATATGCTCATTACTTGGTACTTCCTCTTGTGTCCTGCAGCTTTCCCTCATATGTGCTCCGAGTGCTCTCCTTATAGTTCATTTATGCTCTCTTTGGAATCTGGCTCATGTTAACTCTGTAGTATGGAACTGCCACAGTGGACTGTGCTTTTATCCTCATTTCATGATCCAAGCAGGAACATGGAAGTATTCAACTCAAAGTAGATGATATTATTAGTGCTAACAAGTCTTGGATTAGAGGAGGTGGATTGTATGCACAGAGTGCGCTAAAGGTGGGGAAAGGAGAAGACATTGATGCAGAGACAGAGTGGTCAGTCAATGTTAGATCAGACAAAGGTGTTCTTTTTCTCTTTGTTTCAGCACTCCATAAAAGGAGTGTGAGGTGGGTGAGAGATGGATTCCAGGTTCATATGGAAATTACTTCAAGTCCAAGCTTTTTGAGTTTGGTGTCAGAAAGTGACATTTCTTGTTCTCAGTTTTTACTTCTTGAAGATGAAACAATCTTGTGGCACCTACTCCAGAGTTCAGATCAATTTAGAAATATATATAGAACACTAGTGTTTTTCACATGATATGCAGCAAATTATTATGTTTTCAGTAAAATACAAAGGTCATCAGCTGAGACTAGGAAGAGTGAAAGAGAAATGAAGGTCATCTTGAAGACATGGAAGCCATCTGCTTATTGGTCATAAGATTCACATGAAAGACTCAAGATGATCAAATGGTTTTCTTGTGCCACATTTAATCACTTCAGTGCAGACATGGATTAGACCAGGGAGTCTCCACTCTGGCTGTACATTGGAATCTCAGTCTCAGTGTCCCCCACACCCCAATTCTGATTGCAGTCATCTGGGAAGAGGGTCTAGGAGACTTTAGAAGATACCCAGTTGTGTTAGTCATGTTCCTGTCACCGTAACCAATACCTGGGAAGACCCATTTATAATTACAGTTTCAGAGGTCTCAGTCCATGATGGAGTGGCCCCATTGTCTTTGGACCTGTCCTGAGGATGCATATCATGGCCAGCTGAGCATGCTCGAGAGTAGCTGCTCCTGTCAGGGCTGCAAGTCAGTGAGAGAGAAGAGGAAGGGGCTGGGCTCCCACTCCCCCCTTCAAGGGCACACCCCAGTGAGCAGAAGACCTCCTAGCAGACCTGCCTCTTTTCACTGCCTCCCAATTGTGCCAAGCTGGGGATCCAGCCTGTAACCATGGGCCTCTGGGGGACAGTTAAACTCAAACTAGAGCATGGGAAGAGCTGAGTTTAAGTTAGGATTGGGGTCTTCCTAGGGAAATTCAGAAGAGTATTCAGGCATGAAGGGAAGGGCTAATTATGGAGAGTAGAATCTAAGATAAGGAAAAACTTGAGGGCTTTTGTGATAGACAATGAAAAAGTGGTAAGTCAAGGGCCAGAAGCTTCCAGAACAGAAGTGGGAGGCCTCTGTGAGAGCCCACTTCCACTGAACAAATAGCAACACAAACAATTAAGTCAGTTAGCGCCACAGGGGGATTATCTTTGCTCCAAGGACTCTTTTTTTTTTCATGTCCAGGTAGAGGTTAGTATCTGAATCCTATTGACTTAAAGTGGTTTTGTTCTAAAAGGATCACAGTGCTGACAGTTCAGATAAAGAGAACAGGATCTACTTGAACCAATTTACGTAGGAAAGCAAGCATATGGAGTTTTAAGTGGGTTGCAAAATTGATGAGAGGGCAGAAGTGAGGCTGGATTTCCAGGAATGGATACTTGGTGGGGCTCCACTATGGAACTAGGCTTAGCAATTTTCACGCCCACCCTTGTCCTTGCCCTGCTCCTGTGTTCAGTCGGCATTCAAAGAGCAAAGAGAACCATGAAATAAGAGAAGGCCACATAGATATTCAGCAGTGCCACCTGAAGTCACCACTCACGGTGCTGCTTAGGTGAGGTAGAAATGTGCTAAAAGGTGAGGTGGAAAAGTGTTTTACTATACAAGATGTCCACAAAGTCCTTGAAGGTAGGATAAGCACATTGTTCAAGAGTTGTTGCCTGCTTTGTAAAATAACACACTCAATATGATATTCTTTATCATTCTGATACCTTTTGGGGTGGAGTACTCTAAATTTAATGGTTTAATTGTTAATCTTAAAAAATATACAGTCATACTTTTTCCCTGTTTTTATGATTTTTTTTCCAGGTTGCCAATTAGACTCATTAATTTAAGAGTATCTTGCTGAACCCTTGTGGGACATATTATTTGCAAGTATAAATACTATACTATTTAAACATAAGTTGATTCTGTATTTCTCAACATTGTAACCATTTTGTAGTCAAAACAGGTATGCCAACTTTCCTTTCCTTATAAAGTTATTTTTCAGAGAAAGACAAAGAATGAGTTTAAGAACAGATCTAGAGGAAATGCGAAGAACAGATGATTCATGGTAAAGCATTATTCTAACCAGATAGGAAAAAAGCAGGGTTTCAAAGAGCCACCTGTTCAGTTAAGTGGAATCGCCTGTTTAGGTTTTAAATTTCACTATCCTTATTTTCTTTGAAATTGTTTTCGGGTGTGCGCGCCTCTTTTATATTTTCTTTACTGCCTTTTCTTTGTTCTCTTTTTTCTTTGTATCCCTCAAGGCTCACAGGAAGTATCAACATTACTAAAAGCAACAGTCCATGTGGGGCCAGAGAGTCTAGATTTCAGCCTAGGCTCTCAAGTAAACTGACTGGGCCTTACATTTGCCTTTGTAACACCCATATAACTGTGTTAAGTGGAGAGAGGATCAAGGGTCTTCTCAATGCACTACCCAAATTTCCCCAGCACAATTTTTCAAAAAGACTATCATTTCCCTCTGGCACTATGTGGTCTATTATGAAATAGGAGAGCATGTGCATTCTTCACTCTGTTTACAGGTTCTCTATTCTTTCTTTGGTTTATTTCTCTGTATGCATATATAGATATGTATATATGTATGTATATATATACTGGGCATATATATTATTATGCATATATTATGTATATGTGTATATATACACACATATATAATTTGGTCTTTTTAGATATAAATGACAGTAGAGTGTATTTTGGCATATTATACATACATGGAGTAAAACTTATTCTAATTAGGATTCCTGTGGTTGTACATGATATGGAGTTGCACTGATCATGCATTCATACACAAACATAGGAAACTTCTGTCTGATTCATTCTACTATCTTTCTATTCCCACTACCTTCCTTTCCCTTTGTCTAATCCAATGAATTTCTATTCTTCCCTCCCCCTCTCTTATTATGTGTTACCATCCACATATCAGAGAGAATATCTGGCCTTTGGGTTTTGGGGATTGGCTTATTGCACTTAGCATGACAGTCTCCAGTTCCATTCTTTTACCGGCAAATAATGCCATAATTACATTCTTCTTTATGACTGAGTCTCTGTTTGCTCTTAAACCATGCTGAATCAATTACTATTTACACTAAGGTTCTTTTTGTTACTGTTCTAATGTTATACATGACAGTAAAATGCATTTTGACACATCATACATAAATGGAGTACAACTTCTCATTCTTCCGGTTGTACACAACGTAGAATCTCACTGGTCATGTAATCATATATGGACATATATGGACATATATGTCCAATTCATTCTACTGTCCTTCCTGTCCTCATATTCCCTTCTTTCCCATCACTCCCTTCTCTCTAACCCTAAGTACCTCAACTCATCCCTAGACCCTACCCTCTTATTGTGAATTAGCACCCACATATCAGAGAAAACATTTGGCCTTTGGTTTTCTGGGATTGGCTTATTTCACCTAGCATGATATTCTCCAGCTCCATCCATTTACCACAAATGTCATAATTTCATTCTTCTTTAAGACACAGTAATATTCCATTAGTGTGTATATACCATATTTTCTTTACCCATTCATCTGTTGAAGGGCATCTAGGTTGGTTCCATAGTCTGGCAATTTCGAACTGAGCTGCTATACACATTGATATGCCTGCATCTCTGTAGTATGCTGATTTTAAGTCCTTTGGGTATAAACCAAAGAATGGGATAGCTGGGTCAAAGTTGGTTCCATTCCAAATTATCTGAGGAATCTCCAAACTGCTTTCCATAGTGGTTGTACCGATTTGCAGTCCCACCAGCAATGTAATAGTGTGCCTTTTCCCCTACATCCTTGCCAACATTTATTTTTTGCTTTATCTTTGATAATCGCTATTCTGACTAAAGTGAGATGAAATCTTAGGATACTTCTGATTTGTATTTCTCTAATTGCTAGAGGTGTTCAACATTTTTTCATGTATTTGTTGATCAATTGTATTTCTTCTGTGAATTATCTTTTCAGTTGCTTAACCCATATATTAATTGGGTTATTTTTTTTTTCAGTGTTAAGTTTTTTGAGTTCTTCATATATCCTGGAGATTGATGCTCTATCTGAGGTGCATGTGGTAAAGATTTTCTCCCAATCTGTAGGCTTTCTCTCCAATTATTTATTGTTTCCTTTGCTGAGAAGCTTTTTAGTTTGGATCCATCTCATTTATTGATTCTTGATTTTACTTCTTGCATTTTAGAAGTCTTATTAAGGAAGTCAGTTCCTAAGCCAAAATGGTGAGGGCCTCCTTTTTCTTCTTTTAGACACAGGGTCTCTGTTCTAGTGCTTAAATCTTTGATCCACTTTGGGTTTTGTGCAGGGTGAGAGATAAGGATTTAATTTCATTTTGCTACATATGGATTTCCAGTTTTTCCAGCACCATTTGGTGAAGAGGCTGTCTTTTTTCCAATGAATGTTTTGGTGCCTTTGTCTAACATGAGATAACTGTATTTATGTGGGGTTTTTTCTATGTCTTCTGTACCATTGGTCTACATGTCTGTTTTGGTGTCAATACCATGCTGTTTTTTGTTACTATGGCTCTGTAGTACATTTCAAGTTCTGATGTTGTGATATCTCTTGCTTTACTTGCTAAGGATTGCTTTGGCTATTCTGGGTCTCATTTCTCCAAATGAATTTTATGATTGCTTTTTCTAGAATGTCATTGGGAATTGCATTAAATCTGTATGACAAAATAGTATGGCTATTTTGACAATACTAATGCTGCCTATCCAAGAGCATGGCAGATCTTTCCATCTTCTAAGGTCTTCTTCAATTTCTTTCTTTATACACTAATGTTCTTTGTATGTTTGTATAAGCCCTCTTCCTTTATTCTTCAAGATTTTCTTGCCTATTCTTGGCTTGTTGAATTTCCATATAAATTTTAGAATCAACTTGTTGTGTTCTAGTGTGAGGGGGGATTTACTGGGAATTTATTGGAATTGTATTGAATCTTTAGAACAATTTGGAGATAAGTGATATTTTTAGTTTAATATATACCACCAAGTAGATCTTCTTTACCCTGGGATGTTTGAAGTTCTTAATAGAGAAGTCTTATACTTTTTTCTGTTGGCTTTATCTCTAGGCGTATGGTATATTTACAATTATATGATCAAACATTTTTCTTCTTGGTTATTTGCGGCAAACCCAAGGCAAACATCTTACTGAACACAGAAAAACTGAAAGCATTTCCCTCTAAAATGAGGAGCCAGACAACAATGCCCACTCTCATCACCCTATTCATCATAGTCCTTGAAACACAGACAGAACAATTAGGCAAGAGAAGGAAAATAAAGGGATACATATAGTAAAAGAAGAGGCCAAATTATCAGTTTGCTGATAACATGATCTTATATTTAGAAGACCCAAAAAACTCCATCAGAAGACTTCTAGAGAAAAAAAGATACAGTAAAGTAGCAAGATACAAGATTAACTTTCCCATATACTCCATTAGTGATAATGAATCTGCTGAAAAAGAAATTAGGGAAATTATCCCATTCACAATAAGCTCAAAAATATAATAAATTGCTTGTGAATTAATCTCATGAAGGAGGTGAAGGACCTCTACAATGAAAACTATAGAATACTGAAGGCATTGAAGAAGACCATAGAAGATAGAAAGACCACCTGTATTATTGGATAAGCAGAATTAATATTGTCAAAATTGCTACACTACCAAAAGTGCTATACAGATTCAATGCAATTCCTGTTAAAATCCCAATGACTTTCTTCATGGAAATAGAAAAAAAAACAGTCCTAAAATTCATTTGGAAAAATAAGAGACCTAGAATAACCAAAGCAATCCTGAAAAAAGAAGAGCAATGCTGGAGGCATCTTAATAGCAGATCTCAAATTATATTACAGAGTTATAGGAAAAAAACAGCATGGCATTGACACTAAAATAGACCCAAAGACCAATGGACTAGAAGACACAGACACAAACCCACATACAAACGGTCATTTTTTATTTTTCATTTTTGTATCAGGGATTGAACCCAAGGGTCTTTAACTACTAAGCAAATTCCCAGCCTTTTTATTTTTTATTTTGAGACAGGGTCTTGCTAGGTTGTTTACAGCTTCACTAAATTGCTGAGACTGGCTTTGAACTTGTGATCCTCCTGCCTCAACCTCCCAAGATGCTGGGATTATAGGCATGCACCACCATGCCTGGTTATACAGTTATCTCATACTACATAAAAGTGCCAAAAACATATTGGTTAAAAGATAGCCTTTTAAAACCAATGGTGCTGGTATAACTGGATATTCCATGTGCAGAGAAATGAAAATTGACCCCTATTTCTCACACCACACAAAAGACAAATCAAGCTGATCACAAACTTAGGAATTAGTCCAGAATATGTGCAATTGCTAGGAAAAAAATGTAGGCCCAACACTCCAACATATTGGCACAGGTATTGATTTCCTTAACAAGACTCCTAAAGTGTAATAAATAAAATCACAAATTAAAAAGTGGGATGGCATCAAATTAACAAGCTTCTCCACAGCAAAGGAAACAGTGAAGAATGTGAAGAGAGAGTCTACAAAATAAGAGAAGATCTTTCCAGCCATTCCCTGGACAGAGGATTAATATCCAGTAAGAAAAAAGAAATTTAAAATCTTGACACACATACATATACACACACGAAAAAAAATAGCCCAATCAATAAATTGGCAAAAGAACTAAAAAACAGACTCTTCTCAAAAGAAGAAATATAAAAATACAAATGGCCCACAAATATATGAAAAATGTTTAACATCTCTATCAATCAGAGAAATGCAAATTAAAACTACATTGAAATTTCATCTCACTCCAGTCAGAATTGCAATTATAAAAAATACAAATAAGAACTGTTGGTGAGGATGTAGGAGGAAAGGTATACACCAATATTGTTGGTGAGACTACAAATTAGTACAACCACTCTGGAAAGCAGTATGGAGATCCCTCAAAATACTAGGAATGGAACCAATATATAACCCAGCTATCTCACTCCTCAGTATATCCAAAAGATCTAAAATCTGCATACTATAGAGATGCAGCCACATCTGTGTTTATAGCAGCACAATTCACAGTAGCCAAGCTATGGAACCAACCTAGATGCCCATCAACAGATGAATGGATAAAGAAAATGTGGTTTATATACATATGAGAGTATTACTCAGCCATAAAGAAGAATGGAATTGTGGCCTTTGCCAATAAATAGATGGAACTTGAGACTAATGTACTAAGTGAAATAAGCCAGACCCAGAAAGTCAAAGGCTGAATATTTTCTCTGATATGCAAAAGCTAGTCAAAAATAAGGGAAAAAATAGAAAAGAAAAGGGGAAGGATTTCATCAAAATAGGATAAAGATCAGGAAGGGGATTGAGGAAGAAGCAGGAGGGATGGGATAAGTGAAGAACAGTGGAATGAACAACTTTCCTAGGTACATATATGAATATACCTCAGTGACTCTCACCATTACATATGTTCATAAGGCACTAATTGAAAAGAAAAAATACAAGTAAACAGCAGAAAGATCAGTAGAGAAGAGGGAAGGGAATGGGAGAAGGGAGGATGGAAGGGAAAAGGGGAAATACTAGGGACTGACTTCAAGCAAATTATATTTCAGACTTTTATAGTTACATCAAAATGGATCCTAATGTAATACATAACTAAAAAGAATTAATAAAACTGAATAAAAATTTCTCCATGTGTTTAGAGCTGCTATAGCTGATTTTTAAAAATTCAACCTGCATTTGATAGGCAACTTTAATAAATTTCATCATTAATTTTAATAGATTATCTACAAAGTATTTTAGACTTTCTACAAAGCATATGCAAATAGTAACACTGAAAAGCTTCTAATTTTAACATAGTTTCAGACTTACAGGAAAGTTACAAGAACAATGGAGCCTGTAGATTCTTTAAGTACCTTTCCCAAATGTTAACATTTCAATATAGTTGCTTTCATGTCTCTTTCAATATATAAAACTACTTTCTTTTTCCTGGACCACTTGTGAATAAAGTGCAGACATGAGAATAAGTAATATTCACTCCTAAATATTTCATTGTAAATTTCTTAAAAACAAGGCAGTATAAGAATCAAAATCAGGGAATGAACATTCCCACAATACTATCAGCTAATCAAAGTACAAATTTGCCAGTTGTTCCACTATTCCTATCACAAATTGCATTTATCAGATATAGGTCTCTAATCAGAATCAGGTTTCCTACCTTTACTTATCACTCAATGCTCTGCATTTTGAAGTATACAAGCCAGGAAAGATGCTACTCAGTAAATATTTTGAGGCTAAGTAAATATCCTAAAACTTATTAAACTTTTATCCCACTAATTATAGCATTTATTGGTGATTCTTGTCTAAATGACCTAGTATATGTACCAGAGATTTTTGAAATCTATTTTCTCTTCTGAGCTCATGCAATGCAATTCTACTGTGAGCAAAAGGTTTTCTTCATTTATTCATTAGTATTTTAATTTTTTTATAATTACATGGGCTTGTGGTTTCTTATTTTACTCAATGTTATGACCTATTACTATTGTCAACTTACATGCTCAAAATGTCCTCAGATTTGGCCAATGGGAGCCACTTCAAGGTGATAAGTTCATTTCGATGTGCCCCACCATTCTCTGAGCACTTTCTTACTTTTTGGCATAAGATGCTCAAGGCTCATCTCATTCATTCCCAGCCATACTCCTGGAGTCCACTAATTTTCAAAAAATTCTGGTTCCTTTTTGGTGGAGAATGATATTAAGAAATCAAGATCTGGGTGCCAAGGGTACTCACCAGTACTCAGGTGACACTGCTGCCAGGACCTCTCAGTAGACATATCCAGGAGTTCATAAAACTCAATTCCAATTCAACACCACAGAGTTTGTTTTAGCCTTCCTCCTTTGCACATTCTGACCCCGTTATCCATAACACGTGTAGTTATTTTTCAGTTTTTCAATCCTATTGCAAAAGTTATTCCAGGCACCTTCTGTTGGGATGATTACATTCTAGGAAATCCCTCAAGGAGGGTTTATGGCTACAAAATTCCCTGAGTTGTAACATATTTAAAATGATTTTCTTATAGCCTTTATAACTAAAGGATAACCATTTTTATTTTTTACAGTGCTGGAGATCAAACCCAGGGCCTTTCACATACTGGGTGAGTGTTCTACCACTTTTCTTTTCCTTTCACTTTTTTTAAAAAATATATTTTTTAGATGTTGATGGACCTTTATTTTATTCATTTATTTACATGTAGCACTGAGAATTGAATCCAGTGCCTCACACATGCTAGCCAAGTGCTCTACCACTGAGCCACAACTCCAGCCCCTTTTCCTTTTAAAGGAAGAAAATACCAAGGCTTTATATATAAATCCTTGGTTTTATATATATATATAATCTTCTTATTTTATTCTCTTTTATTGCTGAGTAATATTCCATTGTGCATATATGCCACATCATCTAGGTTGGTTCCACAGTTTAAGCATGTGTGTGTGTGTGTATCAGGAATAAAATAAGAAGATAGTACTAAGTGAAGTTAGCCAATCTCCCAAAAAAAACAAATGCTGAATGTTTTCTATGATATAAGGAGGCTGACTCATAGTGGGGTAAGGAAAGGGAGCATGAGAGGAATAGACAAACTCAAGATAGGGCAGAGGGGTGGGAGGGGAAGGGAGGGGGCATGGGGTTAGAAATGATGGTGGAGTGTGATGATCATTATTAACCAAAGTACATGTATGAAGACACAAATTGGCGTGAATCTACTTTGTATACAGCCGATATATGAAAGATTGTGCTCTATATGTGGTAGTAAGAATTGTAATGCATTCACTGTCATATATAAATAAAAAAATAATTTTAAAAATAGCTCTACTTGTTGGATAAGTGGAAACATTGTACACAGTTCTCATGAGTAAATAAGATTTATCTACTTTTGAGGGGTATTTCTAATCTAAAAGAAAGCCCCTCTTGTTTTATTGGGTGGAAACTGTTTCTTTTTTTTTAAACTAGTTTGCTTTTTTTGTAGCAATTTTGAATTTATAGAAAATTGAGCCGAAAATAGAGTTCCCCTGTACATGTTCTTGCCCACAAGCAGTTTTACATATAAAATGGTGCCCTCCACCAACTTCATTGATATATCTAATTAATTAATGATTGCTTACAGTATTCTCTTATGACCTTTATATGTCTATAAAATGGTTAGTATTATTATTTTTGTATTGTCTCTCTGATTTTTTCTTTCCTCCTTCTAGCTTTGAGTTCAATCTTCTTTTTTCTAATTCCTTAAAGTTGAGTTATTGGCCTGAGATCCTTTTTAATTTATAGCCATAAATTTCCTGCTGAGTCCTTCTGACTTTGCTACACCTCCTCCTAAGTTCTATTACATTTTCACTTTCATTCATCTTAAGTATTTAACATTCATCTTTAAAAGTATTTTCTTTGTAATTCGCGTGTGCTGTGTAATTGCTACATGGAGCATGTTAGAACATGTTAGAATTAATGAATCCATACTGATACATTATCATGGAGTTCACAGTTGACCTTAGGGACTCAGCTTCATGTTGTGCAGTTCCATGAGTTTTAACAAATGACAGACATGAGTCCACCCACACAGTATCATACAGAGTAGTTCCACTGTCTTAAAAACTCCCTGTGCTCCACCTCACCATCCCACTTCCTACCCTCTCCCCTCACTCCTGGCAACCCCTGATTTCTGTCTTTGTAGTTTTGCCTTCTCCACAATGTCTTGCATTTGGAATCACAGTCTGTAGCAGTTTCAGACTGGCTTCCTTCCCTTAGGAAACCTTAGGTCAAACGTTCCTCCATGTCTTTTTGTAGCTTGATAACATTTCTTTTTACCACTGAATAAGACTGGATGGTATGGGCATATCCATTTGTTTATCCATTCACCTTCTGAAGGACATCTTTGTTGCTTCCAAGTTTGGACGATTATAAATTTACTGTGAACACTTCTGAGTAGATGCACTGAATGTAGGTGTATGTGTACTATAAACATTTTTGTGAACATTTGTTGTTGTTGTTTTAATTCAGTTGGGTAAATGCCAAGAAAGGAGAGCAATTGCTGGATTGTGTAGTAATGCTGTATTTACTTTTGTAAGAAAACTGCCTTCCAACATAGCTTGTCACTGTGTACTTCTGTCAGCAATGGATAAGAGTTCCTGTTGCTCCCAATTGTCACCAGCATTTGCTGTTTTCAGTGTATTGGGTTTTAACCATTCTAATAGAAATTTAATGGGATCTCATTGTTGTTTTAATTTGAAATTCTCTAATGATAGAAATGTTGAGCATCTTCTCATATGTTTATTTATTATTTATCATCTGTAGTTTTGTGTCTATTTAGATCTTTTACCCATTTTTAATTAAAATTTTTGTTTCTTTCATGGCTTTTGCCTTTGGTGTTGTATCTAAAGGGCCATTACAAAACCCAAAGTATCCTATAAACTTGGTATAATTGCTTATTAGATTCAGCAGATTTTGTTTGGGGGTACTGGGAGTTGAACCTATTGGCATTCTACCACTGAACTATATCCTCAGCCTTTTATTTATTTATTTATTTATTTTATACTTTGAGACAGGTTCTCAATAAATTGGTAAGGATGGGCTTGAACCTCCTGCCTCAGCCTCCTGGTTCACTGGGATTACAGGTGTGTCCATGGTGCCCTGTCAGCATATATTTTTCTGTTGATTATTTGTGATTTTCTACCCAATGATGTCACCTATAAAACGTTTTACTTCTTCCTTTCAAAGCTGTATATTTTAATTTTCTTTTTCTTGCCTTTTTGCATTAGTTATATATAAAGCAAAAACTATTCTATGCCAGGTATGGTGGTGCACACTTGTAATCCCAGTGATTTAGTAGTCTGAAACCAGAGGATTGCAAACTCAAGGCTAGCTTTAGTAACTTAGTGAGACCCTGTCTCAAAATAAAAAATAAAAAAGGCTGTAGTTCAGTGGTTCAGCACCCCTCGTAACTACCAATAACAAACATTAAAAAAATAATAATAATTTTAAGGTTGGTGTTGTTTTTTAAATGATTAGAAGAATGCATTCAAGTTTTGGGCCTAGAGTTTTCTTTATGGAAAAGCATTTAGTTAAAATGTCAATTTAATATTAGGTAATTCAAATTTTATTTCTTAATGTTTTTTAAAATAAGTGTTTTTCAAGAAATTTAATCAGTTTATCTTGATTATCAGATTTGTTGGTGTAACCTGATTATCCACCTGTTATCTTTTAAAAATCAGTAAATTCTATAATGTATTTTCTTTATTCCTGATATTATTAATTTGTATTTTCTTTTTGACTTCATAAATCTGGTTTGGAGTTTATCAGTTTTATAATCTTTTTAGATAATCAATTTTTGGCTTTGTGGATTCTCTACTACATACTTATGCACTATTTCATTGATTTCTTCTTATTAATGTACTTTCTTTCTCAAAAAAAATTTAAAGGTTTAATTGCTAGATTTTCTTTTACTTTCCTCAAAGTTTAAACTGTTAATTTGAGGCATTTCTTTTTGCACATTATACATTCTGAAAGCTGCTTTCTACAAGATTTTAGGAATTTTTCTGTGACATAGCATAAAAGTCATCATTTTAACTGTTTTAAGGTGTCCAGTTCAGTGGAATTAAGTACATTCAATGTTGCAAAACCATCACCACCATCTAGTTAAAACATTTTCTTCATTTCAAATTGAAATTGTGTCCATCAAGCAGTTTTTCCCTTTTCCCTTCTCCTCTCTGTCTCTGCCAACCAGGAAGCTCTTCTCTCTATGGATGAGCCTATCTAGATATGTCACACAAATGGAATTATAAAACAAATGTCTTTTGTGCCAGTTCTCAAGGTTCATCTACATTGCAGCATGTATCTGTCTTGTTTCCTGCAATTCTACAGTGAGTTTTGAAATGGAAATTTGTGAAAGACCTCCAACTTTCTTCTTTTTAAAGTTGAATTTAGCTATTGGGATGCCTTTCAATTCCACTTAAATTTTAGAATTAGCTTTTCTGCAAAAAAAATGGCCATTGGGATTTTGATAGGAATTGCATTGATTCTGCAGATCACTTGGGTCATCTTATGGACCAAATGTGCCCTCTCCCCAGTCCTATGTTGAAATGCTAACCCCTACTGCCATGGTACAGGGTGGGGGGTGCTTCAAGAGGTAATCAGGTCATGAGGGTAGAGTCCTCATGAATGGGACTAGTGACCTTATAAAGAGACATGCACTTACTTTCTCTGTTCTTCACCGTATGAGAATATACAATGATTGCTCTGCACACCAGAAAGTGGGCCCTCATGACATTGCATCTATTAGTATCTTTGTCTTGAACTTCCAAGCATTCAGAAGTGTGAAAAATGTTGCTTGAACTACCTAGGATTCAGTAGCCCAAACTGACTAAGACAGTGAGTACTGCCATCTTAACAATATTGAGCTTTTCAATTCCTGAACATGGGGTAGCTTTCTATTTATATTACATTGATTTTCACTTTAATCCAATCTGAATTCCTGGAACAAATTCTACTTGGTCATTGTGTTAGTCAGATTTTCATTGCTCTGACAAAATAGAACTTGGGGGAAGAGAGTCACTTTGGCTCAGTTTCAGATGTTTTAGTCCATGGTCAGCTTGCTACATTGTTCTGGGCCTGTGGTGAGGTAGAGTTTCATGGCAGAAAGGTATGACACAGCAAAGCTGCTCACTTCATGGCAGCTGGGAAACACAGAGGGAGGAAGAGGCCCTGGACAAGATACAGCCCTCAAGGGCACACTGCCAAGGACCCACTCCCTCCAACTAGGTCCCACCACTGTCCAATAACCCATTCAGCTATGGATTTATGGATTAACCCATATAGAAGGTCAGAATTCTCCCGATCCAATTACTTCCCCAAAGACCCACATCTGCACTGGGGACAGTCTTCAACCCATGAGCCTTTGGGGGGCAATTCAGATGCAAGCCCTGACAGCCATGGTATCTATTCCTTTACCTTACAGAGTTCTGCAGCCACAGTCATCATTGATATTGGTAGTTTTCTTCTAAAGTTTTTCTTTGGTTTTGGTATAAGGCTAATACTCTCCTAAAAGAATGAGTCAGGAAATGATCTTCTACTTTTTTGGCAAGGTTTGGAAAACATTTGATAGAGTTTGCTGGTGAAGCCAGTAGGTCCCAGAATTTTATTCTGAAAGTTTTTAAAAAAATATTATTTATTTTTAAAATTATTATTTAAACTATTGACTATTACAATCTCTTTTTTGTTATGCCACATTATAATTTTGTTTCTTCTTAGATTTTGGTAGTTTTTTTTTTTCTAGGAATTTGACAACTTCATTGGTATATCTAATTAATAACTGTTTACAGTATTCTTTTATGATTTTTATGTCTATAAAATGGTTAGTATTGCCCCAATTTCATTTCTAATTTCATCAATTAGAGTCTTTTCTTCTTTTCCCTTGGTTTGTCTAATTGAGTCTGCCAATTTTATTGATTTTTTTCAAAGAATGAACGTTTTGTTTCCATACATACATCTTATTATTTTTGTATTGTGTCTCTGATTTTTTCTTTCCTCCTAGCTTTGGATTCAATCTTCTTTTTTCTAATTCCTTAAAGTTGAGTTATTGGCCTGAGATCCTTTTTAAACACAGGAATTTACAGGCATAAATTTCCTGCTGAGTCCTTCTGACTTTGCCTCATCTCCTTCTAAGTTCTATTACATTTTCACTTTCATTCATCTTAAGTATTTAAAATTCATCTTTAAAAGTATTTTCTTTGTGATTCTTTGACCCCACTGGTGGTTTAAGCATGTGCTGTGTAATTGCTAGTGATCATCAGAGATCTCCTTCAATGCCGACACTCAGGCTGATTTTTTCCTTGACTGTTCCCTCACTGCTATACATTCTTGATCAATCTCCAGAGTTCCTACAGTCACATTATGCTTTCTACAATTCCTTAGTTAATTGGCTAATTTTGTAGAGGAACGGGTGGTCCATTGAAGCTCCCTGTATACCATTTTTCTCTGACATCTCTCAGTATTCTATTTTTAATCTAAGAAAGGAGGTGAAAAGTCTATCTACCTATTTTGTCTACATAAAAGTTAGGGGAGAAAAAGTAAGTCATACACAAGGATAAAAGCAACCTTTCTTATAAATATATTTTATTTTGTAGATTATGGATCTACATATTATAAATAATTATAAAAAAATAAAATATTAAACAAGCAATACACAGGAGCCGTGGTTATAGTTCAGTGGTAGAATGCTTGCCTAGCATGTGAGGAGGTGCTGGGTTTGATCCTCAGCACCACATAAACAAATAAAATGTAATGCGTCTACTTACAACTATTGAAAAAAAAAAAAAAAAGCAATACCCAAAGCAACTGTTCCCAGAGACAAAGTTGCCCAAGTCTAACTTTATGCTGAGAAGTTGAGATTTGGGTTCAGATATCCTAGAATGCTACAATCTTATTATTATGCTAAGAGAAGCAGAACATAAAATATCTAGCAAATCAAACATTATTCCCTCCTACTAACACCTTTCTCAAGGAGGCAAAATAGTTTTGCCATCTGTACTCCAGGTTCTGTCTAATAGTGAATAAACCAAGGCTACTTTTTGGAGTAATGATGAGGGAGAAATGTGCCTGTTAGAACAAGGCTATATGTTAGTTCACATTTTCCTTTCAAAATTAAGTTTCAATAAAAAAAACTTACTTTTGCAAATCATACACACTATGGGTGCTCTACCACTGAGGTACATCCCAAGCTCCTTTAATTTTTGAGACGGTGTCTTATAATCCTGCTGTCTTAGCTTCCTGAGCAGCTGGGATTATAAGTGTGCGCCATTTTGCCCAGCTCCCTGCATGTACTTGAGTAAAAGTGTCCACTAGAACTGAATCCCTCAACTCCTACATTCTATTACCACCACCATTTATCCACTAATATCTGAGTCCCACATCTCATTTTCAACACTTATTGACCATTCTGCTTCTTTTAAACTGTATCTCGAATCCAACTCTCATTTTATATTACTGACCTACTGCCTCAGTCTCATTGTGTATTTAACTGTACTATCCAATGACAAACCTTGCCATTTCTGGCCTCCATTCTTAGCTTTTTCTAAATCCATTTTCCATTATGACGTCACAAAGCTTTTACTAAAATAAATTGAGTGAGGACACTATTTTGCTTATATCCATTATTTGTTTCCCATCATCTACAGCAGTGATTTTTCAATATATTCCTAGAAGACTCAAGATCAACAGAATTGCCTCAGTTTCTAGGGATTAAGGCAGAGCCTCAATGTATGAGATTACCTTGTTGACCCAGTTCTTCAACCTTCAATTGGCTGCTTAATTTCTTTAAATATTTGTGCAAGTCTCTTTGTAAAAAACATTTCCCAAACTCTTTGTGTGTTGCTCCTAGATTTCTATTCAGACTTAATTTACTAAATGAAACATTTCTAATTCAGCACATTGGGTTCAGAAATGCTTGTGAATATGAATGAATGTGAAAATATGTAAGTATATGTACATGGAAGAACCCTAATTCACCCACCTATAGAAAATATACATGAAATTGCTATGAACCAATCTATATTCATTTAGAAAGTTTAGCATTAAATCTTTTTTAATATATAGGTATATATTCACAAAATTTAAAGTTATATATAAAAATACATATATTTATACGTAAGACCATAGGTATCAAGGAATTGAGAATAGGTATCAAGGAATTGAGAATCCCTGAAGTTTCTTTTTTTGACCACACCTTTATTCTTTTTTGATAATATCCTGTTATCCACACAGAATAAGAAAACACAAAGAGGAGAAATTGTTGCAATTTTATTTCATATTTTAAAATTATTTGTCTCATATACTTCAGTCATAAAGTGAACATAAATAAAGATACATATAGGTGCTTTAAACACTGACAAAATCTATAACAATATATATTTTCAAATCAAATTTCCTATTTTTACAATACAACGAAAAACTAAGTTCATAAAAAGATTACATACGAAAATATAATAGTATTAGTTCATTTTCTGAATATATGGCTCTGAAGGTAGGTTAAAATATTCACTTCACTTGAAAAAAATCCAGACACTACACTGCATGTAGATTTAAATTAAGTATAGTCTTCCTTCCGTTAACAGTTTATTCAGTGTGAATCACAGAAGATCCATGAAGGGTCATCACTTAAGAAACTCTCCTTAGGATCACAATCAAAATTGAAAGCCTGGTTGAGAAGCATGGAAATGCAGGCTCTTGATACAATGAGGAGACGTGAGTATTTGGAACTCTGGTACCACTCTGGCTCTTAACTAAACTCCTCAGTAACCTCAGGGCAAGTAGTACCTCCCTCTGATCAGAGAGAAGTCCTTACTGCTGAGGACACTGGGTCTCTGGAGTGGATTTGGAGGACACGTATACAATAGGGTGTGATTTCTTACAAGGTTCTTTTTCCAATTTGCTTGCAGGTTCTTTCCTTTCATTAACGTCTGTTTGAAGCATTGACTCAGCGGCTAACCTACAGGCATTAAAGCATCCACTCTGAATTCAAATGTAGTTAAGGAAAAAAATAGAGAAACAAACCCATAATATATTGAGCCTCTAAGGAGGAATGGTGCTATTTTTTTTTAATAAGAAAAAAATGAGTCGACTCCAGTACCATTAAAATACTAAATGACTCTTGAAAGGAATTATTCTTATCAATAGATTTGATTTTTAAATGTCTAGTAAATATGTTAAGGTTGATAAAAAAGGCCTGTTAAGGCCTAGATTAAAGAATTAAATCTGATGAGATATCTATCATGATAAGTACAAATAACACAAAAATTGAAATGCTGGAGCAGTATTTTAAAGATAACATGGCACACAAAAGGCCCATGCACAAGATGAAAACACCATGGGATCCTGGCTGCACAGATGTCTGTCTCAGACAATGAAAACACACTCAAACTGAGTTTCAACTAGGAGAATAGTTAAAGAAAAATATAAACAGTGGGGAGATAATAAAATAGGCCTGCGAACACTTTAAAGAAGCGCATCAATTAAATTTATAAAGCATGCAACAGTGAAGTTTCAAATAAAAGCCACTTGTTATAAACTCATCTTCAGATTGTGTATCTAAGTTAAGCATGCAAGACACAAGGTTGGAAATGTCTGCAGTGAGCAGATGGACTCACACACACGCAAAAAAAAAAAAAAATAAAGTGTTTTGTGGTATTTTATTTGTTTTTGTTTAACTAGCAAGGCAAATAGTTTCCAATATGCAATTTGAGTCAAACAATTTAATTAGATTCATTGAAGCAATATTTTTTTCAAGCACAAAAGGAAGAAGAAATGAAGGCAACATAGCTGGCAAGATATGCACTGATCAGTTCTGGAAATCCACCTCTGGAAGACCATACAGGCCACACACACACCCACACCGTGAGCCACGCAAACCCGCACTGGCCATATGCACACTCCCACAGTGAGCAACACACACACATGCACGGCCTGTAGAACTCGCCTCAGAACAGTTAGCACTATGGGTACTGTCAGGTAGCATCCATTTGTCATTTCCTCAAGAATATCAAGCTCTTATTTTATGTGACTTACAACATTATACAAAAACTCAAGGAAGGAAATAATTAATTAGTTTTCCTTACAATAACAACAGCAGCTTGAGTTTTATCATTGTTGAGTACATTTAGTAGCACTGAATATTTAAAGAAAAATCAGATAAAACATACAAGGAAGTTCTTTTACATACGATGGACTGTTTTACTTTTTCGATCAAATGCACACAGAAAATGCCTGACTCTGTTCCCTTCTTTCTAAGAACAAAGTAGCCCTAGTAGCACCTTAAAAACCTCACTTCATTGGAGACAACCCAAGCTGGCTACTTTCACAGAAACAAGTTTGAATTTTACATGTCTAAAAGTATTTATTTTTAATATACCTGCCACTGCATTACACAACCTTCATCTTGATTTCCCCTCCATTTCCCTCACTCACTTCTTTTTATCCTACCCAGATCCTGCTGTGCATGCCCAGAATTCCAGCTGCAGCCAGTTACATCCTCTTCCCTCTGTTCACTTGCTCTTACCTTCTCACTTCTATTCCTTTTAAAGGACAAGGCCCTTCAACTGGTCCTTCAGATACACATATCTGACACTTTCTCTTTTAAGTCACAAATTCAATTATGCAGAAATTGAAGGCTTTGATGTTTTAGAAAAAATGGAAACAAATTACCTTGGATATTTAAAAATGTCAAAATAATTAAAAGTAATGTCTGAAGGACTGGTATAAACATCATCAAAAGCCATAGAAAACTTCACCTACATTTTCTTAACTAAGCTGTCTTCAGACTACTGGAAAACCTTTGAGAAGGTAAGTTGATTGTTCCTTCATGGCTACTCCTTTACCAGGAGAAAAGTAATAGCACATTTATTCAAACCAACAAGAGAGATGTGTGGCTTTCTAATGACTCCCTTCTTCAGGAGTCCTTTCCCCTTGCAATCATTTTTGTCTTTCTCAAAGTTTTAGAGAAGTTGAAGGCAGGCAGATGAAACTGGGGGATTAGACTGCATGCAATATTGAGAAGACAGATAAAGAGACAAAGAGCATAGCTCATGCAGCGAGAAGGGAGAGAAAGGGAGGGCTGCTGGCTGACTTGAAAAGAGGACACTGACCTGAGAGAGCCGGGCGTGTTCTCACTTCTTTCACTTAAGGCTTGAGCAAGCTTCACACATTTCTTCTCCTTCTTTGGCTGCTGCACATCCACGGGCAGATTTTTGTGAGGAGAGAGAGGGGCAGTGGGAGTGTTTGCAAATACTGACTTTTCTAACTGCAAGTCACCTTCTGAAGGGTTAGGACAGGACTGTGTCTCCTTGTGAGGTGGGAATCTAGAAGTTCCTTCCCCGGCAGCACCGCTGGCACATTCGTCTTCAGCAGGGGTCACATCCAGAGGTAGCACCTCCCGCCTCTTTTTGAGTATAGGAACTTCGATTTTCTCTGAGAATGAAAACCATTAGAAAAATCCAGTCAATAAACAAAAGACAGACCAAGGGAGAGCGGTTATACATAAAGTCTTTTCCTTTTTTCTATTCTTTCAAAATCCACTCATCACCTCACTGAAATCTATTTCTTTTTCTTTCTTTTTCATAGACTGCATTAATAAAAGCTTTTATAGATTATTTTGAGCATAAATTTTTCCTTGGGAACTCAATACAGGAATTCTAGGAATGAATAAAATGTTCTCTTGTGGTATTTTGATAAAAAATTCTAAGGGGAGATGGTTCCTAAGGGTGACCTTGGTGCCATGGAGATAAAGATGCAGTGGCAAACAGTCAGGGAGTTTAGGATCAAGTCTGGCACTTAGCAGCTGGATGACCTTAGGAAAGTATTTAATCATCCTACATTTTAAGGTTTCTAAATCTGCAAAATGCGGATTAAAAATACTTACTTTGCTTTGTCTGTTACAAGGATTAAATGAAAAGAACAGGTCAAACTCTAAATATTGGATATCCCTTGCTACTCCTCTGAAACCCAGATCATCTGGATTTACTAACCATCCTCCTGTCCCTTTGCTGTGTTCAGTTCAGCACACTACCCCTGAAATTCCTAATGGGTAATTTTTACTCACAAGAGCTTACTAGGATCAGGGAAGAGAAAAAGGACAAAAGAAAGAGAAGTCTTTTAAAACAATATAAAAAACTTCTCATTGTTTACATTTTCTCCACTATTGACCACAATAAACAGAGTTCAGCCTGTCAACAGAGTGGGGGCAGAAACCTGTTGATCCTTAACCTAAAACATGTTGACAATACCTTTTGGGGAGGGGAGGGAGTTAGGACCATCACATTCATGGACTTCTTTACATTTGCCCTTTTATTTTAAAATTTATACATAGTAAAGTTCATTTTTTGTAGTATACAAGAGGCAGAGGGTGTATTGGGCTATTTTTTCTCGGTGATGTGACTTGCTCTAATAACTGTCCAAACATTTTTCCTTAAAGGCTAGAACTGTAAGAGAAGAGGTCGGGTAGAAATCTCCAGTGATAAATCCCCTACAGAACGACCAAGCTAAATAACTATATGCCACAAAAATACATTCACAAGAACTAAGAAAACTAGAAAAGGTAAGTTAGACTGTGAAGCCCACAAGGGGAAAGGTTCCCTGTTACTGCAACACTTTGTCCCCAAGCTTTCATGGTACCACCTGGAGAAAGCCCCCAGAACTCAGTGTATACACTGAAAAAAGTAAGCAAGAAAAATAGATATTTGACTTCCTCACCACCAGAGTCCCTCTGTGGGAGTCTCACTGCATGGGCTCACAGCAAGCACTGAGAATACTCCATGGGATGCTCCTGAGACCAGCTAGAAGGAAGGAGAAGTAGGGCTCGAACTAGCACACAGAACTTGGCACTGGCCCTCCATCCCTGCCAGAGGAGACATGCTAGCAGACAGAATGTTTAGAAATGTTTACTGCTGGAGGCGGGGTTCATAGATCCTCTGGACTCAAGAGCCTGACTGGCTCTCCCACATGCCTTGAGTGTACTCCATGAATCTCCCATGGGTCCATCCAGGTTGGAAACTGCACCAGCAGCAGAATTGTCAAAAAACCTGCATCTAACCTGAGCTCAGGGTGCCCTCTAATGCTGAAATGGAATACCATAGGCAGTCTGCTAAAAATGTCTAAACAAGCCTACTGGAGTAGAATAGTCACAAACAAGTCCAGACTGGGGAAAAAAAAAAAAAAAGGAAGAGATACCTAATTCATCAATGCAGAGACAAAGATATATGTTACAAGGACTAAGAAGAGCCAAGGAAAGATGTCCTTATCAAATGGACAAAACATATTGCCAAAGATAAACCCAAAAGACATTCATATGCATGATTTGGCAGACAAAGAATTTAAAATATCTGGTTTAAAAAAAACTCAAGAAACTTCAAGAAAACAGAGGACCAATTAAGAAAAATTTATAAGGAGACATTTAACAGATTGAAATAATTTTTAAAAATCAAATTCTGGAGCTGATAAATAAATGAAATAAAAAAGCCACTGGTGGGCATTAATAGCAGAACTGATCAAGAAGAGGAAAGAATTGGTGAGCTTGATAACAGGCTATTTGAAAACAGAGGAGAAAAAAGAATGAGAAGGAATGAAGAAAATTCATGAGATCTCTGGGACACCATTAAAACAGCAAATCTATGTCATTGGTGTCCAAGAGGATCTAGAGAATGACAAAAGGTTAGAATTAAGTTTATCCAAAAATATAACAGAAAACTTTCCAAATCTAAGATACAAACACCCAATTACAGGATAATCAAAGGTTGCCAATCAGATTCAACCCAAATAACTCTCAAAGGTCAAAGACAAAGAGGACTATGAAAGCAGCAAGAGGAAAGAAAGAAGAAAGTGACACAGAAGGGAATTCTAATATGACTGGTGGACTTCTCAGCAAAAACCCAAAGGACATAAGGGAATGAGATGATATCCAAACTGCTGAAGGAAAAACATCTGCCAACCAAGAATAATGTACCCACCAAAGCTTCTTCAGAAGTAAAGGGAAGACAGACCTTCCCAGACAAAACCTGAATGCACTCATGGCAACAGACTATCTTACAAGAAAGGCTGAAGGGAGTTCTTCAAATGCAAAGAGAGAAAAAAAAAAAAAAAGATGAGAATGTCTAATATGAAAACATCTGAAGGTATAAAAACCCACAGGTAAAAGTGAGCATTCAGATACATCCAAAATAACACGGGAACTAGGGGATGTAAACCATTTATATCCTTAGTAAGAAGCCTAAAGGACAAAACTAATACAAATACAGTAATCTGCTAAGGGATATGTAATATAAAAAAATGTAAATTTTAACATCAAAAACTCAAAATATGGGAGAGAAATGGAGTTGAAGAGTAGAAGGCTTTTTTTCTTTTTTGCTTTTGAAATTAAAAGCTCAAAATAACCTGTTGTAATTATAAGATGTTCTGTGAAAGCCTCATGGTAATCACAGAGCAAAAACCTTAAATAGATACACTGAAAATAAAAACCATGGGATCAAAACATGCTGATAGGAAAAAAAAAATCACTTAACAAAAGGAAGACAGGAAGATAAGAACAAAGATGTACAAAACAACCAGAAAACAAGTAATTACATGACAGTACCCAAATCTGACTCTGCTGCCTACAAGACACTCACTTGTAAGGAATAGATAGTGAACAAATGGAAAAAGATATTCCATTCAAATGGAAACCAAAAGAGAGTAGGAGTGGTTATACTTAAATAAAATATGCTTCAAGTCAAAAACTAAGGAGACAAGGCCATTACAGAACCAAAAAAAAAAAAAAAAAAGAGTATACAACAATTGTAAATATGTCTAAATACATAAAGCAAGCATTATTAAATGTAGATCGATAGGCAGCAATTTTTTTGTGGTGATAAGGTACTTTAACAGCCCACTTCTAGCAATGGAAGAGCATCTAGCCAGAAAACCAGCAGAGAAACATCAGATTTAAACTGTACTCTAGACCAAATGGAGCTAACAGAAGTTATAGACCTTTCCATGCACCAGCTGCAGCACATTCCTCTCAACTGCACATGAAATGTTCTCAAGGGTATCATGTCAGGCCACAAAAGAGAACATCAGAAACTGTACAAAGATGTAAAAATTAAACATACTTAGAAGCAACCAATAAGTCAATGAGGAAATTAAAAGATAAATTTAAATATTTCTTTTCACAAGTAAAAATGAAAATATACCAAATATGCCAAAACTTTATGCTTTCAGCAAAAGCAATTCTAAGAAGGAAGTTTATAGCAATAAACTCCTACTTCAAAAAAAGAAGGAACAGAACAGCTTAGTGGTGGAGTGCTTGCCTAGCATGTAAGATACACTGGGTTCAATCCTCAGCCCTGCATATAAACAAAATAAAGGTTCAAAAACAATTTAAAATTTTTTTTAAAAAAGAAGGAAGATCTCAATGTCTCATCTCAATAAACTAAAAAAAAAATAAGAAAAAAAAATAAGACCAAAATTAGTAGAAGGAAGAAATGGTAAGGATCAGAGCACAAATAACCAAAATAGAGGAAAAAAGAAAATAAAAGATAAATGAATAATTGGTTTTTGAAAAGATAAACAAAATGAATAAATCTTTAGCCAGACAAAAAAAAAAACACTCAAATAAATTTTAAAAAATCAGAGGTGAAAAAGGAAACATAAACTGACCTCACAGAAACAAAGAATTTTAAGAACTAGTAAATACAAACAAATTGGAAAACCTGAAAAAAAAAAATTTCTGGAGAGCAGAAGGCAACAACATATCAAAATAATTAAATACCACGATCAAATGGAATTCACCCTAGGATCAAAGAATGGCTTAAAACACAAATCAACAAGCTGATATATCACATTTCAGACAAAAGGGCAAACACCATAGGACCATTTCAATAGAAAAAAAATTGATAAAACTTAACATCCTTTTTTGATAAAAACTCTAAATAAATTAGGCATAGAAGGAACACATCTCAGTATATTAAAGGCCATAGATGATAAACCCACAGACATCATACTCAACAGGGTCAAAATCAAAGTGTTTCCTTTAGGATCTGGAACAAGACAAGGATGCCACCAGCATTCACTGTTATGACTCAACACAGAACTTGAAGTCCTAGCCAGAGAAATTAGATAAAAGGAAGAAATAATAGGCAGCCGAATTGTAAAGGAAACCGTCCCTGTTTTCAGATAATACAATCTTTTACAGAAAATTCTGAATACTCTACTTAAAAACTATTAGAACTAATAAATACAGTAAGGATATAAGATACTAAAGCCAATATATAAAAGTCAGTAGTGTTTCCATTCAAAAATAGCAAATTATCTGAAAAAGAAATAAGGAAAGTAATCCTATTTATAAAAGCTATGGTTTTAAAAAAAATGTGAAATAAAATACCTAGGAAAAAATTTAATCAAGGAGATGAATGAGCTCTACAGTGAAAACCATAAAACACTGGTGAAAATTGAAAAGACAGAAAAACATGGCAAGATATCTCATATTCATGAACTAGAAGAATTAATATTGTTAAAATATTCATTCTACCCAAAGCAATCTACAAATTCAATGCAATCCTCATCAAAATTCCATAATTTTCTTTACAGAAAAAGAAAAAAATAATCCTAACCTGTCTTAAACAATAAAATTTCAAATAGTCAAAGAGCAGAAAGAACAAAACTGGAACAATCCTAGTACCTGACTTCAAAATATACTACAGTGCTAAACTGACCAAAATAGCATGGTACGGGCACAAAAACAGTGAAGAGAGCAATGGAGCTCAGAACACATACTGGGGAAAGGACAGTCCTTTAATAAATGGTGCTGAGAAAACTGGATCTCCACATGTAGAACCATGAATATTCATTATTTCTTCATTGAGAACATTCTCAACTTCTACAAAATCAACCTTTTTTAAATTTCACAGATGAATAGGATCGTGTAGTGTTTGTCTTTTTGTGCCAGACTTCTCTCTTATCATATACAAAAATCAACTAAAAACTATAAAATTACTTGAAGAAAACATAGGGAAATGCTACATGACCTCGGTCTGGGCAAATGTTTTTTAGACAATCCCTCAAAAGCAGGAGAAACAAAAGCAAAAATAAGCAAACCGGATAATATCAAACTAAAAAATTTCTATAGCAAGGAAAACAATCAAAAAAGTGAAGAAAAACTACAGAATAGAAGAAACTGCTTGCAAATTATACAGCTGACAAAGCATTACTATGTAGTATCTATAAGGAACTAAAAGAACTCAATAGCAAAAACCCTTCATATAATCTGATTTTAAATATGGGCAAAAGACCTGAACAGACATTTTTCTAAAGAATACAGAGGTTTACGAAAAAATTCTCAACACCACTAAATCACTAAACATCAGGAAAAATGCAAATTAAAACCACAATGAGAAACTATTTCACCCAAGTTAGAATAACTATTATCCAAAAGAAAAAAAAGAAACTCTGGTGAGGATATGGAGAAAGGAGAACTCTCATATATTGTGAGTGGGTCTATAAATTAGTAGTCATTATGGAAAATAGTATGGAAGTTTCTCAAAAATTAAAAATAGAATTAACATGTGACCCAGCAATCCCAATACTAGGTGTTTGTGTGTGTGTGTGTGTTTTTCCAGATATCTGAACTCCCATAAATGGAGAAAGAAAATGTGATATGTATAAGTAATGGAATACTATGCATTCATAAAAAAGGTATGAAATCCTGTCATTTGTGACAACTTGAATGACCTAAGGATCTTGTGTTAAATGAAATAAGTCAGGCACAAAAAGGGAAACACTACACGTTCCTATTCATCTGTGGAATCCAAACCAGGTTGATTTTGTAGAAGTTGAGTGTTCTCAATGAAGAATGAATATTTAAGGTGATCACATGCTAATTACCTTCATTTAATCATTACACAATGTATATATAAATAGAAACATAATAAATGTCCAATTATTATATGTCAATAAAAAATATAGAATTCCCAATATTTAGTTGGAACATGGCCCCTGAGAATCAAGATTGAATTTTCTCAATCTTGCCTTGCTGTGACAGCAAGGCCACATAAATCAACTCTGCTCAATGGGACACTGGCAAACAAACACAAAAGGAGTCTGAATCCTGCAATGCCTCCTAGACTTTCATCGGCGGAAGAATAATCACAAGCACTTAAACCTAAACTGTGTTTAGATCTTCTATAAATAATCTGAATTAGCATAACTTCCAACATTAGCTGCTTATTTAATTTTTCGGTATGACAATATGCTACGATTTTAAGTGGATAAGCCTCAAGTGTCAGTGTGATGAAGCCTAGACATCCAAAAAAGCCACATATCACATTCATGCATACCTAGTTCCCTTTGAATTTTTCAGCTGTAAATTTCCCTTATTAACTACAGATTGATAACCACAAAATTGGTTTGTAATGAGATTTGCTAAAAGCTATAGTTTGAAAAAATGTTGATACACTTTCTCAGTGCTACTTAGGACTTAAAAGACAAAAACATAGGAAACTTGCATACCTTCAGGTTCATACTTCAGCTTTAATTCATCTAGCTTAGCTCTCAGTTTCATATTTTCACTTTCTGCAAGCTGAAGGCATCTTTCATTTGCAAAAAGTTTTCGCTCGATATCCAGGGCCCGCTGGCTCTCAAACAATGCTTTCCTCCGCTGTATGGACAATTCACTTTTGCTGCTTTCATTTTCTTTGCTACAGTAACAGAAAAGAAGAACCAAGGAATGTTAATATATAATTTTGTGAATAACTTAGTGGGATGAATCTTTAATTTTATATTTGAACACTTGGTTAAAAATATATTTCTTTGGGATTTCTAGTAACAAAGAAACAACAAATAATTAAAGTTTAACAATAGCATCCCCCGCTGCCAAAATTCATGCATTATTCCAAGGTGATTCATGCATAAATTCCCTTTAAGTTATGAGATACTTATTCTTGAGAAATTTGGATTATAAGAATATTTTCTACATGAAAGTCCTTTTTACTTACCAATCTAAAAAGCTAAACACAAATTATTTACTGAAAGTATTCTTCAGTAATTAGTAATTATTAAATCTTGCATAAAACTCATGTATTACACAAAGACATGTTATTGACTTTCTTTTCTGTGGAAATTTCTTTTGGCAATTTGAACTTAAAAATTTGTTATTATTTGAATACCATCTATTAAAATAAATAAAAAGTCTTTATCTTCCATCTGCCAACCCAGTCACCTACTTTAAGTTCTCAAGCTTTAGCTGAAGTAAATCTGTATAATAGGTGTTATCTTCCAGAGCACCAGAGTTGCCTGAAGGTTTTAAATCCATACTTTCATATAAATTCTAAAGAAAGCAAAAATTCTTATTACTTACATAACAAATTAGGTTACTGTATGCTTATTAACAGTGGCAGCAGCCACATGTTAATCTCTCATCCTTTGACAAATACTCTTCAAAGATCCACCCACTTACCTGAGTGCAGTAGGCACAAGAACCACCAGTCCTTTCTCAGGTAAGAAAAGTGGCTCAAGGTACTACCGGCAAGTAAATCAAGAGCTAGATTCTGAATCCAGATCTAACTCGCACTCATATCTCTGAGTCCCAACTATACCTGTCTTAGGATTTCACTCTCCTGGCTTTTAGAATGAGAGAAGCAAATGCTTTTGGGGTTGAATTCTGGTATGACAAAGCTATACAATGGAAAAATACGAAAAAAGAGAGGAGATTCTTGAGGTTATTTTTGGTATCCACGCTTTAAATATTCTGATTCACTCTTTGAATATTTTCTTTACTGGAAAAAAAAAAAGCAGATGTTTAAAAACTTGCAAAGAATTTCAGAGATTGCACTTTTTAAAATCCTCCTAATTTAAGGTCACAATTTTCAAAGTATAGCACAAAGCCCCAGGGATAGACTACATATACCTGCCAAGTGACACACTGCAAATTTAGCTAAAATTATAATACTTTTAATAGTTTTTAGAAGAAACAGAGATAAAGTCATATAAACAAATTTTTCTTCAAAAATGTCAAAATAAAGAAAGAGAAACTGTTCCAGATTAAGGAAGACTGAAGAGACTTCATGGTAAAACATGCAACCTTGGATTAGGCCCCAGAATTGAAAACACTAGATTTTTTTTTTTTCTTTTAAAATTTGCTTAGGGTGTGTTTTCATCAGCTTTTTTTTTTTTTTTGTCTCGGTGACCAAAAGATCTAACAAGAACAATGTAAAGAGAAGTTTACTTGGGGTTCATGGTTTCAGGTCTCAATCAACAGATGGCCAACTCTATTGCTCTGGGCCCAAGGTGAGGTAGAATATCATAGTGAAAGGGTGTGGGGGAGGAAAGTAGCTTAGAAAATGGTAATCAGGAAGCAGAGAGAGAGAGCTCTCTGCTCACCAGGGACAAAATTCCAGTCACTCCTCCAGTAACTTAACTCCTCTAGTCACACTCTACCTGCCTAAAGTTACTACTCAGTTAATCCATTTAAGTGGATCAATCCACAGATCAGGTTAAAGCTCTCATAATCCAAACATTTCTCCTCTAAAAATTCTTGCACTAACACAATAGCTTTTGAAGGACATCTCATATCTAAACCATAACAGGGTATCAATGATAACTGGCAAAATGTAAAAAGTAGCTTGGTTAATAGCATGGTTCAATGCATATCAATGTTAATTTGTAATTTTGACCATTTGCTTATATCTCCAATAACATCATGGTGCTTAGGGGTAAAAGGACATCTAGTTTGGAACTCAGTCTCAAAGTTTAAGAAAAAACATATAAAAACAGAAAAAGTTATAAATCAAGCGTACAAATAAGAAATAGGGAGCTCTGAGTCAAAGGCATGTAGGAGTACTTTTACTTTCCTGGAAGGTTGCACTAATTGCAAAATAAAATAAATTTATTAGAATTTATTAAAGACATCCATAAATTCCAGTGGATATACAATGTTGAATTGACAAAGCTCTAAAATTAACGGAACAGATAGCACTAAAAAATAATTACTGATGATATTCAGGCAAGAAATCTCACTGACATAACACTGAGCAGAAGACAGAAACAAGGGTATATATATTACATTATTCAATTTATATGAAGTTCAACAGAATGTTCACATAATGTTGACACAAAGTTAGGAGGTGGGAGCACTTCATTTCAATGGGGCTTTTCTGGAGTGCTAGGAATATTTTATGTAATCTGATAGTAATTGTAAGAATATACATATACAGATATAAATGTGTGTGTGTGTCTGTATATAAACATATATATGTTAAAACTCACTGAGTTGTACACTAAAGATATAGGTACTTACAAACAATAACCAGATAATAACAACAAAAATAGAATAGATTGGTTTGTCTTTGCTTTAGTAAAAGAAGCATGGTCAATAATACTGAAAAGCAGAGACAAGAAAAAAATAATTTAAAGATTGGGTCAATATGTACTGAAACTGAAAGTCAATTATACGATGAGAAACCTATTTAAACTGAAAATTTAAGATATTCAAATAAAAATCCAGCCACATCTTTTCAAGATATTATACATACCTTAAATTTCTCCAGATTTCTAATTTCACCTAAAAGATGTTTTATTTCACCGTTCTTCTGCTCTAACATGGAAAACAACCGTTCCTGCTGCTCAAATTCAGTTTGAGATCCTTTCATCTGTAGCAATGTAGCAATCTGTAACTAGAATCCCCCCACCACAACAAAATTGAGATATTCTGATAAGCATACTTCTGGAACAATTTGTATTTTGTACTAATACTATTTAGAACTTGTTTTGAAAACTAATTAGGTATTTCTAGTCTAATAATTGGAAAATATACATCAATTAGTTTTGTTGTAGACATAACTTTGGAGTACTTCTACTTTTTAATGATATCTGAAGTCTTTAATATAGTTTTACCTAGTTTGTGATACAAAATTGAACAGCATGACTGTGGTCCAGAGGGTGTCATTTAACTGGTAAGTAAGCCTGGATAAATGTGGCCTGCTATTCACCACCTATACTAACTCCTGTTAAAGCGATTTCTCAAACTTCTCCATTAGCTTTACTTAAGTAGGGGAAATTGTTAAGCAGCTCAGTCACAAACATGATATTCACAATGATAAGAATGGGAAGTACCATATGAGTATTTTTCTACACTTTAAGCCCAAGACAGTTCTGAGAGGCAAGTTCTATCACCTCTACTTTGTAAATGAGGTATGCCTTTTAGATGCTCTCAGAATATATGTCCCAGGTAACACAACTAGCAAATGACAACTATGCTTCAATCCAGTCCATCTAATTCCAAGTTCAATCAGTGACCTTTCCCATTTCTCTGGTAAAACTGACATCTTGAAAAAAAAAAAAAAATCTAAACTTTCTTCCAAACACCACCTTAGGAACATCAGGCAGAACAGACCATACATTGGAATTCTAAGGACTGCTATAATCTTGGAATCTTTCTAATTGCCATAAGGTTTTCTGTTACTTCTTATTTGTGTGCAGTAACAACCAACAAAACCCTTAAAATTAAAGGGGTTAATCACATGCTTTGAGGAGCTGCAAGAAAAGAGAACCCTAAATAGTTCAAATTTCCATCTAAAATAAGCCTTCATGAGAAGTGAGAAATGGCAAAAGCTAGTCTCATTTGATGCGGTAACCCAGAAAGACTCAGAATAAGTGAGAAACAAACACTTTTAAATTCCTTTTCCCTATTCTATAAAGATTTAAACCTCCCTGGCAAGGTTAGTGAATGATCATTAAAATAAACAATTAGTAGTTGTTAAACACATTAATGTTTTTCCAAGATTAACTTTTTGAAAACATAAAAGTATCTTATGATCTACCTGGAATTTCTAATTTTTTAAAAAATCATTCAGTTCTAGAAAAAAATATAAAAGTATACCCCTTGAAGGAAAAGATGGATTCTGTGATATATTTATCTATATAATGCTAATATGAAGTAGTTTTAACAAACATTTAAGAGCGGTAATTCCACACCTTCATTCTTTGCATCTGTTCTCTATTAAATGCATTTTGCTTCTTTAGTGACTGATACTTGACTTTCATACCGATAAGCTGGCGTTCCATTGCCGCCCTTCGATCTTCTACCTGGAAAACATTGATATGTTTAATTGTTCTTGTACTAAATGAAATAATAGTTTACCCAATTCAATTATTAGAATACTTGTAAGTACCTCTGCAAACAAAGAGTTGCCCTTACTATTGGGATCCAAGGCTTGCTGGAGGGCCTGGCCCAATTGCACCTGCAGATCTTGATTTGCTACACGAGCTTTCTAAATTCAAAAGAAAATAATTTAGCTAGCAGAGATTAAATTAGCATGAAAACAATTTAAAAACTGGAAACAATACTACTGTAATCATAATACCTCTAAGGCATTATAGTATGAAACTGCTTCTTTCTCCCGCTCTTCTTTTTCTTCTTTAAGTCGGTCTACCTGGCGCATTAAGTTAGTACTAAGACGTTCTAGTTGTTCCTGTCTGTACTGTAGTTCATTCACTTCTTCCTTGAGAGCATTCTATTCAACAGAAATTGAAAGACAAAATTCTCTTGAAAATGCTTTCATTTAGCAGTTGCTCAGCTAACTTATCTGTAGTGGTTCACATTCAAATTAAAACTACAAAAACCTGTCAAAGTTGTCAGATACCTATTAAAATTTTAAAAATTACTTAACTTTTCAACAGGGAACCAAACAAAAGGCTCTAGAGACTGCTCTTTCTGACTGTGAATTCAGGGCTTTAATTTTTAATGACTCATAGTCTGAAATGAAAAATCTATGTTCACACAAATTTCAACTTCCACTGTACTAACATTTTATATTATGACACAAACTAGGATCAGAAAATGTCTATGTCCTTTCAGAGCTTTCATTAATCTAAAGGTACTGTCTGCCTTATTTAATCAGGTCACCTAATACTATTTTTTTAAATAAAGTAATTCACCTAAACTACATAAAACATTTTTTGGATAGTTAGATAAAAGTAGGTCAAAAAAACATTTCTTCCTCCACACTAGCTCATTAGAATTATTATAAAAACACATAAAATGTATGCAAAAGAAAAATTTAAAAATCTAAGAAAACACATGCCATAAAAATTACCTTCACACTTTCCATTTCAGTCAGCTCGATCTGAAGAGCCAGCATCTCTGAAGACATGCTTTCGTGGACTCGCTCAGACATCATCCGTATTTCCTCTGATTTATGAGACAGGAGTTCCTTCTGGTGGTCTACTTTGTGCTTTAGCTGCTTTTCACTAAGCCTAGCTTCATCTAACTCTCCTTTCAGTTTTTCTATCTAAAGTAAAAAAAAAAAAAAATCACAATTTTATAAATCAAAAGGTATTTTCTTTCTGTAAAATATCACCGAATGATCTAAACTTGTACAAGAAACTAGTAGAGCTTCCAAGGACACTCCAATAGTGACCCACCTTGTTTTATAAACAGTCCATTCTAGCCATCCAAGTGGTTTGGATGCATTAAAGCTACCAGAAGCACGGTGTAGCTGTGTAAACGATGCTGTGACCAGCCATGCAGAAGCAGACGCCTGATTGGAAGGCTACCACAACAGTCTAGGGGAGAGGGGATGGTGGGGACTAGAGCCACAGTAGCCTACATCAAGGTTCTGTTGGCCAAATCCCCACAATAGGCCGATAAATTCAACATGAGAAGAGAAAGGTACTGGGGGAAAAAAAAAAAGCCAAACTTTTGGCAAAAGTGATTTAAGAACATCAGTAAGACTGAAAATTTTGTATTGATATACTCTTTGCTCTACCACCTAAGCCATCTCTACAGTTGGTCCTTACTTCAGGCCCTGAAAAAATATCCCCTATACTGCTACATTTGTTTATGTAATGAAAGCTACATGAAAAAAAAAAAAAACCCACCAGGAGAAATGAAAATGCATCATTACCAGTCGTTACTGTCTAAAACCAGATTAGTTCCAGACAAGCTAGACTATTTGTCAGTAATGTGCAGGATGACTATGTATTTCACAAAAGCATTATTTGTTTGTTTTACTGTCTATTAGGAAAAAATAAACCAACTCAAATATGTGATTTCATTACTAAAAATAGAAAAACACTTAGAGCTAAATCAATAAAGAATTAAGGCAGCAGTATAGCTTGTACACAGACATGGAAAAAAATCTTAGAAGATGTTACATTTAAAAAAATCTAAAAATTGAAAGAGACTTCTGAGAAGACAATAAAAAGTCAAGCGAGTTTTGAAAGAAAGGGTTTGTAAAAGTCTGGATTCCACACGAAGAGGAGCCATGGTGAAGTTCTGGATTCTTAAGTAGCAATCTGAAGGCTGGATGGGTGGGGGTGCTAGAAAGGAATGGGCATTCATGAACAGCTGTTGTCTATTTCGTGTTTATGTATGAAGTGGAGCTAGTATGTAATGTGTCATCAGATTATGTAGACACTCAGTGACACAGAATTTGGTGTGAGGAAAACTTGCTTCAATTCACAACTGACAATTTCTAGCTCTCACCTTGTCCAATTTGCTTGATCTACCTAAACATTGGTTTTCTCATCAGTAATATGGAATTAACAATAGGATTTCCCTTAAAAATATATTTTGAGAACTGGATCATGTTTTTCCTCAAAAAATAAATTATAAGGTATCAATACTAATATATAGTAATTTATAAGGAACTACTGATTTGTTCTACAGAATTACAAAGCACACCACTAGCTGCAGTAAAGGCTAAGGGATGACTCTTTCTGAAAGGAGACTGCTTGACTATGACCAAGGATGCCTCAGTAGTTACTAAATAAATGGATCATAAAAAAATTGCTGTTATCAAAATTGGAAAATTATATGTAATTAGAAGGCTATATTGATACAATTCTCACTTTTATAAGTCATTTTATAAGTTTTTGTTTCTCAGTGTTTCTACTCTCAACATTAAAATGACAGAAAACTGATCTATGCTATTTTCACAGTGATACTTGAGAAAAATCTTTATCACCTTACATTAACAGATGGTTGCATCAACATGGGGTATTTTTGCTCTGAAAACATACATATATTCAAACCTTGTTTTTTAGTTCATTCACTTCTTGTCCATGGCTTCTGCTTAGCTGCTCTTCTAATTGTTCTAGCTGCATTTTTTGTTGTTGCTTAATAGCTTCACATTCACAGCTCAAACTTTCTAACATGCGACTCTTGAGCTCAACTTCTCTCTGAAGAGTATATTTTTCTTGTTCATAATTCTGAAAATAGATTCAATTACAATTCAATTACATAAAAAATCACTTAAAACTATTACATATAATCAGTTCTAACCTTCAACTGGCTTATTTCTGTTTCATACACTTGCTGCTTTCTGAGGTACAACCACATGTTAAATCTGGAATAACTTTGTAGCTCATCAGTTTTAGTGAATCCCTAAGGTATATTCTGAAAGTACAGTAATGTCAAAAACACTCAGGCTGAAGTTAGTACAGGCATCAACTCTAGAAAAGATGCAAGGTAACCACTTTCCAATCTGGGGCTCTGATGCCCTAGTAACCCGCAATGCAAAACGTAACTGGGGAGGCATTCTCTGGATTCCAAAATCTGAATAAAACTTTGTATGATGAGTACCATCAGGCTACGTTAAAATGTCCCTGATTTTGGCTACATTATCAACTGTCACAGCAGCATGTCTTATCTCATGCTGACCCAAAACTAGGCATTTGTTTGACGATTAGGAAAATAAACTACTTATTATTTCGTACAGTTTGATAGCACAACCTTCAAATCTGGAGTCCATCTGAGAGAGAACACGAAAAAGTAAAGGGACTTTTGGTAACAAAAGACCAGAAACAAGGTCTTAGGCATTCAACCTTCCATCTATTCCACACATACTTACTAAGAACCCAGCAAATATGCCAGGTAACAGAGAAACTCAGATAAATATAAAAAATGATGCCTGACTTCAAGGAGGATCAATGTCTAAAGGAACAATAAACACACAATTCAGCAATTACATTAAGTCACAGTAACTGGTAAGTGCTAGCTCAGAATACACTTCCTGAAAAAAGTAATGTCTATATTGGTTTTTAAAGTATTAGGACACATGCTTACATACTACGTTCTGATGCAGAGAACATCATAAAGTGAATAACTGTTTAACTAGTCAGATCATTCAGGTGTCTGAGCTCCACACACGATCAGATATCATTTGCATTTTATATGCAGGGGATGTTCCAAGACCCTGGGTGGATAGCTGAAACCACAAGTTGAACCAAACTCCATATATACATATGTACACACATATCTTGATGAGTTTTAATTTTAAATTAGGCAAGTTAGAGATTGGTAACATAACTAATAACAATTATAATAATATGCTGTAATAAAAGTATGTGAATATGATCTCTCTCAAAATATCTCATTGTACTATGCCTAGGTGAGGAGAGGAAGTGAGGTGGAGCAGGTGGGATAAAGTAGGATGGCATCAGATTTCCTCACACTATTCAGAATGGCATGCAATTTAAAATTTATTATTTACTTATGGCACTTTCTATGTAATATTTTTAGACTACAATTTTCCAGAGGTAATTCACACTAAGAAAAGTGAAACTAGAAATAAGGAGGGGGCCTACTGTATGGTAAAGTTCATGATAGAGATATGGTAATTGCTTCACTACCCCATAGAAGGCATTGACAGAGAAGTATTAGTTCAAACTCCTTCATGAAGCTTTAAAGTATAAGATAAAATGAAACTAGAAAAAAGACCTAAAACAAGTAACATTATTTCTCCAAAAGCACTTCCACTTTTGATAAGTTATTTCTCCAAATAATTATATATAACATGGTTTTATTTTCTACTATTAGATTTTTAATTCTTTGCTTTGCTTTATAATTAGGTATTGAGCTCGTGGTCAAGAACAGTACCATATGGAAAAACAAGAGCTGTCATTAGTAACTTTTACCTGCTATATTCATAATTTTCAATTTTAGTTTATACCACTGAGGATTTACTAAATTAAACTGATTTATTCATTTTTTCAATAAATATTTGTGTGCAAAGCACTAGAGAATATAGCAGTGAACAAGACAAAATTCTTAAGGACCTTGCAATCCTGGAGATAATTAGTACTGCAAAGAATTAAGAGTGAGTGATGCTACCAGGTGCAGTGGTGCACACCTGTAATCCTGGCGGCTCAGGAGGGAGGCAGGAGGATCACAAGTTCAAAGCCAGCCTCAGCAAAGGCAAGGTGCCAAGCAACTCAGTGAGACCCTGTCTCTAAATAAAATACAAAACAGGGTTAGGGATGTGGCTTAAGTGCCCCTGAGTGCAATCCCTGGTAATTATACACCCTGAACTCCCCCCACAAAAGAGTGAGTGATGCCGACTTTAGTTAGGGCTGGACTCTATGACATTTAACTGAAATCTGAAGATTGAGGATTCAATCTATGAAGAGTGGGTGAGGAACAACTAAGCAGGAGGAAAGAGCTCATATAAACCCATAAGGCAAGACTAGGACAGTCTAAACAAGGAAAAGCAGTTTCCTATGTTTGCAAAAGTCCAGCAGAAGTCAAATCACATAGGGATGTATAAACCCTCAGACTGTCTTTTGTAAATACAATTGAAAGCCTTATGCAGATTGAGAAAGGAAATGACATGATCTCTTGTGCTTTTCCATGAGAAAGAATGATTCTACATTGAGAAAGAATGATCTGAATGGCAATGATGGAGCAGGCAATCTAGTTAGAAGGCTGGGAGAAAGAAGACAGTGGCCTAGATAGATGTTTTATAAATCATGTCCCTAAGAATTTGTGGACTAAATGTGAGACTTCTAGATCTTTGGGTCAAGCAACTGAATGTCATTCAATTTACTAAATAAATAAACTAAAGACAGAGAATGTTTGAGTAGTAGACAGGGAATTAAATATTCTGTTTGTTTATATCAAGTTTGAGATACTCTTAAGTGGGCAATTGAATACATTAATTAAGAGTTCAAGGGAGGACTATTGCTCCTCCCTTGAACTCTTAATTAATTGTTAATTAAACAGTTTAGGTCGCTAAACTACTATGGGGGCATTTAAATGATATTCAAAGCTCCAAAATAAGTGAGGTCACCTATGAAGAGTGTGGACAAACAAAACTTAGTGATAAATATGGTAGGTAAATTGTGGTAGAAAGAGTAAACATAATTGAAACTCAGAAGACACTGCTTTGGAAAGAATATCAGGAATTCATTAACTTATTCACTTTTAATGAAAATGGCATAGATAGGAAATTAGATCTTCAGAAAATAAAATAATTACTGCTAGACAAAATAAACCTTCAATAGCTAAGCACACCCTCACAAATAGAGGAAACCACAGTCTTACCTCAGTCATGGTCATCATTTCATTACGACATTTATCTAATTGATTTTGCAATTCACTTTGGCTCTCCAATAGTTGTAAACCATACTGTGCAGCTTTTAGTCGCTCTTTTTCAACCTCTTTGAGCTTGCTTCGAAGATCTGCAATATCTGCCTCCATGTTCTTTTCCTGTTTTTAGACTATTATAAATAGAAGAAATACAATTTTTTGAGCTTAAACAAAAAAGCCCCTTACAATAAAACCAATAATAAAGGAACCATGTATCCCCAGTGCTACTATCATATAAAAACATAATATTGAGATTTTATTCCTGACTTGTAAGGAGTCAAATTTGCATTCTTGTTCTAAGAGCAAAAATTGTTCTGATAATTTTTTTACTTGAGTTGAGACCAAACCAAAAAGAACAGAAAAAAAAAAATACACTCAATTGTGCTCCTAAGAAACTCAACATTAGGAAACTATTCAATTGTTCAATTGTTATATGTTAAATGTCCATAATTACTAAGGTAGAATTAGTCTCATAATCGTGTTACTGTCAAAATAATCAAAGTAAAAAGAGAGCAATGACAGAAACCAAGAAACTTTATGGTATGCATGCATGACTGCTACTTAAGAGTATAAAAAGACAGTTTTAAATCAGACTCACAAGATAAAGTAAAGAATATCCTGTCTTATTTTTTATAGTAGTACTACTTTGCTGAATGTATTTGTTTCAGTGGAAACAGATTCACAGTATTTTTCTAATTACTCTTAACAGAGTATGTAAAATAGAAACTATGTTCAGAGCAATTTCCAGGCTAAGCCTTACAAGTTTATACATAGGATAACTGTACTTCAACTTAACCTCATTTATTGTCCCTTCCTCTTTGGCCCTAGTCCCTTTAAGCCAAACTGAAACTGGACTTTGCTTTCATAAAGCATCAGATGATTCCCTATGTCTTAATTTTATAGAATCATGCATTTAACAAACATTTACTGAATGCCCCATTAGCTAGGCTTCATTCTGGGCACTTCAGATCATTATGGCGTAAAACTGGCAAAGTTACTCATTCATTAAACTTACATTCCAAGAGGGGAAAATAATAAGTAACAGCATAATTAAATACATTAGAAAATAGAATTGGAAGAAAAAAAAAAGCTCAAAAGAGATAGGTGGTATAAATAGGAGGCAAAAGATGGGAAATAGGTATGCATCATTGTGTGGAAGAAATGTTCCAGGCAGATGGGAAACCCTACTATGGAAAAAGAGTCCAAGATATGAGCTAGAATTTAGGTCACAGATAATAAAGGAGCCGGCAGATCAGTCCATTATAAAGAGTTTGGCTTCTAGCGTGTGTAAAATGGGAAGTCACTTCAAAGTCTGAAGTAGACAATTTGGTAAAATTTAAGAGAATCATTTCACTGCTGTGTTGAATAGTTAGGATAAAAAAAAATTGGAAGCAGAGAGACCATCTGAGATAATGCCTCATGCTAGGTGGTGGCATAGTAGGTGAGAAATGCCCAGATTCTACCTATATTTTAAAGGTAAAGCCAACATGATTTTCTTATATATGGAATATAGCAAAATAAAAAATGCCTTTAAAAAGTAAAAATACCTTCAAGGCTCTGCCCTGAGCAACTAGCAGAATGGAGTTGCCCTCATTTGAGATATTGATGTAAAGTTTTTGGGGGGCAAGGGGGACCAGGATTTCAAGTTTTGCATGAAAGATGTCAAGCAGGCAGCTGAATGAATATAAATGTAGGAGAGGGGTATAGGCTAGAGATATAAATTTGGAAGTTATCAGCACAAGTCCTTCAGATTGAGTATCAACAGAGGATAAACATAACAAAGAGAAGAGGACGAAGGACTGAACCCTACTAGAAGGTGAGGAAAAAGATGTAAAGTATATTCAGGAGTTAACAGTGAGGTAAGGAGGAAATCAAGAGCATGTGCTGTCTTAGAAGCCAATAAACAAAGTGTAGTAAGGAGGTAGGAGAGCTCATACCAAACGCTGCTGCTAAGTCAAATTGGCCACTGGATTTTGAATTTATGGAGGTCACTGGTGACCCCAAGAGAATTTTGGTGGGAAGATGGGGTAAAAGCCCACTTGAAATGAGTATGATAGAGAATGGTAGATGAAAAAGTGACAGAAAATACAGTTTTGCTTCAAAAAGAAAATAGGATAGTAGCTGGAATGGAAGTAGAGACAAATTTACTTACTATTTTAAAGATACAAAACAATATGTGAGTATACCCTAGGATAAATTCATGACAGAAGATGACATAGGAGATACTGGAGAACTGCCAGAGTGATGTCCTTGACTAGAGGATGAGGTCTAATGTACTGAGAATGTAGCATGGATATCTTCTCTAAAATGAAAACAAAGCATACAATATAGATACTGATTAACTAGGGAGATATAGTAGGGAGTATATTGAAGTAAACCTAGTTGGTTTTTTGTTCATTTATGTTTTGGTAGCAGGGTATTGGGGATTGAACCCAGGGCCTGCCTGGCCCATGCTAGGCAAGTGCTATACCACTGAGCTACATCCCCAACCCTAGTGTGACCTTTTAAATGCCTCACTTATCACTGAATTAGAAAACAAAGTTCTTAACTGAGAATCAGTAGGTAGGAGATATAGGGTTTTATAATAGGGTAAAATAGATACCATAAACTAACCAGTGCAGACTACTTTAAAATGCAAGACCTTTTCAAAACCTATATACAGTGAAGCTAGCCAGCTAACTGTTGCTTTATTAACAATAACTTATATTTGTTGGGGATTTACCACCTGCTAAAAGAAGTGCTTCAAATACATCATCTCATTTAATGCTCTTCATGAGCCCATGTTAATTATTATCTCCATCTATCAAAATAAAAATGAGGTTAACCTCAAGGCCTCCCATTAAGGAATATACAAGGAAGCCAAAACATTAGTTCTCGTTCATTCAAAAAATTTGCTGGAATTTTATTACATGTCAGACAATGCGCTTAGTGTTGAGGATAAAATAATGATCCAAACACTAGAAAATATTTTGTCTCCTTGAATTTTATAGTACATTAGTAGAAAGGCATCAAATCAAATAACTAAACTATAATGTTACAAGTGTGATAAGTGCAAAAGGGAGAGCTGTAACTAAGGTGGTATCTAAGCCTATAACAAGAGGGAACAGTTCCCTGATTACGTGACTTTTCAGCTGAGCTCTAATGAGTGAAAAAAGAATTAATCTATCAACCTGCAAAGAGTTAACCTATCCTTTAGCCATGGACGAACTAAAACTAATATGTGCCATAAATTTTGCTTGGTACTCTATGTACATTTTCTTAGCAATGTTCTCAAAGATCTCATAGGGTAGAAGAACTTACATTTTAAACATGCAATCTTAATGTGGCACAGAAAGGTTAAGTAACTTGCTCAGGGTTATCAGTCACTCAGGAGCTAAATGAGATGGGAACCAGAGTCCATTTCCAAAGCCTGGTGCTCACATTTCTGTCTGGCCTCTCAAAACAGCATACAAGCCATGCGCAGTGGCTCACGCCTGTAATCCCAGTGACTTGGGAGGCTGAGTCAGGAGGATCCCAAGTTCAAAGCCAGCCTTAGCAACGGGGAGTCCCTAAGCAATTCAGTGAGATCCTATCTCTAAATAAAATACAAAACAGGACTGAGGATGTGGCTCAGTGGTTGAGGGCCCCAGAGTTCTATCTCCGGTACACCGCTCCAACCGCCCGTCCCCCCGCCCCAAAAAAAACAGCATACAAAAAACATTGGAACACAGGAAGCTCTAGAAGTCAAAGCTGCCTGGGCCCTTCCACCTCCATCCCTTACTGGTGGCACGAATTCGGACAAGTAACTTAACGCCTTGTTTCATCATCTTCAATACAAGGAGGGTAATGACCATCTTACAGGGTTATTGAGAACATTAAACATGATAATGGATGGAATACAAATAGGGCAGGGAGACACGCATGATTTGAAAGTTTCGAGCAACGTTTTAAAAAAGTAAACAAAGGACAAAATTCATCTTGACGTTTTACCTGACCCAATGCATCCAAAATATCATTTGAACTCGTAATCATAATAATTGCCAGAGATACAGCTCTTGTGGGATACTACCTTTAAAATCCAGTGTATAATTTACATTTAATTCGGGTTGCCACAGTGGCTAGGGGGCCATCGTACTGGACAATGCACCTCCAGGGGCCATCAGTCTGAGGCTCCCAGCAGCCGCCTGGCCTTCCATATTTATCCAGAGTTCCCCAGAGAAGCGAGAACGTCCAACCGAAGACTGGGGCCCGACTGGAAGCCAGCTTATAAGAATTTAGGGTTCCGGGATCGAAGGCGTTCCGGCCAAAGCCTCCGCCAAGACCCAGGCCCCAGGCTTCCTCATGCCCTGCTCCCCGCCGCCTACCGCTCCTCTCCACTCTCATCAGTCTTTACCTCTGTCGTCCTCACTCCTTCCCCCAGCTGCTGGCAAGAGCTGAGAGGTCTGGGCGTCCAGATCCGTGATGCTAACCTCAGCCTGCCAGAGAGTTGCCCTCCCATTCATTTACCTAGTAGTCCAGTAAGCGCCAGGGCTTTTTGAACACAGTTCCCGCGAGAACTCTCACTTCTCATGAAACGTTCCTCTAACAGCGCGAGAAAAGCCAAAGCCGAGGAGCGTTCGGCAGAAGCGCCCCGCCCCCTTCCCTCCGCCCCCCCCTTCCCTCCGCCCCCCCCCCGCAACGACTGCGCAGGTGCGAGTGGCGAGCTCTGGGCTGGCGCAGGCGCGGACCTGGCCTCTTGGCGTGTCAGTTTTACTTCAGGTGGTTTTCCAGGCTTTAGTCTAGGTGTCTGCTTAAAATTGCTATGTTTGTGGGGCTTGTGGTTTTAGACAGGGCCTTCTGGAGAGACAGTGTCGGTTGGAGGGGATGGGTGGGACTGACCTTGGGGGCCGTTGTCAGCGTTGTCCACCCACCAACGGACTGCGCGCGTGCCCTCGGAGGACCTTCCCGCAGAATCTCTTGTGGCTCTAGGACCCGGAGTCTGGGTGGCGACGTGGGTCCACGGTTACCATGTGGCTTTGTGCCCCACCTTGTAGCGCCTTGGCGCCAAGTTGCACACGATACCTGTCACCTTCAGAGGAAAGCCAAGCCCCAGGAAGAAAAAAATGGCTGTCTTAAGTGACAGAATCTCAGTATGAACTAATGCAGTCCGATTCCAGGCTCTTGAGAGCATGCGTGTTTAAATAATCTTATTTTGTTAACCTAGTGTCTATACGTTATTTTAAAATTTAAGCATTCATTCTTTCGTATAGTTAGTGAACACTGCTGAGTCCTAGTAACCGTCATGGAGTCATCTTTTCTTGCCTATTTTAGAACTTGGTTTTTGGCTCCCCTCCCTTCCATCATCAGCTTTTTTTTCATTTCTGTTGGACGGTCCCTCTCCACAGGAAAAAAAATGTTGTAATAACTGCCTTTGCAAAGTGATCATAGTAATAATAATAATAATAATAGATAAAATTTTGTAATAACTGCCATTGCAAAACAACAACAACAATTTCCCTGACTCCAATCAGGTACAACCCTATTTGTTTGCTTCTCTTTGTAACAAAACACCTGAAAAAAAAATGTTTACAGTTACTAACTTCATTTTCTTACATTTTATCCCTGCCTGCTCCAACTTCAGCTGGGTTCAATTCCAGCCAATATATTCCACCTCAAGATCACCAGTGATTTTTTTTTTTTTTTGTACTGGGAATTGGACTGCTTGCTTTGTATGTGCTAAGCATGTGCTCTACCACTGAGCTACACCTCAAATCCACTAGTGATTTGTATCTTGCAACATCAAATAGTCAATAATTAGATCTTCCTTCTGCTGAAATTTCTCAAGAGTTGATTGCTTTCATTGAATTTTTGTTTTATGTTTTGGGGTGCCGCACTCTCCTTGATTTTTCCTCTTTTCACTTTCTTTGGATACTTTTATTCTGACTGAGTAGACCAGATTACAAAAGACTAATATCAGTTTTAAGATAAGCAACAAAGATAACAGATGCATCTGGGGCCTGAATGAACCAAATGCTCATTCATTTTTAATCAACCCTGTGTTCTTTGATAAATGAAATAAATACCATTTCCCCTGTCATTTAACAAAGATTCCTCAACTCAGAAGTCAGGAAGACACTATTCTAGCCTGGACCAGTAATGAAATGAAATAACTAATCCAAAGGTCTTTCTTAACTTTTTTTTTTTTTTACCTCCTCCTTTTACAGGAGAAAGTAAACTCAGTATCATTTAAGTAAAGGATTGAGTGGCCACCATGAGGTAGACATAGCGGAAGGAATTCAGAGATATGATAACTACTTTCTGGGAGATGCTTACAACATAGTGGAGTATTGAGAAATATAAAAGTAACTATAGGGCTATATATGAACACCACTTGCGTGGTATAAGCCTTACAGTAAATATTATATGGACAGATACGTTTTGTTTAGTCATTTAAAACTTTGCAGTGTAGGTGACATTTTAAGAAAAGTCTTGAGGGATGGCAAAGCTAAGGAGGAATGAATTCAGGAAGAGGGAACAGCATTATCATAGAAGCTACTCATATAAAAATTGTTAGATAAAATTTGTAGGAGGACATAAATTTGGAGTAGACTCCTGTACAGGGTTCAGTAAACCAAACCAATATGAAAGCACTCTTGCTAAATGTTTAATGAATAGCTGGCCTTCAGTCAATTTCTACGATTGAGCTTCAGTCTATCCTAAGTAGCTACCTGATTCAAATCTGTCAAGGTGCTGAGCTGTAACCCATTAAGCTATCAATATGCCTTATTTTGGTTTACTATCTGTAAATAACTATCTGATCATGTTGCTGGAAGGAGGTCTTTGAACTTGTGGTCGTGCAGGCTGCCCAATTTTAGAGTTGTTAAAGTCAGTTATGATTTTTAAATTAGTTGCAATTTGTCTAGGAATGGTCTAATGAGAGTGCTACCAGTACCACCACTAGACACTAGATGTCACAAGTGAAATGAATTCTAAAGAGTCTCTGCTTCTGTTAACATACTTCAGATTTATAGTTCAAGATGCAGATTCCTATACCCCGATAAGGTCCAGATACCATTCCTTAAACGCCAGAGGCCAGACAAATAAAAACATAACCTTTTATCTGTAATTTTCAGTTTATATAATGAGAGGCCGTTTCCTCCACAGTAGTTATTATCCAGCATAGAAGGTGACTCTAGATACTGGGAAACAGCAACAAAAAAATCCGGCCTACTTCCCATCATAACTCCTAATATTATAGCTGTTCAAAATGTAGATAGACAGATGTAGCTCGCTTATTATCTTTCCTTCATTGTGACTGCTTTAGACCATTTAGTTAGCAGAAGTGGTGTAGAAGGAGGTGCTGTATTGCATTGACAAGCTGTGTTTATTTTGACACAAACTTATTTAATAGTTGCTTTAGGTACTACAGCTTCCTTCTCCCTGTGACCTTTCCTATGTGTGTACACAGATAGAGACAGAGAGACATATCTGGTGTCTCTTCCTCTTCTTACAGGACATTAGTTGTATTTTAGGGCCCCACGCTTATGACCTTATTTAACCTTAAAGACCCTATCTCAACTCTCATTGGAAATGAGGGCTTTGGCATATGAATTTGGGGGTACAAATCAGTCCATAACACAGGGTATTAATAAAAAATCCACTTTTCTGCAGTCCCAGTGACAAATCTCATTGGCTTGGATTCATTCACATACCCATCTTTTAAACAATCACGGAATCAAGGTGATGGGTATCCCAGAGCTGAATGGTAGAATAAATTGTAAGGAACCAGCATGGCTGAAAATGAAAGGAAAGATGAATCACTCAAAGAACAAATGCAGTGCTTTTGGCAGGAGTGAGAGAAATTGATGCTGAGAAGTTAACCAACAAATGCTGACCATATTGGGATAGCACACACTTGCTTTGAGTGAGGACTTCATCTATGAAGAGCAAACTAGAGCTCGTTAAAGAGCTGAAGATGGTCCTACACACTGTAGCTCCCAAAGAGACTGGGTTTTATTACCGCTGTTACTATTAAACAGTCAAATTTGCCTGCCTGGAACAATTATTCATTTTGATATCTAATTATCACAGTGGGAATTGTGACAATTCAATTTCCTGGTCTCCTGCTTGTTGCCACTAGGTGACAGTCTTTGCAAATATTTTTTCTGAACAAAACATTCCTGGCACAGAAATTAAATTCTGTTGGAAGAGGTGGTTTCAGTTAGATTAGCCAAATGCACATTTTTTTTTTAAATCCTGAGACTTGAAGTTCTTTTTTTTTTTAAAGAGAGAGTGAGAGAGAGAGAGAGAGAGAGAGAGAGAGAGAATTTTTTAATATTTATTTTTTAGTTTTTGGCAGACACAACATCTTTGTGGTGCTGAACATCAAATCCGGGCCGCACACATGCCTGGTGAGCGCGCTACCACTACCGTTTGAGCCATATCCCCAGCCCTTGAAGTTCTTCAAAATCATAGTTACCCCTCATCTGGAATACTCTTTCTCTACTTAATTCACTTTTCTCATTCTTTCCTCTGAAGAGATCTATGACTAATGTTTAAGTCATATGCATATAACACACATTCAAGAGTCAGGTTCTGTGTTCCTACTGCAGGCTCTGTTACTTCCTAGCCGTGGTTTTCTTTAACCAACTAGTTGGCCTTTCAGAGCCTCCATTTCCCTATGTACAAAATAGGATAATCAGTGTACCTGATTTAGTATGTGTGAAGCTTAAATGAGCTAACACTAGCATAGTGTCAGCAAATATTAGTTGTTATTTTTGAGAGCATTGTCTTGACTCAAATGTCTTTTCTGTTGGGACCCTTTTCTGAATTCCTAGCCTAGGGCTTGTCTTCTACATAGAATTCATAGCACTCTGTGCTTATCTTTCAAAACACTTATGATAATTTGAGTAGTTTATGTCTGCCTCCTCCACTAAACTGGAAGCTCTTGGAGGATGGTCACCTCACTACAGTTTCTCCCAGCAAGTGCCACATTGTCCAGGACATCCCAGTGATTGAGTCTGATGAGTGAATAAAAAATACATATCCAAAGCACTAATATTAAATGCAATTTATTGATACAAAGGTTATTTGTATCTCCTTGAGAGATTAAAGTACTTGTAAAAGAATTATGATTATTTATACTTAGTGGAAAATGCTGAACATGAAAAATCAGTTTTCATGAAAAAAATCTCCCTGGGAGTATATACTAAATAAGTGTTCGGATTATTTGATATCCTCTGCAATTTCAATTGCTTTATCTATCTATGACATTATAGGTGTTCTTCATTTGAACCAATGTTTCCTCACTGAGAATTCACCCCTTAATGTTATGATTCCAATTCAAACATTTTGTTCTTTTTTTTTTTTTTCCAGTGCTAGGGAACAAGCTTGGGCTTTGCAGATGCTAGTCAAGTGCTAGATCCCTATCAAGCATTTAAAATGAAATAGTGAATTTAGAATGCAAAATAGCTGTTTTGGAGATGACTACAAAGCAAAGAAACCTTGGCAGAAGTAAGTGTTCATTGTGTCTAATACAGAGCTTTATATATTAAGTTCTCTTAAAAGGAGAACTATGCTTGATGAATTTAAAGTTTTACAACTTGTACTTTTCTAATATTTCCTCAGGTCCTGGGCAGGTTTATTTATATCCTGGTAAAAACAATGTGGTACATGACCTATTCATTTTCACACATAGAAAATATTTGAGTGTATGATTTCACTAATCCTTAAAATCCCTTAGCTATGAAATGAGCAACTAAAAAGGCCCAAAAGCACAGTCGTGAGAAATGCTAGAGAAATGTTAGTTGTTTTCTAAAATATAATTTAATGTTTCCAAAGTATTCTCAAAATATGAGAAAAGGAGAAAGTGCTTTGTGGGCTTGAGATAGCCCATACAGTCAAATCTTTGTTTTGTTTCTTTCTTTTTTTTTTTTTTTTTTCTTGTGGTGCTGGGGATTGACCCAGCACCTTGTGCATGCAAGGCAAGCACTTTATACCAACTGAGCTATATCCCCAGCACCTCAAATCTTTGTTTCTTCCTACCAGGGTGATGAGACTTCAGGCAGTTCTAAAATAGCTGTCTCCTTTCTTTGTACTAATGGTTGTACTTAACGGTCCACCACCTGGCAGACTGCCAGAACTGTGGCTTTATCACAAAAGCATCCCATCAACTTGCCCATAACATGCTACATGATGCTGGCAGCACTTGGCCACTTTGATAAATTGGTCAGTCTGGTGAAATACTTTTCTGAAATGAAGTCCTGGAACTCATCAGGTGTCTTCTCTTACAGTCATATCTTCCTCTGGCTTTCAGATTACCCAAGCAGCTGGGCCAAAGCCCACATCCTCCCACAAAGCATGCTTCCTTGGAAATTCAGATCTTTGCAGTTTTGGCACTAAAGTAGTGCTCTTTCATTTTGTGTTAGATCAGGGCTGAATAATCTCTGGGGGTTGAGTAACTTTTTAAATGTTAGAGGACAAACAGTTCCAGGGGTCAGTGTGCGTTTAGCAAAGGTCAGTGTTCCTTATAACTACATTTAAGCCTGGATTATGTTTTGCTTTCTTGTGTGTTAGTCTGGAGGTTGGTGTCACTATCTTCCCCTCAGGGGAAGCAATCTATACAGAAATGAAGTATGGCTTCTGAATTGAATTGGTGTAATCACCAGCATTTTTATTATCTAGTCATGGATTGCTTAACAACAGGGCCACGTTCTGAGAATTGCATCTTTACATGATTTTTGTGGTTGTGTGCATACCATAGAGTAAACTTGCATAAACTAGATGATATAGGTCAATCACTTGATGTGGACTCTTAATGTATTCAAGAGTTGTGGTAAAAATGAGATGGATGAGGCTGTTGTTGGTGAAACAGCATGCTGTTATAGTAACTTTTTATAGATAGGAGTACACTCTAAAATAAGGAGAGAAAGCATGGTATTATGAATACATAAACCAGTCACATGGTCGTTTATTAGCAAATATCATTTACTGTGTTTAATGGTTCTCAGCTTCACTGCTTATTGGTATCATGTGGCATCAGGCAGAATGTAAGTATCAGAAATATTTAGGTGTTCCCTGAGTGACTTTAATATTCAGCTATGGTGGAGAATCACTGGACCAGCTGATCATATAAAGAGGTAGGATCAAGTGAGTCCCTTAGCCTTTTTTTTTTTCCTGGCTGTTAAGAGCTTTATGCATTGTTAAAATTCCTATTCAATAGCTTTGTGGAATGAATTTTCTTCTTCAGTTTATTAGGCCTTAAAGTTCAAACATTTTCACAAATCTCTGTGCAATAGTAGTGTTGCCTGATAAAATACATGATATCCAGTTAAATTTGATTTCAGATAAATGAAACTTTTTTAAAAGTATGCCCAGGCAATGTTTGCAATGGATAATAAAAATTATTTACTGTTTATCTGAAATTCAAATTGAACTGGAACCTTGTATTGTTTTTAATTTCTAATTTTTATTTTTTTAGTTGTTGATGGACCTTTGTTTTATTTATTTATATGCTGTGCTGAGAATCAAAACCAGTGCCTTATGCATGCTTGGAAAACTCATTGGTAGGAGAACATGGCTTATCCTTGGGAAAGACAGCAGTCAAATTTGGATTGGAGAGAGCACCATCCCATTAGTCCTCAGAATCTGGGATTTTTACTTTAGCTCTGACCCGTTCTAGCTGCATCAGTGGAAGATAAACATGCAGGGATTGGAGGTGTATGTCAGAGTATGTGTTTAGTATGCATGAAGCATTGGGTTCAATTCCCAGTAACTCCCAGCCACCCCTCCCCCCCCCAAAAAAAAGGCATCAGCATATTAAGAATTAAAGACTGCTTAAAATCCCCCAATGAGCCAAGAAGATTTTCCTTTTGCTAGGGGTGTTGTGAAAAGTGCAGAAGAGGAGGGTATGGCTATGCAAGGAGATAGGATACAGAAGAGGTGAATACCTGAATCTGGAGTCTAGGATTTGCTTTCAGGAATCCTAGCTGCAGTAGTGCTGGGATTTCTTTCTTTCTTTCTTTCTTTCTTTCTTTCTTTCTTTCTTTCTTTCTTTCTTTCTTTCTTTCTTTCTTTTTTTTTGTCATTTTGAGTCTTTTCTATGGTTTAAGACTTGTTTTTCCTTATTCTTTTTTCACATTATAATTCCTTAATCTACCTGAATATCAGATACCTTCTGCCCTGGCTGGAGTTAAGATTATTCCCAGCTGGAACTGTTCTCCTAGCCTAGTGAGTCCGAACTAATGGAAACTTTCAAAGTCCCTGACAGTCTTGGAAGAACCTTAATCTCAGGAGGCTTCTTAAGCAGTCTGGATGCCTTTTGGCCTGAAACTCAAAGGACTGTTCACCTCTAGCTCATTCCTGATATTTCCTTCCTCCCCTCCATCCCAAGAAGGACTAAAAGTCATGGTTGGTGTATTTCTTGGGCAACAGCAGTATCCACAAAGGGAAAAGGAGTGAGATTTCACAACAATTTCCAGAAAGCAGAAGTTGTAGTTATTTTACCAAATTGGTGCTTGACATTTTGATGAACAACTCTTGAGCATCCCCTTATAATTTCCTCCAAGTAGAAGATGGGCAAACGGGTGAAGTGTCAAATCCCTCAGTGCTAGTCCAAGTTAACTAATGGAAGGAGGTGAAACAGGTGAAGCACATTAACTTTTAACCTGATAACAGTGATTTTTTTCAGTAAGCATTGGATGTTTAAAAGAGAAATGTCTATTGGCAGCAAGAAGACAAAACAAAGGGGCCATGGGAAGGGCTGAAGCTGGCCCGAATCATGCAACACACTTGCAGATCAGCTGGGCCCACTTTGCACAGATGTTTTTATAGGAACAAGAGGAGGGGCAGGTATTGTAACACTTACATATTAGCAAAGTGGTGGAATGATTGTTTCTTCATCATGCTCCTCCTTTCTCATGTGGCTGGAAAAAAAGAGGCTTTGGGTTAATTGTCACACCTGATTCAAGATAATCATATATATTGAGAATAGACCCCCATGGATTCTCAGCCTTTTGGCTAAGATCAAGTGGAGAATAGATCTTTAAGTCCACATAAAATGGGTTAATTTATCTTTTAAGATGCCAACACTGAAAATCAAAAAGCTGCATCTCTATTTACTTATGAATAAAACAATCATTATCAGCTATTTTGTTCCTAGATGAACAAACTCAAAACAATTTGGAGAAAATGCTTCTAAAAATCTATCTCCTTCTGCCTAAATGTTGACATTGTTTTAGCACATTCCAGGATTAATCCTTGTTTTTCCCAATTGTCTTGGTCTTCCAGTTCTTCTGGAATTTTTCAGTACTATCTCTGGGCAATACTTGTTACAGAAAGTGGAGCAAGTTGGGTTTCCATGTAAATTTGTGTACAAATTTAGTAGCCCAACATTGCCACATACAGTGTAGGAAAAATCTTTGAGCCAAAATTAGAAATGGAATATGTATGGAATATGCACATGTGCACACACACACACACACACACACACACATTTGGATGGTCAGCATGTTTTGGAAAATCAAAATGTTTCTTTATCCTGTACTCACATTCCTCATCTCAGTAATTCATTCTGATCTTTGGTCTGGCTGTACTTTTTCCAGTTCACCACTGCCTCTTTTCATTTTATTATTATTCAATAAGGTGAGTCAGATATAAGGAGACAATTATATTACTTTCATGCATTGTTCCTGTATACATTTGAATTTGCCAGAAAGATTTGATTATGGTATGGCTCCATTGTCCTCCAACCTGATTCTGTGATTTTCTTTTATTCAAATGGAATTCTCAATCCTGCTATAGATAATCTGATATTTGCTTGGGGGAAAGAACTCAGCTATATTGTAGCTATAAAGTTCTGTAATTTCTGTCATATTTCAATTAGTTTGTTTAAGGCATGAATGAATTTGTGACCAACAGAATAACTCTTAAGTTGATTTTCTTCTTTGGCTGTATTTTCATTGATGAAGAATTAATTTTGATCATTTGGATAAGCTCATCTATAAATGGAAAATGGAATTAGCAATTTGAATGTGGCTGCAAGTGTAGGCAAAATATAGAGAAGTAGTTCTCAACTTTTGGATCTTCTCTACTTAGTATCAGACAACTTTAGCACTAGAAGGGACTTCATGGACAATAGCTGGCCCCATAATTTACAAATAAAACTGAACTTATCATAAGTAAAGTAATTTGTTCTTGATCACACTATGGGTTGGTGTCAAAGCTGGCACACAAACTCATCTCTTTTGAATTTAACCAAGGCTGATATTATTTCCTTTACCCTTAGTGGCCTTCAATTATATAATAGATACAATTTTAGGCTTATTTATCAGTTTTCATTGTTGTTTACTATTTATTTCAGGAAGCATTATTTATAACAAAATTATAACATTGTCAATTATTTTATAAGTTTCTGAATTATTTGTGATAAAATTATAAATAATTTTGTAGGCTCTTTTCTTAAAAACATGAAGATGACCTCAATAATGAAAAATTTGTAATTCATATTTTAAGAAAAAAGACTTCCAAACAAAAAAGCTATCAGTAGTTAGTTATCTTTTCATGACTTTAGATGGCTTCTCCCACTCTTCTCTTTTATTATCTTGTGTACATGTTTTAATATTACTTTTATAATTGTTAAAATTTTTAAGAAGTTATATGCAAGAAACAAAAGCAAATCTAATCTGATAAAGACATGAAGCATTTATGTGATATTAAAATCTTTTCACACTTCATTCATTCCTGTGAGTGAGATGTGAAGACCATTTCCTGTGACCCAAATATGCAAACACACAGAGAAAAGATTTGACACTTTCCCACAGTAAAAGAAGAATGTCTGGTGGCCGTGACTGCCAGGGGCATGTGCTGAGAGCTGTGACCAAGAGTGCATCCCAGGCTGAGTGGCACTGTCTTTAAGGTTAAAGTCCCCCAAATCTCTCAAGGATGACCTCCTCACAGTATCTGGCTAATCAACTTTCCCTATATTCTGGTATGGATTTTTATTTTCTCTGAAATTCTGAAAGCTAAAGAGAATTCAAAATTTAGAGTACTTTTGTCTGGTTCTAGGGAACAAAAAGGCATAAAAGTTAGTACCCACGCCCAACCTGTGTCCAGAAGGCAACAGCTGCATGGTTGCCAGGGGAAGAGTTTACTTGGAGGGCAAGAGAAAACACTTCTTAATAAATAATGTGTTTTTATGACTTCTGTTTCTGGGAAACCTGATATGTACAATGCACCTACACATATTTGAGGTCAAGTTCCAACTGTGTTTTTATTAAATATTTGACTGTTTTATGTGTTTTTAGACTGAATTTGAGACCTGGGTGATTAAGGAGTATGTCTGTAAAGAGTTTGCCTCTCTGTCTTGTCTCTCTTCTGTCTTCTCTCTCTCTCTCTCTCTCTCTCTCTCTCTCTCTCTCTCTCTCTCTCCTTCCTTCCCTCCACACATACAAACATACACACACAAATACATATGCATATCACTTACACCTACATAGCCCATATACTTTACATATGTCTGTACTAAATTTTGTAATTAGTTGACACCACTTTCTCATGCTCCTTAATTTTATTTCTTAAGAAGGTAAAGCATCAAAAACCACTGATAGCTTGAAGTCAATCAGTGAATCAATATCTTCAGTTCTCTGTTATCTTCCCTGAAAAGCTGGGCTGCTTGAGAGAATGCTCTTGATAAGCAAATCCTATATTTTGCTTCTGTGAGGAAGGCACCGTTTTACTTATTTCTTCTCAATAATGGAAGAGACACAAGTCCAGATATTCTGTTATCCTGGAGAAATATACTAAATTTCAATAAAATATCATGGCATTTTTTTTGAGTATGTGGGGGGGTCGGTATCAGCAGTTAATTCTTAGAAGGAGTGCTTCATTTGTAAACTTTTGGCATGTTTCTAGATTTCAGGACCCCATCCATCTCTCTCTCTCTCTCTCTCTCTCTCTCTCTCTCTCTCTCTCTCTCTCACACACACACACACACACACACACACACACACACACACACACACACACACATACCCCCCTAGCCCTAATCTACATTTACACACCAGTACTGCAGTTAAGTTAGAACACTTCTGCTGATTGGAAGAAGCCCTTCAGGCAGAGCCTAGTGACAGTTCACATGACACAAGAGTGAATCCCTCCCTCTGACTTTTTGGCTTTCTCAGGGTTGAGAATAATGAGCAGTGCCTTCAGCCTGGGGTGACTGATGCTCTAACTCCTAGGAGGATACTCAGAAGTGGCACCTCCACTTAGAAGGAAGAGAATGGACAAATTCTCAGGCTGCTCCATTCAGTTGTTTTTAGGTCGCCCTGGAAAGAAGCTTCATTCATGGTTATTCTTGCTTCTCACTTTACAATGATGCCTCTGAAACCTTACAATTCTCACCCTAAAATAAATACAATTATACATTGATAGTTATAAGTATTAGAAAGGAAAATTTCAAAAAGGAATTTTACCATAAGATTTGGAAAGTCTTTAAAATATATTTCAAATGATTTTGGTTTAGAACACTATGTGCATTGGAAAATGAGTGAACCTTTTATCAGATCTCACAGTATGGAAAGTACTAATAGACACATTACATTATTTATAGGAAGAAAACAAGGGCATTATGTGGAACAATTAAATTTCTGATTGAGTGTGGGGGATTGGGATATTTAGGAGAATACTACTGACAAGTAAATCCATCCAGTCTTGCAATGAACAGATTTGGGAGAGGAAACAGAGAGAGGTCTTGGACTGAAGGATATGATGGAGGAAGCACCTAGCTTTAGAGGTCCCAAGCTGGCACTGTAGAATGGGAATCATACAAAGCTTGATTTTAATCTCAGCTTAACTTCTTTACAGAATAAGGACTTTGGAGCCACATTTCTTGGATCTAAATCATACTTTCACTGCTTATTCTGTGAACTTAGAAAGGTTTTCTTATCTAAGAAATGGATATAATAATACCATCTGTGGCTGTTGTGAGGATTATATAGGATGTGATATTCAATGTGTTTGGAAAGGTGCTGGTGCTTCATTCATTATTAGCTACTCTTATTATATGAGTGACCTTAGCAAAGACTAGTCACTCGGCTGCCCTTATCTCAATATCCCCATATGTAAAAGGAGAGGAGAAAAATATTGTAAGGATTAATTGAGAGGGTGTGTTTTAATAGCTTATTTTATCCTTTTTATTTAAAAAATCATAAACACACATGAAAGTAAAGAGACTAATGTGAATAATCCCAGTGTGTTCACGGTCAGACTTCAACAATAATTTTTTGAGATTTTTGTTTTAACAATTTTCCCACTAAATTTTTTTCAGGGATGTTTGCAGTCACATCACAGATGATATACCATTTTTCATTATGCAAGTGTGCTATTGTTTGAAAGATGTTCACAATGATGCTTCTGTGTGGAGCCTCTTGGCAATCTTATTTTCGCTCCTTTCATCAGGGGATGAAGTTTGTTTTTGAACCCCCTTCAACCTAGGCTGGCCTTCTAGCCTGTTATGTCTAAAGATGTGACAAAAGTGATGTTGGGAGATTCTAAACTCAGGTTTTGTGATTTCTAGGCCGAAGAATCATTGAGCGGAACCCAGCCCTTAGTGCTGACTTTACAGTATTGTAAGTAAACACCTCTACAATGTTTGGAGTGGCTTATTATCAATTGATAGAGAACTAGCACAGTGATGTGTTTTCTTAAAGTGCCTAAAGCAAGTCTTTAATAATGAACATGAAGCTTTTACCACCCTGTGCAAAGGACTTAACTCATAAGGCATGAGGCATTTTACAACTCTCAGGGAGGATGTCAGTGTTGTAGGGTCCATGTGGAAAAAGCCTTTCGTGACAGTCATCCTAACTAGAAGCCTTCTGAGGTGGAATTATGTATTCCATTTTAAGGTCTATAGGATGCTGCTTCTTGGTCCTGAGCTTTATTGGGTTATAGTTTACTTTAGTGAAATATATGGAACATCTTAGAAAAAATGCACAGTGCTCTTTGCTCCCCTGCCCTCTGCAAACACATACATAGAAGGTATGCTTACTTCAGGGGGTCGTGGACCAGTAAATGCATGGATACCAGTTAAGAATCTCTAATCTGAATTCTCAGGGCTACACAGACAACTCTAACTGCCAAGGAATATTTTTATGACTGTTTCCAGCTACTTCTGACAGAGGCGTATCTGTTGGTATGGGTTTCTGGCTGAATTTCAGGTTTAGAGTCTTAAAACTTCTTGCCCAGTGATTTGTTTCAAGGTCTTTCAAACCTTTCAATTTATCCCTCTAGATCACACCCCTAGACCTCTATTTACTCCAAGCATGAGTGAGAATGCTCAGTAAGCTCATCTTCCCAGCAGAGCCTCAGCAACTGCTGGTGCTACCCATGTGCTGGATGCTTCCAAGTGCCATGGCCTGTACATTTCTTGAAGATTCCGGCAAACATTTATTAGGGTTGGGTGGACTATCATTGTTGTCTTGGTTCATATTTTGCCACTGCTTTACTATTGTCTATCCTGTCTACCACACTTAATTTGCTAATGATCTTGTTATGGAGGTGGCTGGCCCTCGCCTTTGAATCCATCTTTTTCTAATACTCCATAGGGCCAGTAGTCTGCAGGACTACCTCACCAGTAGGTGAGGACAGAAGGAAGCAAGCACATGTTGTGATAGAGAACAGCCCCTAACTCAAGTGAATTGAGAAATTGGAATGTCACTAAGTTTGATATTAGAGTAACTTTATTGTCTACAGAATAGACCAATGAAAGTTTGATTCTTGATCAATATATAAAGAATATAAAGAAGAACCTACCGCACATCTTCTTCCTTTTTCTTTGCTTTATTCTTTGTAATAGCACTTATCACTGTGGGTAATAATATACATTTACTTGTCTGTTGTTTGACTTTCTTCATTATAAAGTAAGCTCTATTAGAACATGGACTTTTTTTTTTAGTTCAGTGTTTAATTTCCTGAATAGTTACTGGCACATAGGTACTTAGTAATGATTTTCATTATTTTTTAAGAAATAGATGTTATTAAACTGGCATATTCCTAAATTTTTCCAACATTGGTATTTGTAAGAATCTCCTGGGAAGGGTCTTTAAAATATGTAGCTGTCTGGCCTATGTCTTTGGAGACTCTCATTCTTACTGTGAAAGTTAAGCTCCAAAATTGGGTATATATATAATTCAACTCCAAGTGATGTTAAGGTAAATGGAAGCTTTTTGAAAAAGGTACTCTATGTGACTTATATTCCCTCCAAATAAGGACTCCAAGAATACTTAGCAAACAAGTTGAGGCTCATTTTAGCAGTTTGGGACAGATCAAAATAATGGTAAATCAAATCAAAACATATTCAAAATAAAATAAATAAAGCAGATAATTCAATACCTCATTCTCATTAAAAACAGTTTTCTTCCTGCCCCTGCTATCTTTCCACTTTTTCCATTTTTATAGGTTTTACTAAAGAGATGTGTCTCACAAATGTAGAAAATTTGCCTTTACTATACATTTCTTTCAAACTGAGAAGAATTTGGTAACAGTCACTGAGAATGCAAAAGAAAATGCTTGGAAATGGGCAAACTCACTTGTCATTGGAATTTTTTCTTTAAACATCATATGGGACAATTAACACCTATAACAAAAAATCAGTTAATTTCTGGGGGAAATAATCAAAATAATCATTAAAATATGAATTTTATTGGTTCTTTTTAGTTATACATGACAGCAGAATCCATTTTGATATAATTATACAAGCATGGAATATATCTTATTCTAGTTAAGATCCTATTTTATGGATGTATATGATGGTGGGATTCACTGTGTTGTTTTCATATATGTACATGGGAAAATTATGTCATATTCATTCCACTGTCTTTCCTTTTCCTATCTTGCTCCCTTTCCTCCAGTCTCCTTTGTCTAATCTACTGGACTTCTCTTCTTCCTCTCACACTACTCCTTATTGTGGGTTAGCTTCTACATATCAGAGAAAACATTTGCCCTTTGATTTTTTTGTGGATTGGCTTATTTCACTTAGCATGATAGTCTCCAGATTCATCCATTTACTAGCAAATATCATGAAGTCTTTCTGTTTATGGCTAAGTAATACGTCATTGTGTACACATACCACATTTTATTTATCTATTCATCTGTTGAAGGGCACCTCGGTTGGTTCCATAGTTTAGCTATTGTAAATTGAGCTTCTATAAACATTGATATGGTTGCATTACTATAGTGTGCTGATTTAAAGTACTCTGGATATATACTGAAGAGTGAGATAACTCAGTCGAATGTGGTTCCATTCCAAGTTTTCTGAGGAATCTCCGTACTGCTTTCCAGAGTGGTTGCACCAATTTGTAGTCCCACCAGAAAAGTATCCCCACATCCCAATCAATACTTATTTTTTGCTTATATTCCTGATAATTGTCATTCTGACTGAAGTGAGATGGAATCTCAGTGTAGTTTTGCATTTCAAAAAATATATAAATGGTTAAAATATTTAAATTTTTAATTATTTTTACTAATCAAAGAAATACAAATTTAAAGATGGAATTTTTTTCCTCTAAGTTTGGAAAATTAATATTTTGTGTTAGAAAAGGTGTGAGAAAACAGGTGTTCTTGTACACAAAAACCAGCACCCCCTACATGGCCTGGAACAAGTTTTCTGATGAGAAACTCAGAAATAAGTCTCAGAATTTAAAATGTGGATGTTTTTTGGTCCAGCAACTACGTTTGAGGGACTGTATCCTTAGGAAATTATTAGACAACTGTATACCTTCAAGTATATTAATGGATGGACTATTTATAAAAGTCAAATATTTTAAAAAATTTTAATATTTATCAATTCAGTATTAATAAAACTGCTTGACATATATCCATATAATGAAAATAGCTGACATTAATTGAACACTGTTATTTGGCTGTCACTGTACTAAGTGTCTTATAAGGATTAACTCACTTAACTTTTGCAGCAGTCCTCTGATAGATGGTATTATCTCATTTGAAAGATGAAGAAATTGAGCCCTAACCAGGTTGAGTGACTTGCTTGAGATATCAGTAGGTAAGAGTTGTATTGAGATTGACATCTGACAGCCTGGCTTGAATCTTTGCTCTTACCACCAACACGTCATAATAATCTAACACAGCAACTGTGCAGACAGGGTAAGGGTAAATTCAATAGAGGAAAGCAGATTTCAGAAGGACCTATCATAATGGAGCAGAGGAAGAAGGAAAATGTATAGAATGCTTGGAAAGAAAGGGGGTCACTTTTGCTTTCTTTATGATTCTTTACAATTAAAAGTCTTATTGGGTATAAACCAAGGAGTGGGATAGCTGGGTCAAATGGTGGTTCCATTCCCAATCTTATAGTAGTTTTGATTTTTATTTCTCTAATTGCTAGAGACATTGAATACTTTTCATATATTTGCTGATCAATTATATTTCTTCTTCTGTGAAGTGTCTGTTCAGTTCCTTAGCCCATTTATTGATTGGGTTATTTGGGATTTTTTTTTTTGGTGTTAAGTTTGGTCTTAAAATCAGCATACTGTGATGCAGCCACATCAATGTTTATAGCAGCTCAATTCACAATAGCTGGACTATGGAACCAACCTAGGTATTCCTCAATAGATGAATGGATAAAGAAAATGTGGTATATATACTCAATGTAATATTTTTCAGCTTTAAAGAAGAGTAAAATTATGGTATTTGTCAGTAAATGGTTGGAGTTGGAGAATTTCATGCTAAATGAAATAAGCCAATCCCACAAACCCAAAAGCTGAATGTTTTCTCTAATATGCAGATACTAATTCACAATAAGGCAGGGGGCACTAGGGAAGAATAACATTACCTTAGGTTAGATAGAGGAAGTGATAGAAGGGAAGGGGAAGGGATGTGGGGATAGAAAAGACAGTAGAATGAAACAGACATTATTACTGTATGTATATATGTGACTACATGACCAATATGATTCTGTCAAATGTATACTCAGGAAAATGAGAAATTATATCCCATCTATGTATGATATATCAAGGTGCATAAATGCATTCTACTGTTATGTATAACTAATTATAGCAAATAGGAAAATTTTAAAAAAGATTCTTATTCAATCTGTATTTCCAAAAATTAGAAAAGAAAAACCTTTTTCAAAAACAGTTCAACCATTAGACTTGGTTTGTTTTGACAACACTGAGGACTTCCCATTTGACTCCCTTGGTTTTAGTTTTCCCAACTCATGTTTCCTATAGCCAATGTCTTCACAAATTTAAATTCTTCCATCATTTAGTATTGGTTCCATGCCTATATTTTGGTGTAATATCCTGGGAGTTATAATTAAGGAGACAGAAATAAACAGAGAAGGAGTTATAATTAAGGAGACAGAAATGAAATAATTGTAGTAGACAAAATGAAGAGAGAGGGATCTCCACTCTTCAGGGTGGAGATACAAGATACCCAGCTCTGCAGCCACCCTTGGGTTTATAGTTGCCTGGGTGACACATAAAACCAGAGGTTCTGGCTGCTGCAGGGGCTTCTATAAAGCACTTTGTTTGCTATATAGAACCATAGATTGGCATTGTTCCCTTCTCCCCCAGTCTTCCAGTTATTCAGTACATTTATGAGGATGTGATTTTTACAATTATTGGAGCCAGTTTGTGAACTGGAGGCTATAAGATGGGGAAAGACCACGAGATAATCTGGCCTGAACATTGTGGTATTGCTCAACCAAAACCTGTTGAAGTCTACCTCCATAGACTTTTTATTATGTGGGAAAACCCAACATATTTGTTTAGGCTACTATTAACTTTTTCATTGATTACCACCAAGCATATTCTCAATGGATACATTACTCAAAATCTTCAGATATTATTTCTTTAAAATTAGAACTTAGAATTTGTCTGGTTTAATATCTTCTTTTTACATATAAAAATTGATTTTAGGTAGAATAATTGATTGGTATAAGGTTATATGCCTAGTTTTTTTTCTCTTATAACTTTGCTTGGGGACACCTTCAGAAGGCCCTCTCTGTTGACTACAAGTCATAAGCAATATGACTTATGGTATATGAAGTCCAAAATGATAGATGAACAGCATCCTACAGCATCTCAATAGATAAACTGCCTGGAAAGAAATATGTCTGCTCCTTACCCTGTGCATGGGAACTGCTGGCTGATGAATTCACAGAAGATATGAATGTAAGAATGCTTGCCTGCATGTGTTGGTAACTGCTCTTCATCATAAGCACTTACAGATTCATTTTGTTGGATGATTATGGTCAGTGATAGAAGTAGAGATGTGTGTGTCTAGGGCAGCTGGTGGAGCAATGAATTCATTATTTTTGTCTACAAGACCAGTTCTGTTCCCACTGAAATATCTTTTGTGGATTTTTATATCAATTATAGCTAATGGGTCTAGGTTTGCCACTTACATTTCTAAAATGAATTCCAGTGATATGACAGCACTTGAGGGTGAAGCTTAACAAGGAAGTAGATAGAAGCTGAGCATATTGAGAGTGAAGATTTTAAAAGGAAGTAGACTAAGTGTGTACTGTACAACCACATCCATAAGATGTATATTCAATAACTTTATTTAAATGTGTGTTAAGAAGATCTTTTTTTCACGACCAAGTCATAAGATGACCCCCCAAAAATAAGAGCATGATGCTGTAACCTAAATCCCTATATTTCAAGTCTCAACTGAGAAGTGACCTCCTTTGGAATGTCCACTGGCCCTTTGGTCTGGTGTAGTACCAGCCAGTCTATGACCAATTGCTCCATGTTTGTTCCTTCTTGGCTCATATCACCATCTGACTGTTATTTTATTAATGTCATTCCCTGTTCATTGCTTCTATCCCCCGACTAGCATGTCACTGTGGCATCCTCAATGAAGATGGCAGGCCAGGCCACAGAGAAGGAGTTCAAGAAATATTTGTTGAATGTATGAAAAGTGGCTAAAATACTCTAACAACTCAACCATTTAGTCAAATCAGTAAGTTATCTCTTAAAGGTGATAAGAAATAAGAAGATGGGTTCTCTCTAATAATGGTATTTATTAGTTCATCAGCCAAGCACTTTGCATCTCAGTCCACAGAGTTACAACATACATGCATGGCGAAGATGCTAGGTGACAAGAACTGCATGTGCCTTGGTCACAATAAAATTCATGTTTATATATGCATATCTAGGTCAGGTGTACCTAACTTGCTTTTGCCTGAGTGATCAATGGTCTGGGTTACTGAGGTAAAGATACAATTTTAACTGTGTTATAATGATAATATTTTTACATTTCATGGAAAAATATATTATACAGATATTTTCACAGCTTTTGGTTGAGCCTGTCATCTATGCATATATATACTTTGGGCTGTGACACCACTGTAAAGGGCATCAGAAATCAGGGAAGTGTTAGCTTAGCTTAGGAAACCCACAGGGAGAGGAATTGAAAGGAAATTTAGGCAACCGTTAATAATAAGAGCAAGAGCTTGACTTTGTGCCCAAAAGAGAAGAGTCCCTAGAGAGCCCCAGAGCACCCCACTCCACCCTCAGTCATTTGGGATGTGGTGTAGCAAAATCATTATTCAGCTTGGAAGAACAGCTAAGCTAACCTGCTAGCAAACTAAATTTTCAGAGTCAAATAAAACGTTAATTACAGATGTCAAGATTAGAGTTTGCTTTTCCCGCAAATTCCATGGGGTCTCTAAGCAACTTGATCTTTGAATCCCTGAGATACTAAACATCTATAGAGAAGAGATCGAAGAGATAGTTATCTTAATGTTGCAAGAATCCTCACCTTGAGTGCTGCCAAGTAAAAATCTAGCTTAACAACACAAACTACAAGGAATATTTATTGTTTTTTTTTTTGAAGGCTGACATTTAAAACACAAGTTGATGATTGTAACTGTAAAATCTTCTAAAATTCTGCAACTATATATATAAGGTGCCTTGTCTGACTTAAAGAAACAACTATGTAATCATCAAGATTAGATTTTAATGTTATGAAACCTTTCCATGCTCTACTGTACTGATTGCTTTAAGAGTGTTTGTGATTTTACCAGAAAAGCACTTCCCAAGAGGAATTTTATGGCTGTAAGACAAAATGCTGAGTCTTCATGTTCGGTATTCATATACGTGAATTCATCTCCTCCCTTCTTGTCTTAGTCTACTAATCCTGATCACAGGGAATCCTTAGGACAAAATACAGATTAAATGACCAATGCCCAAGGCAGAATAAATTGCTAACATTCAAGCTATATTTGCTTGTTAGCACATATTGTTGTGGCTACAGAAACACAGGTATACAAGAAATGTAAAACTTCACATTTCTCTTAAGTACTAAACCTCACATCAATATTCAACCCTCATTCTCTTGAGTAGAACTAAACATAAAGTTAGTCCCTTGTGGATAAACTCAGTCTTTCCTGATTTAAACTCAGCAGGCTGAGCATCCCTTCTCTCCATTCTTCCTGAGTGGCAGGTAGCATCATGGCATTAGGGAGGTGAGTTAGCTGCCAGAAACTCATACATCTCTCTGCAGCCAAGGAAATGATGCACAGCTCATTGCCCTGCTGTGCCTTGGGTGATGTGGCTGGCCAGTTTGGATTCTCTTGGCCCCACAAATCCATGCAGCCCTTCTCATCTATCCCTTCATGCAATGCTACTTGCCTCCCCAGATCTAGGTGGGCAGTGTGTGTGTGTGTGTGGGGGGGAATTCCCTTCTCCTATCTCATCATCACTCTCCTTTCACAGTTAACACTAGCCTCCTTTCTGACTCCCTGACCAGATTATCACTGTTGTCTTTTTTTTTTCTGATTCTATTTTTGCCTATCTACAAAAGTGTCCAACTTTGAAAAGCTCAATTTTCAGAAAAGTTGTAATAATAATAATAAATATATGTAATCCTTTATCTAGATATAGTAATGGCTAACTTGCAGCCTCATTTGCTTAATCTCTCTCTCTCTCTCTCTCTCTCTCTCTCTCTCTCTCTCTCTCTCTCTCTCTCTGTCCACACACTCACACAACTTCTCCCCATAAGAACAAGGCATTCTTCTGCTTTCTCAAATTTGGAAATTTAATATTAATACAATGTCATTACTAATAGCTATGGTTTAAATATTGTTTGTCCCCACCAAAACTCATGTTGGAAGCCTGGTACACAGTGTAACAGTGTTAAAAGGTGATGGGGACTTTAGGAAGTGTTTTGGGGCAAGGGGACACCATTCTTGGAGGGATTGATGCCCGTCTCGTGGAACTGAATAATTACCATTAGCGTGGATTGTTAAAGTGAGTCCACCTCATGTTGGTCTTATTTTTCATGCCTGCTTCCCTTCTGCTTCTTCAACATGTTATAATGCAGGCAGAGGCCCTCACCAGAGACTTGTATCAGGTGACTTCCAGACACTAGAATTGTGAGTCAAATAAACCATTTTTTTTTTGATATGGAGAATTGAACCCAGAGGTGCTTAACCACTGAGCCACATCTCCAGGTGTTTTTATTTTTTATTTTGATACAGGATCTTTCTAAGTTGCTAAGAGCGTCTCAAAGTTGCTAAGGCTAGTTTTCAACTTGTGATCCTCCTGCCAGAGCCTTCCAAGTCACTGGGATTACAGGCATATGTCACCACTCCCAGTCCCTTTTTCTTTTTGATATGGGCTCTTACTAATTTTGCCACTCTGGCCTCAAACTCTTGAGTTCAAGTAATCCTCCTGTCTCAGTCTCTGGAGTAACTGGAGCTACAAGGATGCCCCTCCACATCTGGCCACCTCTTCTCTCATTACCCAGCATCAGGTATTTTGTTATAGCAACACAATGAAAAAAGACACCAATATACATGCATATTAAAGATTTTTCAGTTTTTCCAGCAGTCTCCTTTTCAATTTTTTTTCCTAATCTAAGATTTAACCTGGAATCATTCATTGTGTTTAGTTATCTTGGACCTTTATTGAGAATTGAGTAAAGGGAGCTTTAATTGAGAATATTAGCTCAGAAAATTATCAGAGTACAGAGAGGGAGAGGAAGTGAAACTGGAGAAGGCAATACTCATTTTATTCCTTAGCCCTTGGATTTTAAAGCTTGCAATTGATTCTTTTGTCACTGTTTGCATTTTTTTGAGCATAGATGCCTATTTTGTGAGCAGTGACTTCCAGCAAAGGATGATTAGAAGCCTCCTCTTTGAACATACCAGTTAATATTACACTTTCAATTATTATCCTGCATATCTCAATGTTGTTACATAAAAATGGATTTGCATCTTCTACTTAAGTGGATGTTTCTCCTTGGGGAGCTTTTGAGAGTTCCCTAGTGTCGCATTGTTCTGTCTTACAGAAGCCATTCCCTGGGAGGACAATGTTCCCTCCTTTCACTTGTTCACACTCTTTTCTGATTCTTTTCCTGTGGGGTATTATTGCAACTGAGGCTAGAGAGCAAACACTTTAGATTGACTTTTGGAAGAAATTCTTGAACAGTTATATGAAGCAGGTATGAAATCAGTGACATTGCAGATGAAAATTTGTAGGGCCCTGGTGAAGAACGAAATACTTTTCCACAGACCTCACATAGCTGAAAGGATCATTAGCAGCCTCAAGTTGTGTGTAGCAGGTTAGGAGTGTCTTAGCTTTATGATTGTCTCTGAAATGGATTTTTGGAGGATGAACTCAGTTTAATTAGAGCCCATAATGTCTGAACTTTAAATAAGTTGCAGATTTTCAGCATGACAACTTCATTACTTCTGATAGGCTTGCATTATATAAAGTCAACAACTTTATGACAGTTAACTAAGGGTTCTTTGTGCTGTTCTAGACAATATTTTATTTGACATCAGGGAGATGTATAAATATTTCACTGGTAGAAACACTGAAGAGTAATTTATCTTGTTCCAATAATACCATAAACAATTGAGCTCAGATTCTGGGATTTACTCAACTAACTCTTGGAGTATATGTTGCTGCTGAGATGTACAAAGAAAGAAAGAAAGAAAGAAAAAAGAAAGAAAGAAAGAAAGAAAAGAAAAGAAAAAACTTCTTTCTTTGAAAGATAAGTTATAAACTGGAAAAAATATTCTCTATGCATCTATATGGCAAAGGACTTGTATCAAGAATATACAAAGAATTCTTATGGTTCAATAATAAGAAAATGAAAATAACACAATTCAAATGAGCATAGATACAGACAACTTTGGTTAATAAGCCCACAAAACATAGCTCAGGATCACTAACTGTAGGGAGATACTATAGACTAACTAGGATAGCTCAAGTTAAAAAAGCTCAAGTTGAAAAAGAAATTTTAGTGACTCTGTTGTCCAACAATATTTGAATGGATAAACAAATTTTAGTATGTCCACACAAAGGTAGCCTACTAAGTAGTAGTAGAAAGAATCAAGGAATAGCATGAATAAATCCCAAAACAAATACACTGAGAAAAGAAAACAAGCAAAAAATGAGCTCACATTATATGATTTCTTTCATCTAAAACTCCAGAAAATCAGTAATGTACATAATTGAAAGCAGTGGGGGTGAAGAGAAGGGGAGGGAGGGGTTACATAGGGACAAGAAAAAAAACTGCTGTGTATGATGAGAATATATTCTATATCTTGATTATGGTATTGTTTTCCCAGATGCATAGATATATGGGAGAAAATATACATAGATATTTGAGAGAAATTTGCAATATATTACAGATAAAGGATTAGTTATCAGAATATTACAAATATTGAAAGGCCATAAAAATCAATAATGAAAAAGTGGAAGAAAATTGGCAAATATCTCTAAAGGGATGTGTATGTGATTATAATAGCACAGAAGTAACATCCTTGACTTTCTTAAGAATTCACAAAAGCAAACATTTGTGTTAGATTCAAATTCAAGGTGAATATTAGGGCTGGGGATGTGGCTCAGTGATAGAGCTCTTTCCCACTATGTGTGAGTAAGAATATATAACTAATAAGGGAAATGTAATAGTAAAAATCCATAACATAGAAAAAAGGTATAAAAGAGAAAAAGACTTGAGAGCAGGGGAGGGATTCTAAGTTTGGATATGGAGACCCATAATTAATTATCATTATTGTTTTATGAAGTTAAGAGATATAGATGTATCCATAGACATTTTCGCTGAATTCCCATTGTTACGTATTACTTCTGTATCTCTGCTTCATTCTGCAATTAGCTTCCTTCCACTTGAGTAACTTATTTATACCTTTACTGTGAGCCTGCTTCTAACAAATGTTTTTAACACTTTATCTTTAGGGCTGGGGATGTGGCTCAAGTGGTAGAGCTCTCGCCTGGCATGCGTGCGGCCCCGGTTCAATCCTCAGCACCACATACAAACAAAGATGTTGTCTCTGCCGAAAACTAAAAAATAAAGATTAAAATTCTCTCTCTCTCTCTCTCTCTCTCTCTCTCTTTCTCTCTCTCTCCCTCTCTCCCTCCCTCCCTCCCTCCTCTCTCTTTAAAAAAATAAAAGTATCTTTATTTTTGACTACTTCTAAAATTTTTGTTGGGCATTAAATTATAAATCAATAATTTTCATTTCCTATTTTCCAGATACAGTTCCACTGTCTTCAAAATTCCACTACTTGTGTTGAGAAGTGGATATTGTTTAGGGGTTCTTGGATAGTGTTGAGAAGAGGGTATTGTTTTGGGCTTCTTTGTTAGTCATGTTTATTTCTTCTTTGCCTACTTTTCTTTTTATTTTGTTTTTTAATTGATTTTATTTTTTTAAATATATGACAGCAGAATGCATTACAATTCTTATTGCACATATAGAGTACAATTTTTCATATCTTTGTATATAAAGTATGTTCAGTCCAATTCATGACTTTATACATGTACTTTGGGTTTTTTTTGCATTACAATTCTTATTGCACATCTATACCACAATTGTTCATATCTCTATTTGTATATAAAATAGGTTGACACCCAATTCGTGTCTTCATACATGTACTTTATACATGATGTCTATCACATTCCACCATTCTTGCTAATCTCCTGCCCCCTTCTTTTCCCTCTCACCCCTCTTCCCTATCTAGAATTCATCTATTCCTCCCATGCTCCCGCTCCCTACTCCACTATGAGTCAGCCTCCTTATATCAGAGAAAACATTCAGCATTTGTTTTTTTGAAATTGGCTAGCTTCACTTAGCATTATCTTCTCCAATGCCATCCATTTACCTGAAAATGCCATGATTTTATTCTCTTTTATTGCTGTGTAAAAATTCCAAAGTGTATATATGCCACATTTTTTAATCCATTCATCCACTGAAGGGCATCTAGGTTGGCTCCACAGTTTAGCTATTGTGAATTGTGCTGCTATAAACATTGATGTGGCTATGTCCCTGTAATGTGCTGTTTTTAAGTCCTTTGGATATAGACTGAGGAGTGAAATAGCTGGTTCAAAAGGTGGTTCCATTCCCAGATTTCCAAGGAATCTCCATACTGCTTTCCATATCGGCTGCACCAATTTGCAGTCCCACCAGCAATGTATGAGTGTGCCTTTTCCCCCATATCCTCACCAACACTTATTGTTGTTTGTCTTCATAATAGCTGCCATTCTGACTGGAGTGAGATGCTATCTTAGTGTGATTTTTATTTGCATTTCTCTAATTGCTAGAGATGATGAGCATTTCTTAATATATTTGTTGATTGATTGTATATCCCCTTCTGAGAAGTGTCTGTTCAGGTCCTTGACACATTTATTGATTGGATTATTTGTTTTTGTGGGTGCTTGGCTTTTTGAGTTCTATATATGCCCTAGAGATTAGTGTTGTATCTGATAAGTGAGGGGTAAAAATTTGCTCCCAGGATGTAGGTTCTCTGTTCACAAAGATTGTTTCTTTTGCTGAGAAGAAACTTTCTAGTTTGATTCCATCCTATTTATTGATTCTTGGTTTTAATTCTTGTGCTATAGGTGGCCAGAAAAATTAGACAGATGAAAGAAATTAAATGGATATTTATAGGAAAAGAAAAACTTAAATTAGCACTATTTGCTGACAATATGATTCTATACCTAAAAGACCCAAAAAACTTCATCAGAAAACTTCTAGAACTAGTAAATAAATTCAGCAAAGTAGCAGGATATAAAATCAACACCCATAAATCAAAGAAATTTCTGTATATCACTGACAAATCCTCTGAGAAGGAAATGATGAAAACTACCCCATTCACAATAACCTCAAAAAAAAAAAAAAAGATACTTGGGAATCAACTTAACAAAAGAGGCGAAAGATCTTTATAATGAAAACTACAGAACCCTAAAGAGGGAAATCCAAGAAGACTTTAGAAGATGGAAAGATCTACTTTGCTCTTGGATAAGTGGAATTAATATTATCAAAATGACCATACTACCAAAAGCACTATACAGATTTTTTTTGTTTTGAAACAAAAAGCTATGAAAATTTTGAAAATATAATACAATAAAACCTGTGTCTACTTTAAGATATACACCATTTATTAACACTGTTCACAAATGTGTTGTGGGTCTTTTGGAACAAAAGACAGATGACATTGTTGTAAAAGTTTAGTTTTGGTTGGGTTTCCTGGGATCTCATTTTGAGGACTCTTGGAATGAGTCTCTTACACTGGATGTTTATTAGTGGGTTCCTTTAGGATCCACACCTGTGAAGAAGGGAAAAGGGGAGCAGGAAGAGGACTGGAGCAAACACTTTTTAGACTAGGGATTTTGTCTTAAATGTGAGGAAAGAGTCCTAGTTTCCAAGTGTCCTTTGCCTTAGAGTTACAGGGTTGCTTAGGGAAGCTTAGGGAAGCAAAAGTCATCATAGAACTAAAATATTCAGCAATGAGCTGACCATTCAAAACCCCTCCTCAGAACCCATTCCTCTTGACTGTGGAAACTGTCCTAATCTAACCTGTTAATAACTCTGCTATTTTACTTTTAAATTTAGAGATTCTCTAAACATTCAAACAATATAAATACTTGAGAAATTTTAAGTGTATTGGTTTTCTCTTACTGTAAGACTTTACCAAACTTAGAAGCTTAAAACATCACATATAAACCATCTCAGTTTCTGTGGGGCAGGAGTCTTGGTATGGGATAGCTGGATCTTTTGCTCAGAGTCTCTTGAATGCGAAATTACAGTGTTAAGAAGGACTGTGATCTCCTCTGAGATAGGGGTCTTCTTTCATACTCACTAGTTGTTGGTAAGATTTAGTTCCTATGGCTATAAGACATAAGTTTCCATTTTCTTGCTGTTAGCTAGGACAGCTCTTAGCTCCTAAAGGGTGCTCTGAGGCTTTGCCGTGTCCCCTTCCATAGGTACTTGACTGCTTACTTCTACCAGGCCAACCTGAGGTTCTCTTTCCAGTCTTGTATAATAATACATAATTAATTATAGAAGTCACTCTCTCGTCACAATCAGTCTCCTCCTTCACTCCAGGAGAGGGGATTATATAATTATATATACCAGGGGGCAGGAATTTTGGGGGCTGCCTTACTGCAACAAGATTTAATGTCATCAATGAAAGCCATCTTTGGAGAACTGCTTGGTTCCTACTCACATGCACTGTGAGTCCAGTTATCAAATGAAAACAAAACAAACCAGAGAAAAACAGTAGCACTTCAAAAAGGAAAGATTTGACCATCAAATAATTAAGAGATGGCCTTGGGGAATATATTTGTTAAATGCATTATTTTTATTTTAAAAAAGTGCTTAGAAACTCAGTCATGAAACAAAGGGTATTATTGTATTAGCTCCCATAAAGTTTATTACAGAATTTTATTCCAGTACAATCAAAAGTTGATTCAACATTTGTCCTAGTAATAAGAAGTTAATTACAACAAATTTGTAAGTTATTAAAAGGTGAGTAATTTTATTTAAAAAATTTTTGTTTTATACAGTAAAACCCCAATTACTTCCTTGCCCCATTTACTAAATTTTGATCCCCCTTTTAAGTTGCTTCATGTGGTTTTTAATCTGTGATCAATTCCATTGGGGAATGAAAGCCTAATTTGAAAAGTGCATGGAGTTTGGGGAGATGATTCAGTTTGGTGTATCATATTCATGAACTTTTACCCTCTAGTGGTTACTTAGATGCCACCCAATTATATATCTATAGGTATGAACTCAGCTAGATTGGTTGAACATAAAACTATTTGTTGAGCCACAGTCTTACATTTTCCCAAGGATGATATTCAAAATTATTTATAAACAGCAAAGCATAGATACTGACCAGCCAGAATAGGTGAGTTCCATAAGCAAATGATAGGGCCATTCTGGGGCATTTCAGATACAGAGCATATGGTTTAGGTCATTTTATCTTACTCTAAGCCAGTCTCTATTGCGCATTTCTAACCTGTGAAGCTAATTTTACAAATGATTATGCTGAAATCACTCTGGTCAAAGGAAGAGAGTAAATTCCCTGTTGAACCATTTGAGAGTCCAAAGGTCAACACTCAGGCATTTAAAAAGACTCTCTCCATACACTCCAAACAATCTCCTTTCCTTTCTCAGGATGACATTCCCAAAGGAAAACAGAAAAGCTAGGAAGAGGGTAGGACTTTCATTCAGTTTGCATTTTAGTAGATTGTATATGAAATATGTTAGACTTAAACTCAGTGGTTATTTTTGTGTGTGTGAAGAGAGAAAGAAATCTACCATTACACATTTCAGATACTGGTTTTGTACCAGACTTCTCTAAGAAGCTGATCCTTTGACTTTAGGCATATTTTCAATGTAATGTTAGACTAGTGTGAGGTCTAAAAGTCCTGAAAGTCATTTCCCTAAATGTGAGTGCCTCTCTAAGTTTTCTGTCCTAGGCACCTCACTTGACTCATCCATATCTTGTCCTTGTGTTAGACCTTGACCATACACTGAAAACCTCTGCTTCTTTTTTCCCTGAAAACTAGATTATTGAAACAATGCAAGCACTCACTTGTTCAAACATTTTTGTTTCCACTGTTCCTTTTTATTCTTTACTTATTTGTGTCATTTTATTGTATTTTCAAAAGTATATATATTTTAAAGTACATAAGCAATAGTTAAATATGTGTTTATAAAATGGCTCCCCAGATATACAACTATAGAGAGGAAGAATGGGAAGGTCTTCCTGATCTTCTGACCTCCACTCCCACTCTTTTTCTAGGGAGGGGTGTCTATTGTTGGCCAGTCCTAACACACTCTCATCTATGCATTTAGTACTTGCAGATGCACATTTAAAAAAATTAAGATCATCCTTAACATATTGTTCCATCATCTTTTTGTCTCACAATATGTTTTAGAGAGTTTTCAATGGAAGGAATCATAGCTGTTCAAAATAGTAATTGTGCTAATATGAGTTATGTACATGTTATAGGTCAAACAATGTTCTGGCTCTTTAAGAATGGTGCCTTACTTTATTTTATTATCCATACAAAAAAAGAAAATTTTTATCATCTTCTTTTTAGCTTTGGGGGTAACCAAGTCAATGAAAAGTTAAGACATTGGACAATATAACATAGCTGGTAAGCAGTGGGTCTGAGCTCTGAATCCAAGCAGCCTAGTTCTGAAGGCTCTGTCCTAGCCATTTCCCTTTACTTCTAGTATAGCGACATCATACTTTATTTAATATGTCCTTACTGCTGGGTATTTAGGTTACTAAAATTTTGATTATTATAAGTGATATTACATTGCAAATCCTTGTCTATATGTCTTTTTTGTTTATGTACAAATATTTATGTGAGATAGAGCCCTGAAATTGTGCTCTCTGGGTCTGAAGGTGTGTACTTATCTAAGTATATTGATTTAGTATGAGGAGGCCTGACCATTACCATATTTAGAGCACAGTATGACAGTTTCATCTGCAGGACTTGAGGAATGTCTGAGCCCTCAAGCCCAGTACTTTATACCATGATCGCATCCTCCATGTCACCCTCCCACTTTCCTCTCCTGATCTGTCTCCAGAGAGGAGCTGGCTAACCCACAGACTTCTCTGTGAGTTTCTGTTTATTTCATTTGCATTCAACATGTCTTATAATGATACAATTAGCATATAAAGGAGGTTCCATTGCCCAGGAGACTGTGAGTGGGACAGGGTTCCATCTTGCTGGGATGTCCTAGAGTCTCTTTTGTTGGCTAGATTTGAACAGAGCTCTTGATTATTCTTATTCTTGCAGTCACAAGAATGTAAACTCATCTCCTCTGTCTTATTTGTTTATTCAAAGGTCTCATCAGCCTATATCCTTTTTTCTTAAAGATTTTCATTTAACTCATTTTACTTTTACTAGTTTTAATACATTTATTTCACTATAATGTAGTCACTTTTTAAACAATATTGAGCGCTCAATATAAATGCCATTTGTTCAAGGTCATATGTCTATCTTACCTCTCTCCTTTATGGAAGCCTTAACTGGATAAAATGAGCTGAAATTTCTGAGTAGTCAAATAATTGTGGCTTGATTTGCTAGAGATACAAGCAGGGATTCATTTCTGGGTGCCCAGGTAGGGATTGAACTGGGAATACGTTACAGAGAGTATAAAATAATACTTAATAAAAATCATTCTCTCTCAAGAGTTATAAGAAAAGTCCTCATTTGGATATGCAAATGAGAACATTGTTATAAGGGCTTGATCCTGTGATAATTTTCAGAAAACATAGAAGTTGAGCTTATAGGCTGAATTTGCTGGTAGAATTATATTCTGCTTTCTTGGCAAATATTCTTTCTGCTTGTGCCTCAATAAAATGTGTGCCCCATTGGGTCTTTAATGAATACTTTATATTGCATTTTGTTCTTTTTCCCTTAGGTAAACTGATGGTAGAAATTCCAAATCGGGTGTTTAAGAAAAATTCAGTTACAAGCCTCCTTTCATTTTTACATATACCATACCACTTCCTCAGCCAAGTATATTTTTCTCCACTTTAACTCTCCATTGCCTGTTTAAGTCAAGACCTTTCTCACCCTCTACAAAGACAGAAATTAATTCAAAAGTCTTATCACTGCTTGAAGTCAATTCTTGAAAGATAACTTTGACCGCTTTGCAGATTCTTTTCTGTCCCTTGAAATTCTTCCCACCTTGTGTGAGACAAGGGGATCATAAGGTCAGTTCTTTCCCTTGAAGGGAGGTCTGTCCACAAGCTGTACCACTAAGTGAGCTGGAATCAGGTGTGAGCTGTCAGTGGAGATGGAGCTAATGGAACTGAGGGGTGTCCTGAAAGTACTATCTTCTGTTATCACCAAATCTGCCATCATGCAGCCATTTCATGTTCTGGAGTATTCCTCAGATTCAACCCATTTGTGGTGGTCTCTGCTTGGTAGGAGAATGCCCTGGTGGATCAAGAAAAAACAGAGAGGCAGGCTGCTGATGGACAAGAAGCAAGAGAAGCAAGTTCTTGCATTTAGACTTGAGATACAGTCTGTTTCTTTTTAAAATATTATGTCTTAGCAGAAGCATTTTTGGAAAAAATATCATTAGACAAAATAGAAATAAAGAAGTTTCTATTTGAGTTAAGATATTTACCTTAGGTTCTGTTGGCCAACCAGCCATTGCTAGGTCAGATTAATGGATAAAAGTGAAAGTTGTATATCATCTAGTTTCTATTTAAGTGTTAGACAACCCTTTTCATTGATAATTAAAACATCATTTTAAGGGTCTGAACTTTTAAATTATTTCCTCTGATTGCTGAGAGCTCCATTTTCCACAGAAACATGCAAATGTCTTGGCAGAGGGTAAGATCATCATCAACCTCGTCTTCTCTGTCATTATGAGGGCATACTCTCACTAAAGAAAAGAACTTTTTGATGTTGTAAGCATCTGTGAATTTTCATTGCTCTCTATTGCAGTTTCCATATGTTCTAAGAAATGCATGGAAATTTCCACAGGAGAGGCTAACTATGCCCATTGCTTTGATAAAATAAGCAAGCAAACTTTGTGGAAACTATTTTGTTATAGACTCTATAGTCAGAAAAAGATCAGATCCCACTGTCCTGTGGGATTTGGTTAAAAGAGAGCCACAACAAACTTCATACCATATATTGACAGCATGAACCACCATTCAGGATACTCTATGTATCCTGCTCTCAAATTAAGATAAATCAAAGAAGTGTCAGAATATTTCTTTTTTAAAACATTTTAATTGGTGCATTATAATTACACATAGTAGTGGGATTCATTATGCCATATTCAGTGTCTGAATATTTATAACTACAACTACCATGAGTTTTCCTTTGAAATCACTGCTGCTGCATATTTACAAATAAATACATTTTAGCTGAGTTGCCTCTGGAAAATATTAAATGGGAGGAGCTAGTCTGGGATGAATTCCTTTGTGCAGAAGAACATATTCAAGTCACTGGATTCTGAACTGGTAGTTTTAATAAAGCTAAGGTCTATCTAAATAGAAATGAGAAGATTTCTTTATTCAAGTATGAAATATCATGGAATTACTGGTTTGACTGTTCTACAGAAGGAAGCAGAGGGAACTTAAAACACACATAGAGTTGGTTTGTTTATTTATTTTTGATATTGTCTTCATACTGGAATGAGATCAACTTCCCAAGCCACATATAAAAATCACCTTTAGCTTCCTGATGCATGTCATCAAATGTAGTACCATCATGAATTTGACAGTGTAGTTGCTGTCCTGACCTTATATATGACCTTATAACCTTATACCTTATCCTGAGCCTAGGCCTCTTGTCCCAGCTGCTTTCTAGGAATCCTTTTTGAGTATCCCAATGCCCTGGACTATGAGAGCCCTCCCAACTCTAATATTGTCTCTGAATGGAACCCTCTGTATTAACTGCCCCCACACTGGACATCTTTAGATATTAGTTCAAATTGGATCCAGGCTAAATTTTCTATATTGTCTTGGGCCCTGGATATTGAACTTCTGGTCTTGGGTCCAGATGTAGATCTGGTTAATTTTCCATTCCTGTTCCTACTTGTCCCATTTCCTTGGCAGGCATGTGTTCAAGAAAGGAAAAAGGAAAAATGAACTTGAATATAAGATCTCAAACAATGAGGGAGGAAAATCTACTTCTATAATCTCTAAAAGTAAATCTAATAGTTTTAATATTCATCTCTGTTTAGGGTTTTATATATTGTGCATATTTCTACTTATGTTGATAATTGAGAACTGATTCGTTTTCCAGATGTATTACAAAAATGATTAAGTTATAAGCCACTGGATGTCACTCTTAAGCTGTGCAACTGTAGCTAGTTGCAGTAGAGGTTTTCCATAGTGTGTTCAAAGTAGAGAAGGAGATTCAGCCAGGGATGGAAGCCATTTGAACTGTTTGGATAGGTACAGTTGCAGTGTCAGTGAACTACAGCAGAATTTGCTCTTAGGTTCCTATTTATTTTCTTTATACTCATTTTACAATGGTGGTTAAACAATACTAATAATCAGAGAAAATTCACCCAGCACCAAACAGCCAAGGAGAAATCATTTATCCATCAGTATCTCCATTAGTCACACGCTATAAGCAGAGTATTGGCTAATGAACTATAAGGTTACAAGAAAAAGTGAGTTTGCATCATTCATATGTTTAAGTTACTAGAATCCAACTATGGTAAAAGAAAAATAATACAATTAGAACAGTGCTATGGTTTGAATGTCCCCTCCAAAACTCATGTGAAAATTGAATTGCAACAATATTAAAAGGTAAGGTTTTTAAGAGGTGATTAATCTGAGGGGTCCACCCTCATGATGATTAGTGTATTATTGTGCTAGTGGCTTTGTTACAGAAACTCTCTCTCGCTCTCTCACTCTCTCACCATGTGACACTCTTAACAATGTCATGACCCAACATGGAGACTTTTGCCAGTTGATGGTGCCATGCTTTAGTACTTTCCAGCCTCTAGAATTGTGTGATAGGTTTCTTTTCTTTATAAATTACCCAGTTGGTAGCATTTTGTTATAGCAGCAGACAAGGAACTAAAGGAAGGAAATGTAGCCTGTCATTCACTCAGAAATTGTGGCTGAGAGTAATTTTACCTCCTGTCTCTCAGTCACAAGCGGAGGCTTTAATATTCTGCTTTGTCACACCAGAAGTGGAAGTCTGCAAATTGCATTCCCCAGACATTTTTGCTGTCTGGCTTCTGGTTCTTTTGACTTGAGGGAAATTGAAAGGTTATTGGAAAGCAGAAAAGACTCCTTCTGTTTCTAGTTCTATTCAGTTCTCTTTAGCAGTAGTATGCAACAGGACTCCAGCTTATTTCAATGTTTATATGTCAGTTCTGTAGCTCCAAACTTCCTCTTAGATTCACCACCAGAGCCCAGGTAGTAATAATGTGATGTCCTCCTTGGAGGCTCTGAGCAAACTGTGCAGAGGTTACTTGGTGAGCTGAGTATCTGCTCTCTGATGACCCTTCTCCCAGGTTCTAGATTCTGATGACACTAGGTCTTCTCTTTTATTTCCCAGACTTATCAGTGGTAGCTGCTTGCCAAGCAGAGCTCTCTGAGCAGTCCCTTTTGCTTTCAGTCTTTTAGTCATAATGTAACCAATACCCTGCATTAAATCACCTCTGTTGGAAACAGCTAGCATTGATTCTATTTTCCTGAAGGGATCCTGAGTGCATTAAGCATGAGATGAGAGATGTGAATGCTTTCTTTCCTCATTCTGTGTCTGGTTTTGTGTGATTTTCATGGTTGAAATATCTTGAAAATTGGATGAGATTCTAATGTTTACATTTCTATTTTTCAAACAATATAGACCTAATCACAAGCCAACTAATGATCAACCAAAATATTAGCATATAAAGCTTCATATAAATAAAGGATCCAGTGATACACTGGCCTGTTCTAACACTGAAGAAAACCTGGTCATGTCAGACTTAATGAATGGGGGTCTCCTCCTTCCCTCATTCTGAAAGATTTCCAAGGATGATTTGGCCATAGCAGAGTTTTGCCTTACATGTCAACCACAGAAGCTGAACTTCTCATAACATATGTCTCCATGGTATAATCTTGTAAAGCTGAGTAAGCCAGTAATTCTTGCATTCAGAAGCTTTCAATCTAATAGAAGAAATAAGGCATACACAAACAGTGAGACAATGTGTGGCAATGTTTGATTGGAGCAACACACCCAAGGACAAAGCCATTTGTCACCTGTTAGCAGTTAGACTTATGAAATGAATTGAAAGAGTAGAAAGACAATAGGGAACATTATACACAGGTTCTTCTAGAGATTTAATTCATTTGCTTGCTTAGAGAAAGCAATGATTACTATTACTATAGGCTGAATATCTACTACCTAAAAGATATGGGACATGTTTTACATGTCAGATATTTTCAGATTTGGGGATATTTGCATGGAATTTACTGGTTGAGCATAACTTATCTAAAATATGAAATGCTCCAAAATTTTTTGAGTGTCTCATTTGTACCCCAAAGTTTCAGATTTTAGAACATTTTATATTCTAGGCTTTTGAATTAGAAATTCTCAGTCTGTGGTTCTACCTTAGAGATCTGTTTGAAGAAGATGCTTTCCTAGTGAATTTTGTTTAGTACATAACCTTATATTCTGATATGCCAATGCTATTTAATTTCCTTTTTCTCAGTGACCATGGAGAACACCTGACTACTTCTTCAAGGTCTATGAACAATATACATTCAGAATTTGCTTAATAGACCAGAGTTAATTCTTCATTGCGTATAATGAATTTCTTTCTCATGGCTTATGGTCTGCCTTTTTCCTCACTAGAAAACATGGAATGGATAGTATTCCCTGGATATTATAGATTGTATAGAATTCAATTTCTATCAGCCCTGGTCTTTCATGTCTCACTTTTGGAGCTGATGAAACAGTCATTGTCCTTTCACAGAAGCCCAGGATTAGAACGGAAAGAAAGGGAACTTTCCAGCTATGATACTGGGACCATGAGTCCATGGGAGCTTTTAAACCTCAGTATGTTTCATCCCCTTACCAGGTCATTTGTCTTTGAAAGTGGTGACAATGTCAGGGTGAGAGATGACCTAATGATGAGGGACATCTTCACAAGTTAACATTTGATGGAGTGGTTTTTGAATAGAAGGAAATGTGTGAGGTGGATTAGCAGTTAACTCTTTGCTTGTAACTATTAAATCTTGTGGGATTTCAGAACTTTAAAAAATATATTTGCTTAAAATCCTTCAGGGATTGACTTAAAAGGAGAACCTCGAGGGAAGGAGGGTGATTTAAAGCTGCAGAGGGAAGATCTTTTGCCTTTTTCTTCATGATTTGAGCTACCTTGAACAGTGTTTGTTCTGCCAAATAACTTAGCTTGAGGAATTCACCACCCCTACTGGTTTTGGATAGTGATGGGGGGTATAGAACAAATTTTCCCTGTAAGTTCCCCTCCTATTACTTTAACTATATCAAAGCTTGTTCCACACATAATTCTGTGCATTTATTCCAGATGAATGTGGCAACTTGATAGGTACTAATAAAATGGGAGTAATAAACTTATTTAAAATGGGTTTTATTTTGCCCTAAAACAAAATATATGTGTGACTATAGCTTGCTGGACAGAACATAAAGCATTTTACAAATTAAGGATCTAATGAGACACTGATACGTTTTGAATATTGGTACATAAGATTGCTAGAAGAACTTGGCTGCCTTACAACATTACGTTATAGACAAACTTTAGCGTGGAGTAATACAATTCATATACACCTTAATGAGAACCTCCTGGCTCTGACTCACAGCAAGAAATGAAGCCAAAGACTTTAGTCTGTAGTACTTGCTGAGTTCCTAGATTTACATCTGGAGTCATATTTACTCTGTGTTTATTTTCTGAAATCAATTATATAATGGTGGCTAGGATTCTGGGTATAGTTGGGGGATACTTCACTTTTTAAGAGAGAGCCATTTAGAAATGTTCAGAAGCTAAGCCAAAAGAGAATATCTTCTCAAACAGAAAAGAGACCACAAAGAGAAAGCTTTTATTTAGAAGTCATCCTACTAGGATATGTGAAAGCAAATGCTATGTTCCAAAAACAAAACAAAACAAAACAAAAAGAGGAAAAAATAGTTAATGAAGTTAAATCTCAGTTTGTAAGACCTCTAGATTATAGGAAGATCTAAAAATTCCAAACTTGCAGTCAATTAAAATGTGAAACTAGCTATTGTCATTTGGGCCAAGAAACTGGTTGATGAACTAGTCATTTTGCTATCTTAAAATATGAACCCGGGAAAATATTTAATGTTAATCATACCTGTGTAATGTGATTAAATTGCTTTGGGACCATGAAATTAATAAGTTTCATTATCGCCACAACCAATTATATTAAAGGTAATTGTGGCCCACAGTGATGCAGCAAAATTATGTTTGTGAGATGAGCCTCCCTGGCCAGTACAACTACAGTTGTTTTAGTTGTAAAAACACATTCTCAGTTGCTATGACCTAAGTAATACAGGTGGTTGGGGCAATTCTCCAAGTAGTCTAATTCAGAGAAAACATTGGCTTTTCTGTAAATTACCTGGGTCATTTGACATGTGTTTTGCTTGAACTAGTTCAATAATTTTTTCAATTCTCTATTTTGCTTTTGCCAGAGAGATACAAACCTGTACAATATCTGAACCCCAAACACGAACTACAAATGGAGGATTTTCTTTTTTCTTTTTTGCTATAAGTTTTTTTCTTAGCTGGCAGGTACATTCTCACTTAAAAGCAGAAAAAATATTGTTCTCATGATCTCAGTCCATATGGCATTGGAAGTGCAGTGGTATAAAACCACAGAACTCTGTAGTACTGCTAAGTCAGGAGTCAGAATGCCACCACACATTAGCTTTGCAATCAGATGGATACACAGGCTCTTCCACACCAATTGTTTTCAAATTTTTTGCTAATGATTCTATCCAATAATGAGAATTCCACTAACTTGGAAAAAGGTCAATTTTCTAAAGGAGGATATTTATATGATTATAGTATAAACGTCAAATTTAAATGCCAGGAAGAGATGATTAAATCAAGTGCCTGGGTGTAAGATGTATGATAATATAGAGTGGTAAAGACTATGGCAAATTGGAGCATTTATGCCCTATATAAAAACATCATTTATTATGCATCTTTGGCAAATATGTGTGCAAATATCCTGGTGTTGCCAGACCTTCCATTTTTCAACAAAAGTCAGAAATTGATCTACATAAACAATTTCTCAATCTTTAAATGTAGGCATGTTGGTAATCTTTGGGAGTTTGAGGGAACCAATTAATAATACCCTTTTTCTTCTCTTCTTGTATTCATTATCAGTTGAGAAGTGACATAGGAATTAGACAGATGGAGATCAAGATGTCATCATTATTACTGATAAAGCTGATTGAAGAACAAGGCTGGAATCTACAGCCAAATGTATTTTCTAATTACCACTCTCAGAAGAAATCACAGGTTTGCAGAGCTGTCTTCCAAGGGGAGAAAAGGTGAAAAGGAGAGAGATCAAGGTGTTCTCAGGTTTTTAATAGAATAACGTTACTCAGTTATAAAATGAGGACCCATGAATGTCAGAGCCAACCTCTTACCCATCAAGGAAAGAAAGCAAAGAGAAGGGAGACTCTGCCCACTGCTACCTTACTCATGAAAATGTTAGGCAGAAGGCCAAGGGAACAGAATTTCCACACTAATAGTAATTAGTTCATTTTAAAAAATGCTGTTCAGGCCAAGCACATCTAGACCCAGCCCAAAGATACTCCATTTATAACCTCTGATTTTTAGATACTTTTTAAATTTGTCAGTTAGTTGCAATTTTTTTAGTCCTAAAATTTTTAGGACTTAAAACATGCCAGTATAACAGTGTTATAGGCATAAATGGTAAAATTGTAAATTTCTTTACTTTTATGGAACTTGAGCATTTCACTTAGAATACTTTTTGATGGTTTTGTTCAATAGTTGAAAGCGTGCATCTCTCCATAGGACAGCCTTTTCTGACAATGTATGTTGGAAAATAGATTTCAGTAGATACTCAACCCCATACACTTTATTTACCTGGCCCCAAGTGCACCAGTCCCACCCCCAGTTCTGATTTTACATTGCTCTCCCACCTGGGTTTAGTTTCACATCTGTTAAGACTGCTACCTTCCCATTTTCCTTGTCTCACCCTTCTATTTTAACATCTGTAGTTGCTTTCCTGGTGATGATTTTGATTCCTCCATGATCCTGGCTCCTTTTCTTCTGCCCCTGTCCAGCCATCCTCCATTATATGCTGAGTAAACACTCAACTAAGTTCAACAGCCCAGACCTCTTCCATCCCTGAACATGCTCGCTGTGATTCGACACCCATCATTCAGCTTGCTCTAGTCCCTCAAGCAGGAAATGGCTTTCATCGTTTTTCAATTCTTGGTGGTTCTGGAAATGCTTATTATTAAATAGTTTGCAATGAGGGGAACTTTGGATACAGCAGTGATATTTGTCATAGCAAAGTAGTTTCTGCTCTCAAGGCTAGATATTATAAATCAGTTTCTTATTTAGCAGAGAGAGCAAATAAAATCATTTTTGATGGAAGAATTGTAAGATCCCCCTCTCTCATATGACTGAATCTCAGAAGACTTTTAAAGTCTAGCTTCCATTTTAAAATAACTCTTCTTCTAGAATCATACTCAACTAAAAACACCTTTTAAATTTCATTTTAGTGGTCTGGAACATTTGTCACATGTCCCTGGTGGGTTCATGTATCCTATTCTCTTCTTATAAGGATAGCAGTCAGAGTGGATTAGGGCCCAATGTAATGGCTTTATTTTAACCTAATTGCCTCTTTAAAAAAGGTTCTATATCCAAATGTATCCCTCATTTGCTGTTCTTAGATTTGTTTATAATTATTCAAAAACTATTTTTTTAGGCAAATGACACCCATATATCAAAATGATGACTTTTTTCTTGCATATTATTCCTGGAATTTCCTGATCTAGGACTTTCTCTCATCAACATTCAAAGGAGCACTAGAGGGTCAGGGTGCTTTAGAAGAGGCACTAAAGAGGACACTAGAATTTTTCTATTCAAAGATGACCCTATTGGACAGATTTACTGCCATGTATGTGGGCATAGGAAAAACAACCCAGACTTCCTCAGCCTGTTCAGCTAGGGTCCTTGAACTGCTGCCCCCATTGGCACAGCCTATGGGGAAGTGAATCTCCCTCCAGGCAGGCAGAGATTAGAAGGCTAGGCCCCCATGGCCAGTGCCATGCAGAAAGAATCAGGAAGTTGAGGGCTGACCCCTAGGCTTGCACCATGCATCCAAACTCACCAAATAGCTTCCATTTGTTGACTACCTGCCATGATTTTTGAACTGCTAAAGGTGAGGTAGGGAGCCTCACAACGAGGAATCTCAGGCTCAGAAACATGAAAGACATATCCAAAGTCACATAGTTACTCAGCAGCAGAGCTAGGGTTTTGTTCTAGGTATATGCACCAATTGTATGTCAAACACTGTCTCTGGCCTGTTCCAAAAATTTTGCTTGTACCTAGGCATTCAGGTTAATATTTCTAGTATTCTAGTTCCCCATTTGTCTAGGAACCATGGTAACTTGCCTGGATTTTATTCCTTTATTTGCTTTTTCTTTCTTTCTTTTTTCTTTTTTTTTTTCTGGTAGTTCAGTGATATCTGGCATTGAACCCAGGGCCTCATTCGTGCTAGGCAAGTGCTTTACCACTGAGGTAAATCCTCAGTTTCTGCCTAGATTTCAATGAACTCTACCCAGGTGGATTCAGAGCTGACATCTCTGTGTTATAGACTGTTTCTTTTACCTTGAATCCTTGGTTAGGGACAGTCTTCATTTGCTAGGGTTGTCACAGTAAAATACCATAAACTGGGTACTTAAACAACAGAAATTTATTCTCTTGTAGTTCTGAAGGGTGAAGGCTAAGATTGAGGTTAGCAGGTTTGATTTCTTCTTAGATTGCCCTCCTTCGTTTGCAGTTGGTCAGTTTCCCACTGTGCCCTCATATGACTTTTTATTTTGGCACATGTCTCTGGTAGGTTCATGTATCCTATTCTCTTCTTATAAGGAAAGCAGTCAGAGTGGATTAGGGCCCACCCGATGGAATTTGATGATCATGGTACATGTATGAAGACACGAATTGGTGTGAATATACTATGTATACAATCAGAGATATGAAAAATTGTGCTTTATATATGTAATTAGAATTGTAATGTATTCTGCTGTTATATATAAATTTTAAAAATTTACATAAAAAAGAGAGGTTCTATATCCAAATGCATTTATATTCTCAGATACTGGGTGTTAGAACTTCAATATGTAAATATTGGGGGGACACAATTCAACTCATAATAAGGCCTGAAGACATGTTACCAATGAATTGATTATTCAGGTCTCCAGTAATATTCTGACTACATTTAACTATCAGCTCTGGCCCTGTTAGAATGTACTTCTATCCTAAACTACTCTGTAAAAGGGGACCTTTGAAGATACTTCTAGCTAGAAATTTGGGCTGTGAATATAGAGTGATTGCCTAGCATGCACAAGGCCCTGGGTTTGGTTCCTCAGTACCACAAAGAAGAAGAAGAAAAAAAAAAAAGAAATTTGAGCATGACTGTTTATGCCCTATATCCTAACACCTACCTTACCATGATCTGTGTCCCCCACCGTTAACATGTTAGAACCTAATGCTCAATGAAATGGTTTGAGAGGTGAGGCCTTTGGGATGTGATTAATTCTTAAAGGCTCCAACTTTATGAACAAGATCTGTGCCCTTATAAAGGGCTGGAGTCAACTCCCTTGCTCCTTCCACCACATAATCACATGGAGAAAGTGCCATCCATGGAGGAATGGGCATTTCTAGAAACTGAGTCTGTGGTATCTTGATCTTTGCTTCCCAGCTTCCAGAACTGTGAACAATAACTTTGTATTGTTTATTTCTTGTCTAATCTAAGGTATTTTGTTATAGCACCATGAACAAAGATGTACTCCTTCCTCACTGACTTCCCAAAAAGGTAGATCTCAGAACACTTGCCTTTGTATCCATGACTGAACAGACCAATGCTCAAGGCCACTCTAATGTTCTCTTAATGTAGGAATTGTTCCATGCACTCTGTCTATTTTGCAGATTAAATTGTATGTCTTTGTTCAGACTCTTTGCTTTTACCTGAAGGCTACATTTTTATTTTATAGTATCAAAGTGATCTTTCAGGCAGACACCTTTATAGATGATGAGTGTTGAACAAAAGAATCTTTTTGTCCAAGCAGTAGAACATTGTAGTTAGTTACATACCGTAGGGGATCAGATTGCCTAGCTTGGTATTCAAGTGCTGCCTTGTGCCTGAGTGAACTTGGGTAGTTTTCTTAATCTCTTTATGTCATGATTGCCTCATCTATAAAAGAAAAAGTTAAGGGGCTGTGATTGTGGCTCAGTGGTAGAGCGATAGCCTAGCACAGGCTGGACCTGAGTTCGATTCTCAGCACCACATAAAAATAAATAAATAAAGGCATTGTGTTGTGCCATCTACAAAATAAGATATTATCTCTCTCTCTCTCTCTTTCTCTCTCTCTCTCTCTCTCAAAAAAAAAGTTAATACCACCTACCCAGTGGATTTGTTAGATTGTTGCTAGGGTTAAATGAGTTAAAACAAATAAGGGAGCTAAAACAATGTATGGTCCAGAGTTAGAATTCAATAAAATTTAGCTCTAATTTTTATTAGACTGGAGTTTATAGAATTGTCTTTATATTTTATTCTTTACTACTAGTTTATCCTGGGAAATTTTAATGAAATGTACATTTATGTCATGTTTTTGTCTACAAAAGATAAAAATTCAATCCAAACTGGCTTAAATATGGAAAGGAATTTATTGGCTCTTGTAAATCAAGAACCCCAGGGATATAATAGCTGTAGATACGACTTCATACAGTGCCCAAATGATGTCCCCAGAACTCTGTTTTTCTCTATTTCTCAGATCTCTGACCTTGATGTTATCTCCATTCTTGGTTGTTCCCTTCTCATAGTTAAAAGACAGCTATCATCAACTCTTGAACTGAATGGTTCTAAGCTGAAATCCAATGATAATGATTGAGGATCTTTATCCTAGCATTTCCAGAAGGAAAAAAAAGTTCTAAAATCCACTGTGATTGGACTAGGTTAGTCCCTTACTCATCTTTGATTTAATTACTGATGCCATTGGGAATCAGGACTTTGGCCAGGTCTGGGTCCACCACCCCACATCTGAGTTAGGGGTAAAGTACATGGGTTGAAAGTGGAAAAAAATACTGTATTAACTGTTAGAACAGAGTTCAAAGGATTCCAGACAGTAAAGTCATAAATGTTCGCAGCATGAATGACTTTTAGATAAATTTCAGGAGTTTTGGAGTGTAGAGCCTCTGCACACGTTACCATTGGGTACTATTGTATTTCCAAACCCAATAAGTTGGTTATGAATTATGCCTAGCCTTATATAAATAAAACAGTAATGTAATCGAGGTAGTGAGTCTCCTAAATAAGCCAAAGAGACATTAACATATGAAATGCTGGGGTGTGAAAGAGTGTTCCATTAGTTTCTAGTAATGGAAGAACATTTATTGGCTCTTCCCTTCTTCATTCCAATACCCTCCTCCTTGCAGGGAGGAGGACTGTGGATAGGGGTAGGCCTCTTTGGATGGAGTCACTGCACAGGATTAGAATGTATCTTCTCCTTCCAGATGATCCACTGGCCTGGTCTTGTGGTACTGGGAAAAGATCCAGCTATGTCTCCTTGAATGTTTCTTTTCCATTAGATCCTAAGAATGCCTAGATCAGTTTTGGATACTGCTGAGACAAGCAGTCAAACGAATTGGGCTTTGTAGAGTAGTCTTTCCTTTTGCTTCTAAGCCATTCAAATCTGCCTCATTGGCTAAAGGAGCCCTCTATGGATTCTGGCCCAGCTTACTTGAATTTCACCTTGGCATTTGAGGTCAAAGTCCATGTACTTTGCCTCCTTTGTCTAATATCTTCCTTAGAGACTTGATAAAAGAAGCAGTTGTGTGCCCAAGGCAAGAATTCTTATAGTGCCAAGGCCCTGGCTAAAATTTCATCATATCATCTTCATACCAGCACATAATGGTACCTAGCTATATATTCCCAACACAGCTTTTGAGAACATTTAGCTGTCTTTACATACCAGACATACATTGTCTTTACATACCAGAATTAAAGGTTCAAAGAACAAGCAAAGAGGAAATCAAAGTTACATTACATTGTTCATGTACTCAAAGAATAGAGATCAGTGCTCTGAACTGGACTGTCAAAACCTCCTGTTAAGAACAAAAGATTCTGGCTCAGAGAATCAAACTTGAAAAAAAAGAAAGAAAGAAAGAAAGAAAACATTTTAATGAACCAACTGTTTACTAATGATTTCCATGGGAGGAATCTGGCTCTAGCTCAAAACATCTCTGAACATAAACTGATCTAAAGGAATTTGTTTTCTTAACCCAAAGCCTGAAAACCAATTTTTGTGAAATATTCCACTGTATACAGTTTAAATGTCATGCATTCCCCCCATTAGGAGATAGAGTGGAAAATATAAAATTTTGTTAAATGAAGCAAAAGAAAAAAATTAGTCTTTCATTTGTAGAAGAGAAAATAACACCCCAGGGACTCAAATAACTCTGTATTACTAAGCATTCTCTAATTGAGCCCTCCTTCAAAAATTCAACTTCACAAACCATGTCTTAAAAATTCCCTTTAATTTAAATACTCAACAGTTTAGTATCTGAGGATGTGTCTTCCTGAGAAGGAAGGACTAAGGATAAAAGGGAAACCTGTGATATATAAAGATATGATCTTCTCTTATGAGCTTCATGATTTAGGAAAGACTGATATGCTAATTTTTTTTCATACTTTAATGACCTTTTCCTATTGCATCCCCACTAATTCCCATAATAACACTTTGTTTATACAGATAATTTTCTCTCCAGCAGGAAATCTCACATACTTTAATAACCTTTTATTATCAACTCAGTATGCTTTAAGGTCTGATGGGGTCTAGAGTTAGGAGGAGTTACCAAGTTGGGACTCTGATTGCTCCACTGCCCACTGCTGGGGCACTAAGTGAGCTGATGTTGGCATTGAGACTTGGGGACATGGTTTGAGAGGGCAAGATGGTCACCTCTCAGTGACCCAGAGTTGAATGTAAAATAGAGAAGTAGAGTATCTGAGAAGGTCCCCTGTGAAGAGCCAAATCTGAATTTGCATTGAGATTGGGGAAAAATTTGGATCAGAGATTCTTGCATGGGATCTGTTCTCTCTTAGGAATGCCATAGTTTTTATTTATCCAAACCTCCATTTAGAAATTTTAAATATCTCTATTGGAAGATTCAGGTAAAATAGATGGTATTCTTTTGGTAGTACAAGATAGAAACTCAGCTCAAATTGGCATAGATGCAAAAGAAAAATTATGGGATAATGTTAGTGGTACACCTAAGGAGGGGCTTCAGGTATCATCTGATTAAGGAGAGCAAATGCTATTAAGAAGCTCTTTCTTTCTCTAATTTCTTGCCTTTAGTTCACAAAAGATAGTCTTCAGCTAGACTTTTACACATGGTAAGAAAGACAGCATCTGGCAACCTCCTGTTTTCACCTTAATAACAGGATTCAAAGGAAAGGAGGGCCTTTCTTGTTCCTGGTATATTTTACCAAACTTCAAGGAGTTCTGTGACTCTCTGATTGATAATCTCAACATAGCCATGTAGACTACTGGATTTCCCAAAAGTATCAGAGGAAGGAAAAGGCAAAAATTTGCTGGACTATCCCATCTCTGTTGCCTCTGTATTAATCTTTTCTCTAACCTGCTTTGCCCAACCCCAGCACTCATAGTTGTGCTATAATCCTGGCTAAAATATTCTGAAAGACAGCCTTATGTGATAAAAATCAATAAGTATGACACAACCAACACATTACAGTTGTACAGAGTCTTATTGTAACACCACAGACAATTGCCTGATGCCACTGATCTAAGCAATTTCACAAACACTATTTTATCTAACAAAATAGGTGAGTGTTTTAGGTATTTTACAAATATTAACTAATTGTTATCATTTATACTTTATACATTAGAAAACTGGGGCTCACAGGGGTTAAGGTGTTTGTATACTGGTAGTAGAAGTCAGAGCCAGGATTTGAATCCAGAGTCTGAAAGAGTTTCTTTGGAAGGGAAGGGAAGTATATTCAATACACTATCTCCTGCTCATTGACTCTATGCTATTAAAGTTACTTCATTAGTTTCCTACACGTCCCTTTCTTGACTTCACCTTAGAGTTACTAGCACTTGCCCTGTGTTCTCCAGTGCTTCATGACCCTTCTGTTCACCTAATACACATAGCAGGGTTGGCATTGCTCTTGAACCAGCCAGACCTTAGCAGTGTTATTCAAAGAATCTGATGCATCATGGACTATCAGTATGGGTTCATTTCTTCTAGCTATACCCTTATTTTTCCCAACAAACACCTACTTGGCTACTTTTTATTCTTTGGCTTTAGTCTTAGAAAATGAATAGATGATTTGAAAGAACCAAAATCCTGAGCTTTGAACAGAGCAGCTTTGTATTCTTATAGAAACAGAAATGCCTTTCACCTGTGAATCTGCTATATTTCTAGCCACTTACTTAGATAGATACCCCAGAGAGTAAACTTACTCTCTAGCTTTGGTGTCCCCCAGCCTCCAACCTGCTACTAAAGACCAAATCCTTTGTACTGGGTTGAAAACCCCCACCATTCATGTCCACCCAGAACCTCAGAATTTAACTTTATTTTGAAGTAGTATCTTACATATAAACTCATTAGTTAAAGTGAGGTGATCACTGGTGTCCTTATGAGGAGGACATGGGAGGATGCCACATTAAGACAAAGGCAGGGGTTGGACCAATGCAGCTACAGGCCATAGAATGCTGCAGATCTCCTGCAACCATCAGAAGCTAGAAAAGGCAAGAGCATTTGTTCCCTGGAATCTTCCAAGGGCACACAGCCCTGGCAATATCTCCATATTACACTTCTAGGCTCCAGAGCTGTGAGAGAATACATTCCTGTTGTTTTAAAGTATTCTGTTTGTGGTATTTTGCTACAACAGCTCCAGGAAGCTAAAACACCCATTGTGCTGATAGTGTCTCAAAGCTTAAGTACTCCTTCTACATTCTGCTCTATAGCTAGGACTCGGGGACCACATTTCTGCTGTGCAGCAGTTCCCTCTGAGGCTTTGCCAACACAGGTGCAAGAAGCAAGCTGCAGTGGAGGGTAGAGTAATGGGTCATGCTTCTCCCTGTTTGCCCTCTTCCTGTCTAGATCAGCACCCAGCTATCAGCAGCTAGTTCGAACAGCAGCATTTGGTGACATTTGTCATCATGGCAGGGGGATGACTGCAATAGCTTCAGATGTCACATGGGGTACGAGGATGTGTAATGAAGAAAAGTGAGATGCTTCCTCCTGCATGTCTTTTTCTAGGAAATACAGTCTTCAAAGAAGCCCCCAAGAGGTCCCACCCAGGTCTTACTGGCAAGAATTGGGGTGTTCACCCAGATTCCAGGTGGAAGAGGTGTTGAGAATGAGTACCTGGCATTTGTAATCTCATATATGAAAGATAGTTGCTACCAGCTTCTTTCCTGACAAGCTCTCTCCAACTTGAGCCTCCGTTTCTTCATCCATTGAGTAATGGTGATAATAAGCATTCATGTAGTGTGTTTGCAAGAACTAAATGAATAGGTGAGTAAAAGTTCTCTAACATAATGGGTGGCGCTTAGTGCACATTCAATAAAAGTAGACCTGCCCTCCTGTTTGTTCTCAGCAGTGCCTGCTCTGCATGATCCTGCTTGTCAAGAGCTCCTTCCTGATAACACTTCCAGAAACTTCTACAGGTCCTGGCCATGCATCAAGTTCCACAGAGCAGACTAAAAGTTTGCCCATAGTAACTGCCCTTCTATATGCTCAGGAAGCTGCTTAGGTTGACTGGGTTGTATCTGGAAAGTGAGGGCTTAAAACTCTTATTCTAGCTCCACTAATGTGGCATCCTATGTTTTTATGTATATTGTCAACTTTGGTATACCCTTTAATCACAAAACCTGCGAGGAAGCTATTATTTACACTCTTCCAAATGTGGAAATTGAAGCACTGAGAAGAAAATGGTTGGAATCTGTCTTCAACTGTTTACCATACTGAATTTTTTAAAGTCCAGAGCTATAGGGACTGTTCCTCCTTTTAGAATGAATCTGTGCATCCACAGAGATTTTGCCAGGAATAATGTAAAACCTGTTCTGTGGCATCAGGGTGCCCTGCTCAAGGCTGAGCTGCTATATTTTTCCAAAGGATTCCTGGGAGAAATATTTCTTCACACAGCTACCAATGCATTCATCTCCGGCCTGACAACATCATTACTTCTCTTTGCATGTTAACTTTGACGTGCAGCTTCTCAAACTTGTTCAACCACACAAAGTACTCTCTTTGGATCCCTTCCACTTCTGCTTAATGCACAGACATATTGGCAGCATCAAGGAGAACACAAGGCCCATTAGATCTGGGGCAATGCAGAGATGTAAAGATGTCTGATGTGCTGTCCCAGGGCAGCCTTTGGGACAGAAGCCCTATAGCATGTTCCCAGGGATATTTGGGCATTTTTATGCTACAGCCTCCCAGGTGTTGGAAGACTTTCTCCTCTGAAGAATGAAGGATGCTCAGCCTTCTTCTTTCCTGTATTTTGGTGTCTGTGTGAGATACACACACACACACACACACACACACATCATACATACATACATATATATAGATACACACCTATATATGTATGTATTGTATGTGTATATGTATATGTATTTGTACATGTATATGTATTCTGGCATGAACTGTTCTGTGCACAAATTTCTTTATCATGTATCAAGATGCAAAAAAATTTTCATAGCTTAAGTGAGAAGCAAACTAAAATAATTTGTCTTGATTTCAAAGCATCCTTCTAAATTTTCTAGGAATTCCTTAGGTACCAGGTTCTCCCTACCCCAACCCTGCCTTTCTCATGATACTGTTGCCTTGCTTTTGAAGAAACATTTTCCCTTTAAAACAACAGAGACACTGTTGCAATGCAGAGGTTCTAAAATCCTAGTGAAGCTATTACATTCTACAACTTCACTTCTTGAAGAACAGTTCAAATTTTTTTTTTGTGTGTGTGTGTATGTGTGTGTATATACCTATGAGCCAGTTGACATTGTGGTTGTTCATGTGTGTGTGGTGCTTGGGAGGTTACCTTCTTCTCTAGGACAATGATATTTCCTTGAATACTCCACAAAAAGAAGCCAAAGTCCTTAGGGTGGCTGGCAGTGCCCTCTTGCTATTTTTATGAACTTGCCACCCGTATACTCTGTGGTTAGTACTTAAAAGACTGCTGCTAAGTCTTTGGCTGTACTTGGAAGGGAGCCAAGAGGTAAAAGGGCCCCAAGTTTGTGCAAAGCTCCTCCTTGGGTCTGCAGGAAACTTCTTGTCAGCTCTGTGGAATTTGGCAATTCATCAACACTTACAGAAGCTTCCAGAAATGCTACCTTAGTAGGATATAAAATTTATACCCATAAATCAATTACATTTCCATATATCTGTGATGAATCTACTGAAAGAGAAATTAGGAAAACTATCCTACTCACAGTAGCCTCAAAAATTATCTGGAAATCAATTTAACAAATGAGGTGAAAGACCTGTACAGTGAGACCACAGAACACTAAAGAAAGTAATTGAAAATGACTTGAGAAGATGGCAAGATCTCCCATGCTCTTGGATAGGCAAAATTAACATTGTCAAATGACCATACTACCAAAAGCACTATACAGATTTAATGCAATTCCTGTTAGAATCCCAATAATATTCTTCATAGAAATAGAAAAAGCAGTCATAAAATTCATTTGGAAAAATAATAGACCCAGAATAGCCAAAGCAATCCTTAGCAAGAAAAGTGAAGCAGGAGGCATCACAATCTCAGACCTTACATTATAGTGGCATGGTATTGGCACCACAACAGACATGTAGGCCAGTGGCACAGAATAGAAGACAGAGACAAATCCACCCAAATCTACTCTAACTCTTGATGTGTTCATACATTATTTATCTCTGTGTTGCATTTTGACCACAGAGTAGTCTCTCCAAGGAGGCAGTAGATTTTAGATTCTGGACTTATATGACTCATTTGCAAACAGTCTGAAAAGAATTGTTCATTTTACAAAAAAAAATGATTTGGGAAAGAAAAAGACTAAACTTCAAACTTCTCTCAGTCCTTCTTCCACGGAAGAGACCCTTCAATGTTGAATACCAAGTCTTAATTTTTTTATTTCAAAATAGGTTACAAATGCCAAAACTTCATCTGAGACTTAACAAACATGGTTTTCTGCACTAAAGGCAAACCTTGGTGCTCAGTGGCTGGTAAGACAGGGAGAGAGAGGTGATCATGGATCTGAAATCTATGAGGTATCATCCTCCTCCATCTGCCTTTACTGTCCCTCCCCACCTACTACATGTGCTGATGAATGAATTCAGAGACCATTCTACTGAATTGTGATGACATCAAGACGGTTGATTTCCCAAGAGTTAGAAATTTTCATTTAAAAAATATTTAGCCTAAAGATACAATGCAATGATAAATGTCATGTTCTAGTCTAGCACTAGTCCCTATTTCTTTACTGTTAATAAAATAAATAAAACCATCTTTTCACAAGTCTTACTAAAGCAAGTAATATGTTATTTAGTTCAGGAACAGTTTATTCAGAGATGGAGCATAAGAATTGTCCCAAGGATTCTAAATACCTTATCCCAGTATTGGTTGACACAAGCAAGGGCATAGCAGAGGTTCTCACAAATGTCTTCTGGTGCACATATGCAACAGTAGGCCTGGAAGGGGGCTTAGGAGAATAAGGCAGGCAGCTTTCTGACACTATAAGGAACACTTGAGGTCATCAACTCAGGTGGAGCAAAGATTTTTTTTCAGCTCATGGATTTGGAGATCTAAGTCCTTTATCAGCGGGCCTCTTTGCTTTGGGGGCTGTGGTGAAGCAGTGTATTATATTGTGGGGAGTATATAGTAAAGCAAAGCTACTCAATTCATGACCAGGACAGAAAAAGTGAAAGGAAAGGGCTAGGTCCCAGTATCTGCTTGAAGGGCACATCCCCAATGACTAAAAGACCTCCATTAGGCACCACCTCACAGAGGTTCCACTACCACCCAATAACACCATGCTGTGGACCAAGCCTTTAATACATGTACTTTCTGGGGAATTAAGACCCAATCTATCAGAAATGAAATGCTGGTAGGTAGTAAATATATTTATTATAATGTGTGTATACTAATTTATATTATGGCCAGAAGTTCAGGTTACTCTAAATTCTCACTGATGTTTGGTAGCATCAGGCCTATTAATCTTTACCAAATATCCATCTACATGTAGAATCAATCATAATGAAAAAAGTCACAGAAAGATGACATAGGGCCATCATTTTTATAAAGTTTGTAAAAGAGAAAAATGAAATAATATATTGTTTAGAAATACATTCATAAAACATTTTTTAAAAGGACATGATAAGTCTAAAACTTAACAATGGTTACTTTGGAAAGTAGGGAGATTGGATTGGACAGGAGTACAGCAGTGTTGGTAGCATTCTAGCTTTACTATTGTGATGGATAATTACAACTTGATTGGGCTGAGGGATGCCCAGGTAGCTGGTGAAATTTTATTTCTAGATATGTCTATGAAGGTGTTTTGAAAGAGATTAGCATTTGCGTACAGACCAACCATACAAATAAAGGTGGATTTTATTGAGAACTTGACCAGAACAAAAGACTCAGCAAGGGAATTGGCTGGGACATCCATCTTCTTCTCTCTTAATACATTGGTGCTCCTGATTCTTGGGCTTTTGGACTTCAACTGGGATTTACAGATTTGTGCCCCTCCCTACTTGTCAGGTTTTTGTACTCAGATTGAACAACGTATAAGCTTTCCTAGTTTTGCAGTTTGCCAACTGTATGTGTGTGTGTGTGTGTGTGTGTGTGTGTGTGTGTGTGTGTGTGTGTCCTATTAGTTCTGTTTCTCTGGAGGACCCTGGTTAATGCAACTATTATGGTCCATATGTTACATATATTCTTTTATGGCACTATTTCATAATATTTTAAAAATACTGACATAGAAGCAAACTATAGACCAGTGGGACAGAATAGAAGACACAGAGACAAACCCACATAGCTACAGCCATCTGATCCCTGACAAAGATGCCAAAAACATACATTGGAGAAATGACAGTCTCTTTAACAAGAAATGCTAGGAAAACTGAATATCCATGTGTAGAAGAATGAAACTAGATCCTTATCTCACTCCTTGTAGTAAAGTAAACTCAAAATGGATCAAATACCTGATTATAACACCAGAAACATTACAACTGTTAGAAGAAAAAGTAGGGAAAATACTTCAATATATAGGCACAGGCAAAGAGTTCCTGAATAAGACCCTTTAGCTCAGGAAATAAGAGAAAGCATCAATAATGGAATAAAGTCAAACTTAAAAGCTACTATACAGCAAAGGAAGCAATTCACAAAGTGAAGAGAGAATTACAGAATGGAAGAAAGTCTTTGCCAGTTACTTTCTAAGAGGACTAATATCTAGGAAAAAATTATACACACACACACACACACACACACACACACATACATACATACATACACATACACACACAGAGAGGGGGGGCTCAAAAACCTCTACATTAAAAAATCAATAAATAGAAAAGTGAATCAAATAGACATTACTTAAAAGAAGAAATATGGATGGCCAACAAAGAAAATGTTCAACATCTTTACACATCAGGGAAAAGCAAAACTACACTGAGATTCCATCTCACCACAGTTACAATGGCAATCATTAAGAATACAAATAACATTAAACGCTGGTAAGGGCGTGGGGAAGAGGAAACTCTTATATGCTGTTTGTGGCATACAAATTAGTACAGCCCCTATGGAAATAAGTATGGATGTCCCTTAAAAAGCTAAAAATAGATCCATCATATGATATAGCCATACCACTCCTTAGTACTTATCCAAACAAACTAAAATCAGCATAATTTAGAGACACATATGCACCTATGTTTATCACAATGCAATTCATAATAGCCAAGTTATGGAATCAGCCTAGATATCTACCAACAGAAGAATGGATAAACACAATGGAGTTTTATCCAGACATGAGGAAGACTGAAATTATATCATTTGCAAGAAAATGGATAGAACTAGAGAACATAATTTTGAGTGAAATAAGTCACACTCAGAAAAAGGACTGTATATTTTATGTGTGGAAGCTAGAAGAAAAAAAAACAGGGGAAAAAAAGACTCCATGAAATTAACAGGGAGATTAGCAGAGTGGAGAAAAGTGATAAGGAGCACAGAGGAGGGGATGGAAGGGGAAGTATTAGAGAGTGAACCTAATCAAATTATGCTTATTTTTGTGTATGTTTGAATATTGCCACAACGAATCTCACCATTATGTGTAATTAATATGTACCAAAAAATTAATAAAAAATAAAAATAAAAAAGACATTCCTCCAATTGGAGTTGTAATCTTGGAAATGACCTAGAAGTTTAACTTAATTAACTTTTAATGCAACTGATAAAAGTCACAGAGGCAGGGCTGGGGATGTGGCTCAAGTGATAGCGCGCTCACCTGGCATGCACGGGTCACTGGGTTCGATCCTCAGTACTACATAAAAATAAAATAAAGATGTTGTGTCCACCAAAAACTAGAAAATAAATATTTAAAAAAATTCTCTCTCTCTCTCTCAAAAAAAAAAGTCATAGAGGCAGAGAATGAAGGATCAAATACATGACACTGAAAGAATGTGTGAGGAGCTCAAATTGGCCAGAAATAAAACCATTGCCAGTTCTGAATTTGAGTATTGACTCCATCAGTTATTAAGAATATGATTTGCGGAAAGTAACTTTACCTCTCTGGAGATTGCTTTGAAGGTTCAATGAGGAGATGCAAGTAAAGTTCTGACTCTAGAACTGCACCTTTTAATATTTGTTGTTTGTTTTACAAGAAGAGTTCAGATACACTGGAACTTGTCCTTATACATGTATTGGACTCTAGTCCTAGAACAATGATAGTGGATATCAATCTAAATAGGCCAGAATGACACTACCACTCTCACACTTCGGTAATGATTTGCAACAGAAGCAATGTGAGCAACATAAACAGGAAACTCACCAACTTCTTTTTTCCCCCACACTGGATTTTGATCTGAGCAGTAACCAGTGAAGATGGTGCAAGTGCATGTGACCCTGTTTGAATGCTTTCTTAGTTCATTTTCTGTTGCAATAACAAAATATCCACAACTGGGCCATTCAGAAATAAGAGTACTTTACCTAGCTCACAGTTGTAGGATCTGGGAAATCCAAGATGGTGCTGGCATCTGGTGAGGGCCTTCCTGTTGCATTGTAATGTGGCAAGACAGAGCAAATATGCTAGATTGGGTCTCTCTTCCTCTTTTAACAAAGTCTCTGATGCTATTACAAGGGCTCCACCCTTATGACCTCATCTAATCCCTAAAATAACAAGTACTCTATTCCCACTGTATGATAGTATCAACATTTGTAATACGTGCTTAATTTTTTAAAAAATGGAACAAAATACTATAAATAGATGATGCTGAGTTCCCTTTGTTTTCCTGTTCCATTCCACCTTTCACCTGCCCTTTCTAGCCCATGAGGCAACTGATACCTTAGCCCAGAACCCATCCTTATGTTCATGTTTTGATAATTTTACCTTACATTGATATGTCCATACAATATATACGTTTGCATCCCTCACTTTTAAATCAACATCAAATTTATATCTGTATAATTTTTTGGAACTTCCTTTCTCATACATTCTGTTTTTGAGATCTATCCACGTAGATTTATATAAATAATAAAATGTGACGAAACAATCAGGAAATGATGAGTTCTGAGTATGTATTACCTTTAACAATATAATTTATTCATCATAAATTTCTAGAATTTTATTTTTCATAGTGGTTGTGTTTAATACATTATACATTATCATTATGGCATAACATGAATTCTATAATTCAAATATTCCATAATTCAAATATAAAATATTTTATTTATCTACCCTTCTATGAGTGGATAGTTGGAAATATTTAAAAAATATATTCACAATTATAAGCAAAGCTGTAGTGAACATCCTATTTAAAGACCTGCCTATTTTATAGAAATGCCTGGACTACTTTAGATCAACATCAATGAAAGCAATCAGCTACTTCTGTAATCACACTGTGCTGTGCTGGTGCCAGCTCATTTTTATCTGTTAGATATAACTATTATAATTTCCAAATCTATGTGATCCTGGTATTAAACACAACCACTATGAAAAATAAAATTCTAGAAATTTATGATGAATAAATTATATTGTTAAAGGTAATACATACTCAGAACTCATCATTTCCTGATTGTTTCGTCACATTTTATTATTATCTGCACTCTTGAGATTATGTATGGCTACTGTGTCTGTGAAGTGAAAATACTATTGAATAGTATTGGCTGTGCATTTCTTCCCAGATCTGCATTATATTTTTAGCCACAGAGGAAGTATTTGCCCAAGGAAATAAGCAATGCTTCAAAATCAAGACTTGATCTATTGTTTTGTTGATTAAAAAGACCTAGGGTCAACAAACCTACAGTAAATATTTTAGGTTTTACCTGGCATAGTATTTGTTTCCTCCACCCCCTATTTTATAGTCCTTTCTGAATGAGGAAGAAAAAGCCAATCAGCTAATGTACCTTACAAAAATAGAGGTCCGTAGGCTATAGTTGCTAACTCCTGTATGGGCATTAAAAAGTAATTTAAGAATTGGTTGTGTATATATTCTTTTCAAAATTATTCTTTTTAATTATGTACAACACCAGGATACACCCTGACATAATCACAAAAGCACGGAACATAACCCTCTCCAATTCAATCTCCAGCACTCCCACCCTCCCTGTCCCATGCAGCTCCCCTCCCTTTACTCCACTGATCCCTCTTTAGTCCATTTACATACTCAGAACTCATCACTTCCTGATTGTTTCCTCACATTTTACTATTACCTGCACTCTTGAGATTATGTATGGCCACTGTGTCTGTGAAGTGAAAATACCATTGAATAATATTGAATAGTATTGTTGTTCTAAATTAGTGTTCTCTGTATATATTCTTTATTTTGTAAATAGCAAGAAAACATAAGGCATGTTTTCTTCTAAGGTTTGAAAACTATTGCCCAATTCAGCAAAGAAGTTTCATCCTTCACAACCAAATGACGTCTTGATGTATGTTTTCATTATTTATTTTTATGAAAATATCAGGAATACTCCACCTGGAAATCTTGTTAAACATTCATCAATACCACTGGATCAGACCCATTAAATTTATGTAGAAAAGAAACATTTGTTCATCTGATTGAGATGCCTTACTACACCTAAATTCTACCCTTTCTCTCTTTTTCACACATACCCCACTCACATCAATGCCCACCTTCTTTGGTTTTATGTATGGTCTTCTATTTTCAATTATTATCATCCTCATTTTACCTTCTGACTGCCCACCAGTTAGGAAATTACTAGAAATCAGGGTTGACATTGCAGTTATTATTCCTGTGCCTCAATATTCTTTTTTTTTGAAAATGGGCCTACTACTCAAAACTACCTTGTAGGGCTGTTAGAAGGGCTAAACAGGCTACTCATGTGCAATGCTCAGCTTGGCAGCTGGCAAGTGCTGTCATGATAACCATCATGGCCATGGATAATTTGAGTTCTGTTAGTATTATCCTCATCATCTCCTTATGGTGGTGGCTTTCATCCCAGGACAGCTCTTGTCAGAGTGGGCACACTTAGAAGGAATGTCTTCTTAACATGTGGAGTGTGCTGATTTTCAAACTATTTAATCTGCTTCTAATGTCTCTAGAATGAAATGCCAAATGACAAGGTGGTACCAAGATGAGTATGATGTAAACACAGTCCCCTGCAGAGAGCTGAGGGGGCTGCCACACCTACCCAGCAGGAGAAAGCACTGTGAAAGACCTGTTTTCTGTAAGGACAGGGAAAGCTGAGGGGTGACATGGTGCACTCTGCCTCTCTATTTTTGCAAATCATTTTCTAACTTCCTATGAAACTTCCCCAATCTCTCTCACTTATGAATTAAGAAAAAGTCTTTCACATCTGTAATGATAAAAACAAACTTGGCCACATGAGCAGCTCTGTATATCCTTGGAGATACTGGCAGCTTCTATACTGAAAAGCTTTTCCAAATTCCAAATTCCTAAAAACCATAGACAGTATTCCTATATCACATATAGTACTGCAGCAAGCCACTCGGGGAATATTCCACATTCTTGCTAATGTTCTCAATATCTGACAGGATGTCTGCCTCGAGGGCCTGATGTCCATCTTCAGGTACTCATCCATAAAGCAGTTCTCATGAGCCAGACCCCCACTGGAATGACCTCACCAGCTCCATGGGCCTTTGCTTTCTACATCTCCCTTATATTTCTGATCTATGAGGTGTTGGAGGACTTTCATTGTAATCTCAGGAAGAGTGAAAGCATGATGCCAAAACAGTGGTCTTAGGATTATTTGTCGACCTCCCAAAAGGGCCTCCATAGTCTACCAGTGACATTGTTAGGCTGCAGGGCAGAACTGTTATCAGACAGTATCTTTCTTTCTCTTTAGCTGTCATGTTTCTGATGGGGGGTAATAAATGACTGAATTATAATTGGCAAAACTATTGAATGTGACCTGATTGGAACCCACTGAGTGTACTATTACCCACCCCCAAATCTAGAGTGTGGGAGGAACATGGAGGAAATGTATCTACCCAGAAGATAATCACTAGCCAGCCAAAGAGAGCCAGACCCTCACTGTGCTGATGTCAGAGACTTATAAAAGAGGCAAGACACTGGGCCCTTTGTAGTTAGTGACTTTAAAATGATGCCCTTTCCCATAGGGAATGGTCAGATGGGCATCTTTGCCAAGCAGATGAATCACTTCTGGAGAATAGATTAAAGCCAGAGACTAGGGCATAGTCTCTCACTCTTTCCCACCCCAAAGCTTCTGAGAAGGAGGCATTGCTATTTTGGGCAGTGAAAAAAAATTATTCTACAGTATCATATATACTTTCCAAATAAACTGCTAAGCAATCTCTATGCATCCTGTACTACAGCCAGTTGTGGGTGGCCTAGGGAAAGTTCCTCTCTTCTCTCCTCTCTTACCCTCCCTTCTCCTCCTTTTTTCTCTTTTCTTCTCCCTTCCTTTGAACTATTTTGTTCTTCCCCTTTTCTTTCTATTATCCTTTCAACAATTACTCATTGAGTTCACAGTGTATGCTGGCGACAGGATAGTAAACAAGATGGGTACTGATGTTCCAGTGGAAAAACTGTTGCCCAGGTAAATAAATAATAAGCCAATAAGCCATGATACATAACATGAATCACACAAGTGAAGCCCAAGTAGGGGCAGTTAAGAATTGATTTAGATAGCCAAGGTCTCTGTAGAGAGGTCTTCTCAGAAGAGTGCCTGATGCTGAGTCTTAGTTAGAAGACAGAGGTGAGAAAGGAGTGGAGAGGAAGGAGGTGGAGAGCTTTTTCCAAGCAACTTATAGAATTGGCCCTTTGTGGGGGGGCAGAGAAGGCAGCTTGAACTACCAGATAGAAGCTGGCCTGGTGGTTTCCTCTCTGCTCAATGCTGATAAAGTAGTAGTGGCTTCATAGACTATTAAGGTGAAAAGAATTCAGATTCCTTAAAGGTTCAATAGTAAAGAAGTCCATGAAAAATTGGTCATGTCTATCATAAGTGGAGATCCAGGGCCATGTTTACTCTTCCTGATCATTTGTCCAGCAGCCTGATGACGAGGGCATGAGCAGAGGATGATGGGAGTGATGTACTATCCCACTGCTACCCCCTCCATGCCATCCCAGCAGCAGGCTCCATCACTTTTTTACAAGCCCTTTAGCCAATGAGCTGCATGGAGTCAACTTGACCCACCTTCATTTGTCTCTTCAAGATGTTCCTTAACTCTCCTGTGTCACTTTAAGCAAATTGACAAGTTACTAGAGAACAGGGAAGTGAGGAATGGGTCTGTCTTCATCTGTTATGGTTTGAATATGAGGTGTCCTACAAAAGTTCATGTGTGAGACAATGCAAAAAGGCTTAGAAGTGAAAAGATTGGGTTATGAGAGTCAACTCAGTGAATTAATCCCCTGATTGGGATTCATTGAGGGGTAACTAAAGGCAAAGAGGTGCAGCTGGAGGAAGTGGGCATATGGGATGTGCCTTTGGAGTATATATTTTGTATCTGGCAAACTGAATCTCTCACTTTCTTGACCATGTCCTGAGCCACTTTCCTCCACCACACTTTTCTACCATGATGTTCTGCCTCACCTCAAGCCCTGAGGAATGGAGCTGGCTGTCTATGGACTGAGACCTCTGAAACTGTGAACCCCCAAATAAACTTTTTCTCCTCTAAAGTTGTTCTTATCAGGTCTTTTAGTCACAGCAGCTAAAAAGCTGACTAAAACACTTTCTATGTTTAGAATATTCTGTGACTCTGCCATAAAGAAAATTAGGTGGGCTGATTCTATAAAGGCTGGAGTGATGCTGAGAATGATTAGAGCCCAATGAATTGTAAGAACTACAACTTCTCAAATGAAATTTGCCTTATTCACTAAATACCCATAAGACCTTATCCTACCTAGAATCTGTGCAAACCTGCATATTCACAAATCATTTGAAAAAATATGGTTTTACTATTCATACAATATTCAAAGTTACCTTTTAAAATAAATTTATTTCAGTAAAACAAGTAGCTTTAAAATATTAAGGGGTAATTGTGTTATGATATGTAAATATAGGAAAGGTGTTGTTATGCCAGATTCAGGGGACCCCAATAGACCTCCAGGACCCAAATCCGATGCAAGCACACAAGAGTCTTTATTGCAAGCTTGAGCCTGGACTCACAACCGTTCCCAATGCAGCAGTCCCAGGGAGTGAGTTCCGGCCCTTTGTTCAGTGAGATTTTATAGGTTTTGGGGGGATACTCTATGCGTCACAACATCACATAGCAAATCATTCCATACTGCAGGAAAATCAAACAACAACTCTTAACATTGATTAGCACATTCAATGATGGGAACACGTTGGGTAGGGGTGATTGGTTTAGGCCACAAGGGGTGTACATGCTGAACTAAATGATTTCCCAACATGTTATCAACCACCATAAACTACTTGGGGGTCATCTGGCATTCCAGGTATTTTCCCTGTCTCATGCTGATTGGTGGTTGCTAGGAGTGTTGCTATGGGTCCTCACCTAGACTGACTGAGTCAGGGACACCTGGTGCCTCAGATCTCTCCTGTTATTTTCAGACAAACAACTCAGCAGGGTGGGTATGTGCTTAGGAGTGCTCAGTGGGTTTTTCCAAGGACAAGGGTCAAGCCCCCTTCCTTGGACAGGCTTTGCTCTAAGGTAGAGGCTGGTTTCTCAAAATGGAGTCACATTAGTTTCTCAGTGTGATCATGATTGAAACATGGTTAAAAGTTGTAAAATACTGACTTAGAGTTGGGTATGGATTGAATTGTGTTTCTCCTTCTGTGCCACAATAAATTTATTTGTGGAAGTCCTAACCCTCAGTATCTCCAAATATGACCTTATTTTGAGGTAGGGTCTTCACTGAGGTAATCAAGTTAAAATGAGGTCATTAGGGTGGTATCTAATCCAATATAACTAGCATCCTTATAAATAGAGAAAGACATGCATAGAGAGAGTACAATGCAGACATGGAGGGAGAAGATAGCCATTCACAAGCCAAGGAGAGAGGCCTGGAACAGAACTTCCTCTCATAGCCTTCAGGAATAATCTATGCTGCTAACAATTTGATTTATAAATCAATCTGCAGAATTGTGAGATAATCCATTTCTATTGTTTAAGCTACCAATTTTATGGTACTTTGGTATGATAGTCCCAGTGAGGTAATACAGAATTTACTTTATATGCTTGTAAGTGGTTGGAAAAGAGCAAAATATTCCTCAATAGCCAAACCAGATAGTGGAAGTATTAATGGCCTGGAACCTTAAAACCTAGGCTCAAGTTCTTATTCTGTCATAGATTATGGGTCCTTGACCAAGATCTCTCACTGGTGAACCCTTCCTAGGAAGATGTCAGATGGTCACCATTCAGTTCTCTCTCTTCTCTTACTTTAAGACTCTCTGTTTAGAAAGTAATAGATCTCTACAGATTCCACAATGTCAGTCATTTCCACAGCTGGTGGGAGGGAGAATCAGAGCAGGACTCATGGGAGATTGAAGAAGTTTGACTAGCTGTCTAGACAGACAGCTTCAGTGTTTAAACTTGACTGCACATCTGTTAATCATCCAAGATGCTCCTGATGCTACGCCAGCCTACAGATGGTCACCTGGGGACTGGCCACCAAAGATGCTGTGTGATGGTGGCAATTCAGAGGCTACAAGATGGCTAATAACAAAGTCTGTCTACCAAGAATCTGATCCTAGAGGAAAACTAGGAGCTTGGTTAAGCAACTCACTCAACTCTACTATGAATGGAACTCAATTTTCCTTCTAGTTGGCAAGATTCCAGGACCCCAAACCCCTCATTGCTAACTGTTTAGTCTGGATATAAGAAAGAGGTAAATTTTATTTTTGAAAAGTAAGTCATTTAAATAAGAAAAATCATCTCTTCCTTTAGTCCTTACTCTTAACAGTCTCCTTCCTCCCCAGCCACTCCCAACTTATTATGACATGGAAAATGATCTCCTAGCACCTGGTGGTTTTCTTTCTCTTGAATTTTGGTGAAAATAAGAAAGGTATTTGCAAATCAAAGGAAATCAAATTAATCAAATCATATCAATCAAATTAGGGCAAGTGTGTAGCACACTGCCTTGCTCGTCCTGTCTGGGGAGCAAGAATCCAAGACTCTAGCTTGGCTGGCTGAGATTAATTCCCATCTACCCATACAGTGATGGTTCCTGAAGCAGCATGGAAAAACATTCTCTTTAGATAGGAAAGAAGTAAGCTTATCCCAGCAATGTATTTATCTGACTTCAAACAGGGGGTAAGGTGGTTTGGTTAGGTTAAAGAGAGTACAGATGTTTTCTTCAAGTCCCTTCCTCTATACCACAAAGCCAATAATAGCAGTTACCATTACCTATATCTGTCATGGGGTTCCACTGATTAGCAAGTGCAGCAATGGTCCCTGCCCTCTCACAACTTGTGATCTGAGTATAACAGACAAATATTTGTAGGGAGATGCTCTTACTTTGTATGGATTATCTTGTTAAATGCTCCCAACCACCCTTTTGAGGGGCTGTCATGATCCTTGTCTTGCAGTTAGAAAAACTGAGGGTGGTAATTATTTGATTTTACCTATGTTCATGTATCTGGAGGTGGTGATGGTGGCATTTGATTTCAGGGGTGCATAGCCCACCTATCCATCCTGCCCCCACGTCCCATGCAGCCCTACTGAAAGAGTTATATACCTTACCTGTGTACTGTTTCCATGTGTGACAGTGCCTAGGAAACTGGGGTATACCCCTAGATGGGCTCTGGCTTACTCATCCACACTTCCACTTACCTCTTGGATCCTAGCTTAGAGCTCTTATTTTAACTTTTCTCTGTCTCCTGGAAAGCTCAATGAGGAAATTTAGTTTCAGTTCTGCTATCCACTTTCTGCCTTCTCTCCATCAATGCCTTCATTCTCAATAATTCTCAATAATTCATTCTCAATAATTTGGTGTAGTGCTGAGGGCCATTACCAAGTAGGAATGACGCATCGAAATTTCCTTGCCAAGCGTACCCCATGCTGCTTAGAGGACATTCGATGGGACATTGCATGCATGCTTTAATAAGGTGACCTTGCTCAAGGACCAAGGCGGATCCGGGTTTAGAGCTGATCAGGTTTGAGGAAGTAACCAGCTCCTTGAGTTTAAGGCGTTGCCAGTTTAAGATAATGGGTTTTAGGGAAGTTGGAGATTGAAGATTATTGCTGGGATTAAGGTGTTCCTGCTGCTTGTTCCCCTTGAGTTCTCGTGAGATTAAAAGGGGATTTGGAGATAGCCTCGTGGAGTAGGTGAATTGTGTGGGATACGGTAGAACACGTTTTGCCCCTGGACCTGTGTGGAGGCGGTGTGAGAACTGGAATAAAGAATTGCTGTTTGAACCTACAAAGCTGTGAGTGCCTCGTGATTCTGGTGCCAAGCCAAGACATTGGCCTTTGGCAGTGTAGAGGTTATATTTGGTCATGGACTATAGTTCCTCTACACTTTGGCTCTATATTTGATATTTGGTCATAATTGTGTGCCAATTATCCATTTTTCTATTCTGAGCTCTTAATTAGTGGTAAATAGAGCTTGGCGAATATCATATTCCAGAATCAGCTTTATTAACCCCCAAATTTGGGGCTGCTGATCTTCTGTGCTAGAGAATACAGATTGACCTTATAGTCTAAAGGAGCTTCTCACTACTTCCTCTTTGCCATGTGACAAGTTTAAACTCTTGGTGCCCTCTTTGGGGCCTTCATATCTACTATAACCATCCAGTTTTCTGGAAGGCTGCTGCCTGCATCACCCAGTAATTGGTGGGGCAGAAAGCAGAGGAGGAGGCCAAACCTCCAGATCCCGCTGTGGTGGCAGATCTACTACTCTCTGGCACACTTCTTGCCTCATGAGGGAGCAGAGTGTAGCCTGGGAACTTTGCTGAGTGGAGGGGATGAGGTGGCATAGGCAGAGGATATTTTCCACCTTTGTGTTAGAGTATCTATTCATTGGATCTAGGACAAAGCCTTTCTGATAATATCTAGTAGGGAGGGATGACGTTAGTGGCAGGGAGGAGGGTAGAGATGTTGGTGAAAGTCCTCTTTCTTCTACATGAGTGAAGGTGAGAGGAATGAGCGTTTCCATCAACACTCAAACATCTAACACAGATTTTTTTCAAGTACCCAGACTGGAACTCTCCTTTCTGGATAGGAAAAGGAAATGGAGAAACACTTGACATAGGAGACTCAAACGCTCATCTCAGAGTTGAGAAAACAGAACTATAAGGTCATACATCTGTATAAGAACTGTGCCAAGGGACCTAGAAGCCCTGACTCCCAGCACAGTGTTCCTTCTCTCTGCACTGATTTGGGACGGAATGAAGAATACTGTCCCTGTGGACATCTATACACCTCCACGTGGTCTCAGGGTTTCAGCTTGCTTTCTGTTGCATCTTATAACAGCTGAGAAGTCTTTGTTCAAAAGCTTTGATCAAGTGGCCTGAGGCAGTACATGGCTTATCCCATTCTCAATTCATTGGGCTGTCTGTTGATTGTCACCCTCTTTCCCCAGTCCTCTGTTCTACACTAGGAACCCTTAGGGCACAGCTGGAAAAGCAAAGAGCCTTCCTTCTAGGTGCTCTGTCACTCTGGACCAGAAGGGAATAGGGAAAGAGGTCTCATTACCCTTCTTATTTACTCTTCCCTCTTTAGGAAGTTTTAATTCAAGTTTCTATTTATTGTACAAATACTATTATGAGAACTTCAAAGAAAAGATGTTTTCTTATTATGCCTCTAGGTGAAGCTTAGGAATCAAGAGGCTGGGATACTGATTCTGTCTTGGCTATTTGACTTATGACATTGAGCAGTTTTCAGTAACCACCCTCATCCATCAGTGGGGAGTATATTCTAAGACCCCAGAGCATGCCTGAAGCCACAGCTAATACTCACAATTATATATGCTATGCTTTTTCCTATATGTTTACATTTATAATAAAGTTAGATTTTAATCTAGACCCTATAAGAGATCAACCACAATGACTAATAATAAAACAACAATTGTATTAATAGAGGTTATTTTAAAGCCATGAATTTTTTTATTTCTCAGATTTTCAGTTGGCTGCGGGTAAATGAAACCATGGAATGTTAAACCACTGATAAGGGGGGACTACTGTATTTGTCTCTGGAATCGTTTGGTCATCTATAAGTATAGAAGGGTATAATAAAAGCTCCCTGGTTTCATGTGGAAGAAAGAAATTAAGGTGCTAATAATGTGTAAGATCCTGGAGATGGAAGTTTGATAGACAAGTTAGTTTTCTCCCACTCTTCTTCCTTAATATAGATGTTTTAATGTTGTGTTCTCTCTTCAAGTTCTTGTCCAATTGTGAAAAGACACTTTTAACTGTGGATGCAATTTTGTTCACTGCATTTTTTTCATCCAACATTATACCACCATCTGTTTTCCTTTGTTACTCTTAAAATGGATGATATAAAATTGCTAGAAAGATCAATTCCATGTGATTCCATCTAATTCTTAGTTTTAGAATCATCATGTTAAAATATAAATAATATTATTTTGAGTTATGCTACATGGCTTATGTAAAGACCCTGTATTTTTGACCAGTGTGTTTATTTCTCATTTTTTTCCTTCAAAAGATCTCCATGAAAGATTATTTTCTTTTTTTTAAAATTATTTTCTTTGGATAAATTTATAGAAGGAGCTTAAATTTTGTTTTGAGGCCTAATGAACTATATTTATTTTTCCCATATTTGGCACTTCTGTAATCTGTTTTTTAGGTATAGGTTGGAATTTGTTAACAAATCAACTCAGAAAACAATATGAATTTTGGAAATCAGCACCTGGTGCTTGTCAATGCTGAGGCAGAGGACAAAGAACAAAGATAGTATAGGAATTCTTCTTTGGAGGCATGGTCAATCTCAGCAGGGAATTTAAAAAAACAATTAAAAGACATTTAATTCATGTAGATCTGTCAAGAAGGAAAAAAGTGCACAAAAAGAAGACAAAGTCACCAAATGCCCATCAATGTAATATGAATAAATAAAATATAGTATAGCTTTTTGACAGACCTCCATGAGAAGCTAAAAATAAAATAAGTCTCCAAACAGCACTATGAAAAATTTCCAAAAAAAGCTAATGAAAAACAATCAAGTTATAATATAATACGAGTTCTATTACCCATTTATATAAGCCTAAAACACATACAACAATATTTTGTATTTTTCATGTATATCAACATATGTATTTATTTTAAAATTGAACCATTTTAGTTGATACATTAAAAACATTAAAATTGCACATATTACTAAGGCACCATGTGATGTTTCAATACATTTATACATGTATAGCAGATTAAACATATCTAAAACATTTCTCACTACTTCATGATAAAAATACCCAAAATTCTTTCTCACAGCTTTTTGAGATATATGTCATACAATTCTGATTTTAGTCCCAACATATGCACCTAATACATTAAAAATGAACTAGGAAATGCACAACCAAATCATGATCCTGCTGGGTGTGGTAGTACACACCTGTAATCTCAGGAACTTGGGAGGCTGAATTGGGAGGATCCCAAGTTTGAGGCCTACCTCATCAAGTTGGCAAAACCCTTAGCAACTTGGCAAAACCCTGTCTCAAGATAAATTTTTTTTTATTGGTTGTTCACAACATTACAAAGCTCTTGACATATTATATTTTATACATTAGATTAGAGTGGGTTATGAACTCCCAATTTTTACCCCAAATGCAGATTGCAGAATCAAGATAAAATTAAAAATAAAAAGGGCTGGCTCAATGGTAAAGCATCCCTAAATTCAATCCCCAGTACCAAAAGGGGAAAAAAATTATGATCCCCTTTCCCTGTGGAAAGTAGAGGTGGTTTGAATTTTCCTGTAATATTTTTTTTTTATTTAAAAAACCCCAGAGAAACAAATATAATAAAAGGTAAAACAGCATTGAATTCTGGGAATTTGTTTTATTATTCTTGGCTTTTGTTAATTTTCTCAAATCATCAACATTCACAAACAGTGGATAGGAAGGAAAGACCACCCAAAGGAAGTAGCAGCTCTTCAGACCGCTGCAAATAGGCTGATCACTGCATAGTATATTCCTACTACAGTTTCCCTAGGACAGTTTTCTTTCCCATATTAAATTGACTCTAGCCTAGGCTTCTTGACTTTCCAAGTGTTTGGTCAGATGGTGTTTCTGAAAAGTGCTGAAATCCTAAGACTATTCTTTCAATCTTGCCTCAAATAGATCCCATGGAGTTTGAATCTTCTGGGAGAACCTCCACTTCAATTTGTGGAAATCACTTGATAGGTTTCCTACTTATCTGATTCTAGAGCAAGTGTTGATGATTTGGACACTGACCAGTTCCTAATCCAGCTAATAAGCAGCTTTTGATTCTTTCTTTTTGATAAACAAAAGAAAAAAACTGCAAAAAAAAGTGTTTATGAAGGACTATAATATTCTTCAAGTCAAATCAAGCATGGGGACATAATAGCCAGAGAATAGATGAGGATCAAGCAGTGATTAAGATAAGTAAGACAAGAGCTCATGTTTTCATGCAACCCAAGTGTAGTGGATAATGGCCCATCACCAAACTCTGCTTTGGGAACCAAGGCACTCATTCCCCTAGCTGCTAGGAATGCTGGCTCCTGACAGCTCACAGCTGCATCCCTCCCTAGGAATTGCCAAAAGCAATTGTCTTACCCAAAGTGAGTCCCTTTCCCCAGGCACAACCTTCTATCCAAGGAGTAGTCTAAGTGCACATGCAAAGACCTGACCCTTTTGCTTAAATTAAGACAATATAATGGCCTCAGCAGCTCAGCTCCCCATGGGATTAACAATTCAACTTCTTTCTTCCTTTGTCCTCATCCCTTGCCCTTCATCTCCTGAGGTATTGGTCAAATGCAATTACAGCGTCTCAAAACAACAACAGCAGAAGCAGCAGCTGAGTATCAGGGTCTATTTTCCAGGAAACTTGATCCACAGTCATTACCAATGTTGAAATCCAACTTTCTCTTATGTTTTACTTATCCCCAATTGGATCGTTTAAATGGGTCTTGTAAATTTACATTCCTGGTTTCCATCATCCTAGTAATTAATCAACTACTGTGCTTGCAGGAAGAATCAGATACAAGTTCTGATCTGGAAGAACTCACAGTTCATATTGAAAACCACAATCTTAAAAACAAAATAACACAAACACACACACACACATTCATGCATACCCTTCAAGTAAAATAATACTATCAAACTCTACCTGAAGGAATATTACAAATTCATCTACTTGCTGAGGGTGAGCATATATAGTCTGTGAGCTCAGAAACTGAAAATGTAGTCAGTTAGGAAGTGAGCAAAGAGACTGGAATGTTAGCAAAACAAACAAATAAATAATAATTAGAAAATTAGCAAAGAACCAGACAGTTCATCAATAAATTGCTCACAGATAAATGAACTTAATGGTGGAAGGAAGAACAATGGAGGTAATTTCACACTAGAGTTTGGGCAAATGGAAGCATGAAGGGGAGGCTTAGATGATAGAGAATGATAGGAAACAAGAGAAGTACACTGGAAGATGTCACTGAAGGCACTTTAGTGATCATTGAGCACAGGGCCAAGAGACTTGTTTTACCTTGAAAGCAATGGGTTAGGGCAGAGATCCAGAGCAGCAGTGTGGAAAGGAGACTGACTTGGGGTGGGGGGGGAGTGAGATCTCCCAGAGGGATGAACCCATGGGCAGCCTTGAAGCTCAGGGAAGGGTGGTAGTGAGCCAGCTTCCTGGGCCAACCATTGAAAATGGGTCCAGATGTTCAATGTAGTGTGTCAATAGTCCCCCTCAGCCTCAGATGCTGGTGTCTGAGTAAGCTGCTCCTCCCTCTGTTCATCGACACCCTTCTTATCCATGTGGTACAGGACAAGCCAAGCCTCCTCCATGAAATCTCTTTTGGCCCCTTCCATCAATGTGACCTCTCTCTTTTTTAAACTCCTACAGTTCTTCAGGCTGAACTATTCAATGACTTGTGCCAGGTCTAACACAGCACTGCTTAGGCGTTCTTGTCGAAGCTCATTATAATTATGTCTAGACATGCATTAGAACCATGGAGGTACCTATTTGCTGAAGGCTCTCAATCCTTAAGCAGTTGCTGGGGTTCTCTTTTTCATCCCTAAAGAGGTCTTCTTTTCATCTGTCTTGTTTGAGACTCCTATTTGACACAGAAGACAAAGTGTATTGAAGCTTTGACTCTCCAACCCTCACAGCAATCCTAAGAGGTGACTCTATCAATATCCCCATTTCACAGAGAAGGGTTAATTAAATAATCTGACTCTTCAATAGTCAGAGTCCCAAAGGAGGCAACTCCTCTTCAGGACCCACCCATTTATTTAATCCCCACCCGCTGTGATAAATGACTAGAAGAAGGGGCTGATGGATTTCTGAGTGAATGAAGACTTGAACAAGTGAGCGAAGTGACCCAGTCTTGTGGCACAGTGGGAGATGAGGCCCTCAGGTATTCTCTGAATGCTTGCAAGGCAAGAAACTTTGCTACCCATCCCAGGGATGCCCACAGCAAATCCAGTGTGATGTATTGCCACTGCTGGCCTCTGAGGAGTGGATGGGCTCTTACAGATGAAGAGATTTTAAAACACTTTTTCAGATAGGGTATTGAGACTGGGAATTCCTACAATGAGTGTTTGATTGATTTACAGCCATATTAAAAATTGAGGCACTAAACAATTCATGAATACTTTTAAAGTATTGTTCCTCTTAATCTGTAGCTTCAAATGCTCATAAGTCTCTCTAGATACTAGATAGGCCTGTAGGGGTTGGGATTCCTCTGGGGCTCAGTTAACTTAAAAAGTGGGAAGCAAATACACAGCCAGGGTGTTTATCAGCAGATCATCATGGTTTCCTACTTTCCTTTTTCTTATCAGGAGTCAAAAGCAACATGTGAGTAAGATATGTGGCTATCAGAGGTTATCACTTGTTGCCAAGTGAAAAAGCACAGCTGAACCAGGTTTAGCTCCATGGACTCTCTGTTGAAATTCAGAATCTCTTATCTTCGCTTCCACTTCTCCTGTCTAGACACTTGACAATGATTTGCAGGAAATTGAGGCACTTACCCCTGCTGAGAAACCAGAGCTAAACATTCCTAAATATAATTTTACTCTCTCTGTGTGTGTTTAATGCAAGTTAATGTTAATTCAAAAGGAAAACAGAATTTCTCTCTCTCTCTCTCTCTCTCTGGGAATGGAATCAGCCAACCATCAGCCAGAGCGAGCTGTGGGATTTTTCACAGTCTGGTCTTTCTAGGCTGGGAAATTTGTCCAGTTATTTTGGGTACAAAACACGGGTCTCTCTAACAAGAGGAAATTGAAGGATCTAAGATTCTTATATGCAACCACTTTATTTCCTTCATCTGTTTTCCTTTTATTTTCTTTCCTCATAAAGATAGGAAAAGAATTTTATTCTCTCAACACATGCTATCAAAATAGCTTATAGTATAACCAATGTGATACTGCAATTTGTACACATGAAAAAATAAGAATTCATACCCCATTTGAATCAAATGTATAATATGTCAAGATCATTGTAATGTTTTGAGCAACTAATAAAAATATTTTTTAAAAAACACATTGGCTTTTGTTAAGAAAATGTTCTGATAAATTCCCTTTAAGGTCTGTTGCCATCTGACCTCAATGTCAGGATGGGTAGAAGAGTCTTTTCCACTGAATAAAGGAGATGAGACTTTGGGTGCATGTTGTGGGGGAAGGATGACTTCTAAAGGTACCAATTTTATGAAAACAATTTGAGGGAGAATAATGAAGGGCAAAGTTGAGTTTTAAGAGGTTCTCTGTGGGATTTGTGTAAATTACTTCTAGTATTTCTCTCCTGTGAAATTTACTGTGGGAGAGGAGAGAGGAGGTAAGTCTAATGTCCATAGTGATGACAAAAAAATGCTTTTATTAATGTAAGAACCAGGACAGGCGGAAGCAGCTGCTTGGGTCACACTGAAGGACTAATTTAAATAACTTATTTTTGCACAGTGTACCCAAAAGTCTCTACATTGATCTGGTTCAGTTCAGATGGCTAAGATGAGAGCAAACTATTGCTCAAACACATTATCTTTTATTCTTGCAACACATTCAGAGGGAGAAAGAGAGCCAGTCATTGGAAGGCATGTGTAAATACTTTGTATGTAGCTTTTTCCTGTACAAAGGCAAAAGTAATACACAGTAAGTGTATTTCTGCAGGTTGACGATCTCTTATCTGAAATGCTTGGAACCAGAGACATCTTGGGGAAGGGACTCAATTCTAAACAAGGCATTGTTTATGTTTCATATATACCTATATGTATAGCCTAAAGGTAATTTAATGCAATATTTTTAATTTGTACATTTTGAATTCCACTTGACTTATGAGGTCATATGTGAAATTTTGCACTGTGATACCATGTTTGTATTCAAAATGTTTTGGATTTTGGAGCATTTTGGATTTCAGATTTTCTCAACCTGTCGTTTGCTAGAGCTTCCATTACAAATACCACAAATTGAATGGCTAAAATAATAGATGAAGTCTAAAACCAAGGTTTCATTTGGAGACCTCTCTCCTTTGTTCACATAATCTTTCCTCATATGTTTTCTCTGTGCCCAGGTTTCTTCTTGTATGGTCATCTATCACCAGTCCTGGATTAGGGCCCAGTATTTGAACTTGTTTTACCTTAATTGCCCCTGTAAAGGTTCTATGTCCACATAGTCACATCCCGAAAAGTACTGGGAGACAGGATGAAAGTGAACTGGGGAAGAGGGACACGATTGAATCCATATCCTAAGGCCCTTGCAGTGTGGGCAAATCACAGCACACGTGAACATGTATAAACACCCACACTCCACAGTGAAAGACACACGTTTTTAGTGGCTACACAAAAAGCACACATGCATCCTAGTAAAGCTTGAAGGCAGTCTGCCATGCTGGAGGCAAGGTGGTGGTGGAGGAATGTGCTGTAAATCCTACCTCACACAGCATGATGCAGCCCACCAGGAATGTCTCCTGCCCTGCAGCTCTCTTTACAATCACACTGGGGCTTCTTTTCCCACATGTGTAAACTCTAAATGGATTACTCTAAGTAACACTTGCTGTTCTTTTGAAACTCAGATCTTGGCTTTGTCTCTTATAAGAGCTGATGTTTGCTTTGTTTGTTTGTTTCAATCCAGATCCCAGATTTCCTTACTGTTCTACAATTGTTTGAGTAGGGTGCTTATTCTAATATCTACCAACAATAAAAGCAAGTCCTTTAAATCTCCAGCCTGACCACCTTGCTTTTTTGAGAACCCATCAACCTTGACCTTGCCTGAGAACATTCCAGCTACAGTGAAGAATGAGATGTTATCTGTGATTGGTAGACTTTATGTTAGAGTACACTTTTTGTTGGGATGCTTACATTTGTAGCCATGTATATAGAAAAATAGGGGACCCTTCTCTGGGAGAGCCTGTGTAAATCATGATTTGCTTAAAGTAACTATGATAATTTTCATTCTTCTTGCTAGTGATTAATTTGATCATAGAACCTTAGAAAATTCTTCCCAGTAGCTTCTGGGAAGGGGAGGTATACGGAAGTCAATGCCCCTTTTCTTTACTGCTGTTTGTCCTTTGGTCTATGTTTGATACTTGGCACTATTGCAGCTGTCTTGTGACAATGAGGCATTTCAACATAACTCAATATAGTAGTATTTGTATAATAGGAATGTTGAGATCAACTAAATTAATTTTTGAAAAATATTTAAAGCTGTTTAGAACATAGGCACTTAGCAGTATTGTAATTGTGAATGTGTGAGACAGTTTTACTGGAATGAAGATGGCAGGGTTGAGTGATGGAAGAAAACACCTGACATAATAATGTTACTGAGGTGCTGATTAACCCTAACCTTGACCCTGAAGCTACCTCTCACTGAATATCTTGTTTTATGAGATAATTGCTGAGGAAATTTAGGTGGAACTGATATAGCATGCAACAAAAACCATCCTAACTGGTACTTATTTGTAAACTCTTTGAGTAGAGGCATGGCACACATCTCCAGAAGCTTCCAGGGTTTCTAATGCTACTACATGTGTTTGAGAAATTAGCCATGTGTTAGAGGGTTGACAGTGCCTCACAGCCAAGGATGGCATTTTTAGTTATTCATGCCTGGTACTATTGGATTTAAAAAGCAATGGTCTTTCTACTTATCAGATGCTGTAATACAGTAGTGAAAGGGGATGGGGTTTGCAGTCTAAATAACTGGGCTTGAGAATCTAACATGACACTTTACTGGTGTGTAACCTGAGCAATTTACTTAGTTTATATGTATCTATATTTATTCATCTGTAAAATGGAAATAATCTTCATGTTCCAAAGTTTATGAGAGTATTAAATAAAATCACACATGTAGTAATATTGAGATTTTCCTACATGCCACCAGTCACTGTGCTAAAAATACATGTTTTGTTTTGTTTTCCTATTTGTGGATCTACCTATACTATGTTAGATAAATCCTCAAAGTAGGATGCCATTTAAGCCTGAAGATGTTTAAAATACAGAATGAAGATCTTGGCACAAGGATTTTGAACAATGGAGTGACACCAGTTACAGATGAGCCAGTGAAATGTGCTCTAGAATCAGTGTGCTTGACATCATTGTAATTTGTGAAATATTTGGAAACAGATATTTGGTTTTCAATGATGTGCTGAGAAATGAAGAATTCCTCCTCATTTGACACAAAAGTCTTAAAATGGTGTGTAAGTTTTTATTGCATCAGGACACTTAGGTATTTTATTTCAATGTCCTTAAGAAGATAGCCAGCTAAAAAGCTGTGAGTTAGAACAGTTGGTCAGAAACACAGCCCTAAACAGGCTGAAGAATGCCAGCCAAACTCAAGTCACCTTTGCTAGATGTGTGTCGAAACTGGCTCTCACTGTCAGATCCTCCAAGTACCTGCTTCATTGTGAGGGCAGGTGAGTGAGTGCGGATGCTTCCATTAGGTTGGCCAGTACTCCTTGGAGTACTAATAAAAGAGCACTGAGGTAATATTCTTCCATTTGGGCAGAACAGTATGCTTCTGTCCACATGATGAAGTCTCTTTATGCCTTATGCCAGAAAATCCAGAGTTGACCTTCTATGTTTATAGTGATAAGCAGTTTTAGCAAGAATTTGGTCAAATTATATTTTTACCTCTCCTCCATTACATGATTCCTGATCCAATGACCTTCTTAAAATGGTCACTGTGTACTTTATAGCAAGACACAACAAATCTTCCAAAAGAAGATATTTGTTCTCTGATTAATTTATCCAACCACCCAACAAATATTTATGGGTATACATTATGTACTAGTCACTGTGGTATTCATAGAGAAATCAGAGGTAAGACCCTCTGTCTCCATCCCCATATTTTTTTTAACCCATCAGGAATGAGAGATATTAAATAATTTTAAAAGTAATATTTTGAATTTAGAAAGGAGAAGCACAAGGCACATGAGAACATGAACTCCCAAGTGCATACATGGTCCTTGCATCTGCTTCTGAAACAAGGTCTCTAGCACTCTGTCTCTGAGTTGCAGGCATCAGGAACTCTTTGGCTTGTGTGTGGAGACAGTCTGAAGAAGATGGTGCACTCAAGGAATTGGGTCCTTCTCATCATTTAGCATTTTTTAATTTCATCCATATGTAGTTCATAATTATCATCAATAAACATATTCCTCAAAACCCTCAAAACTATAATATATAGTCTGAAAAAATTTACTCGGCATCCATTTTCTCAGCACCTTGGTTCTGTCATTGTTATCAATTTTTCTTTTTATCTGCTGATAACAGAATGAATCATAAGTTCTCAGAGGAGGGCTTCACATCCCACTCCATCATTTTGCAGCATATTGTACAACCAGTATGTGAGCCTGTTTCAAATTGGCATTTTGATCATTTTATTTTAACGTATTTTTTTCTTGACTTATGGTGTCTTTGGAACCCTTGTGGGCAGAATTCACAGCCAATTCTCTATATTGACAGAGGCATATGGGAAATTTTCCAAGAATTTGGAAATGCAAATCCTCAGAGTTAGAAGGACTGAAAAAATTATCAAGACCTACTCCTTCATTTATAAATGGGAAATTGTGAGCAGATAGGAGAAATGATTTACTCCAGATATGTCCCTTTAGAGTCCTTGCTGCTTCATCTTATTCCTGGGAGACTACAGACTGGAAAAGTAGAGTGAGAGGCAAGAGCCTTGCAATGCATTGCAATATCTAACCTTTTTCCCAGGAAGTCTCTTGCCCTTTGTCCAGATCAACATGCAATAGATTGAGTACAGAATGTAAAAATGGGAGGTTTGTACCAGGAAACACATTTCTAGGAAAAGCTCAAGAAATCACTTTATTCATGTTTTGGTTTCCTCTGGATGCACATGATTGGAGCACAATTTATGTGGAAAAAATAAAATATGACAGTGTTGGTTCTGAGGATGAATGTGCCCTCTGAATCCAAGACAGAGAACTGATTATTACTTTTTCTAACAAAACCCATTTAGTCTGACGGAGGAACCTGCTGTTTCTCTCTCTAACCTTCGTAAACTTGCTATTTAAATGTAACCTAATGGAAAATTTCATTGTTTTGCATCAAAAATTTCTGTAACCTTTTGTCTAACAGGACATCAAGTCATGAAATGCTTGCATCTTCCAGAACTTGCTCTAAAATAACAAGCTTCTGAGGCATGGCAGCTTCCTAAATGTCCTCCCAGGTGATTTTGTCATTTTTCAGATGAAAGAGGGAAAATGGGGCACCATGATGTGAAATTTGTACCAGGAGGTTTATTTTGATAGGTATTTTAAAGAAATGGTTCTCAATGCAGGCTCAATATCCAAATAATCTAGGGAACTTCTAAATAATACATATTCAGTGACAGGATGATTTAATTGGTCAGGGATGAGGTGGGTCAGAACTTAATGGACCCAGCTTAGTATACCTTCTTAAGCTTCCCTTGATCTCCTTTTTGTTTCTGAAGGCTCTTCATGTCTATCTGACCCTGTTCTGCTGCTTCTGTCTTTGCCAGACCCTTGCTGATCCCCTCTCCACCTCTTCAAACTCCACCTCTGTGTGCTAGTCTGTGCTCAAGGTAAAACTGGAAGGACCATGGCTCTCATGGCTACATGCTGAGCTCTGGCTACTCCTAGCCATCTCTTTTTGTGTAGACTTTTTTTAAAAAATGCCAATTCTCAAGACCTTTCTTCCTAAGAGCAGCTGTGGGTTGGATGATGCAGGGAGGCAGCTCACCATAAGAACTTAGTCTAAGGAGAAATGGGAGACAGGAGGGAACTGCCTTTTCTGTGAACTGCTCCAAGGTGGGCTTCTCTTTACACATCTGGATCAAAGTTGCTCTGTCTCTAATGACTTTCACAAAGTGCTGGCCAGTAAGATATGACTGTACAACATTGCTTTGTTTCTTTCCTTGTCATTTCCCTTATTTCTGTATCTTCTTTACCTCAGGCTTAAAAAACCCAAATCAAGTTTGGTCATTTTAATCCTTGACTCAGCCTCTGCTTCCTACAGAACCTGAGCTAAAACCACATTAAAAAAAAAAAAAATTCCTCAGTTGGATGCGTTGGCACGTGCCTGTCATCCTAGCAGCTCTGGAGGCTGAGGCAGGAGGATCACAAGTTCAAAGCCAGCCTCATCAACTTAGTGAGGCACTGAGCAACCCAGTGAGACCCATGTCTAAATAAAATACAAAAAAAAAATGGCTAGGGATGTGGCTTAGTGGTAAAGTGAACTTGAGTTCAATTCCTGGCACACACACACACACACACACACACACACACACACACACAAATTCCTCAAGTAATTCTATGATAAAGACAGAATTGAGAAGCATCATTTCTGTTTTCCCTACTGTCACTTCCTGTCATCTATTTTCAAAACAAACACAGAATAAAATTTAAAACTTTTTATCATTTCCTTTTCTCATTATTTCCCACCCATGCCCTTCCTCAGACTCTGAGTTAAGTCCATAAGCAGTGTGCTGTGCCTCCTTACAGAAATGCATTTTATACACAGACATCGTGCCCCATGGTTCTTTTATTTTTTCATGGGCATGATTATCTGTCCATATTGTCTTGTAATGACTTGTCATTTAAACGCATCTCTCAGGCAATGTCATGATACAAAGGGCTTCTTTATTCTTTTGAGTTGTCACTTAGTATTTCATAAGGTTGCTTGTAACATTTTGACATTGAAAACAATGTTGAATTGAGCATCTTTGAGTATACATCTTTGTGCACATGTGAACAGAATTCTCAACAACAGATAGCTGGAATTGGAATTGTTAGATTGAAAGGCGTACTCACAATAGGTTTTGACAGATACTTCTAATGTACCCTTCAAAATGATGTTCCAGTTTATCTTTCTACCAAGAGTATATGAGAATTGCTGTTTTTTCATACCTTTTAACCAACACTGGATATTATCAGTTTTAAACAATTGTCAGTTTGAGCAAATATAGTTTTTCCAATGCATCCAAAATCACTCTGTAAATTTTAAGTCTCTTTTGGCCTTGTATTTCTAATTTGGAAAATTTTATTAAACTATATTAGTTCAGGATGTGAGTTTGCTAATTCAGATTTTCTTTATTTAAATCTCTAAGTTGCTAAGTCAGATTTTTTTTAGAACTACTAGCCTTAAGAGCCAGGTCTGATGACTTCACACTCTACAACTGTGAGTTTTAGAAGATGGCAGGCTGAGCCTTCACACTTATTCCCTGAGCAGAACCAGAACTCGTTATCAGACAAGATGATGGAGAAGCTTTCTAGTATTTGGTTGCCAGAAGAAGCCCTGGTACCTGCTGGGACACTCTCCAAGTCTCCTGTGGACTCCAGCTCCCACAGCTTGTGTGAACAGAAGCAGAGTATGTGGAGTGCTTTCCCCAAAGACAGATAGCCTCTGCCAGGGTGTTTGCACCTGGGTCAGGATGTTTTTGGGGATAGCTTTGGGCACAAAGAAGGGGCTTACCAGTGTGAAGCAGCGCAGCTCCCCAGTGTAATGGAGCAGGTTATTTGTGTCCTGGGGAGTGTGGCAGAAATGAGGCTTATGACCAGATATGGCTGCAGACCCCACGCTGCCCTACATCTTCACTTCTAGCATAGGTGGTTGTTTTAGTCAGCTTTTTTGCCGCTGTGATGAAATGACCTGGCAAAATCAACTGTAGAGGAGGAAAGATTTATTTAGGGGCTCACAGTTTCAGAGGTCTCAATTCATAGATGGCCAGCTCCATTCCTTGGGGCTTGAAGTGAAGCAGAAAACCATAGTGGGAGAGTATGGCAGGCAGCTCACATCATGATCAGTAAGCATAGAGACCCGCTCGCCATATACCAAATATATACCCCAAAGCCATGTCCCCAGTGTCCCACCTCCTGCAGCCACACCCAACCAGCCTTCAGTTACCATTCAGTTAATTCCTATTAACTCAGTGAATTAACTGGGATTAATTCACTGATTGGGTTAAGGTTCTCACAACCCAATCATTTTTTTCCCTGAACCTTCTTGCATTATCTCACACATGAGCTTTTGAGGGACACCTTACATCCAAATCATAACAGTGGTCAACATTTTGTGTACCACTCTTCATGGGAGGAAGAATCTTTCAAACAGGAAAGACATGGGTCCTTGCTCCTACCTCCCTGAAAGTACTGATAAAATGGCCGTTGTTATATCTAGTTGGAATTTATAATATGATTGATGAGAGGAACATCTTTGCATAAAATGACTCATAAACACTTCAAAAAGCAATGTATAATGCATTTGGTATAAGCACATTCAGCACAGAAGGAGGCAATAGGAGTGGTTAATTTAGACACAGTTCTAAGAGGCAATGTTTAGCATTTGGGAGCTCAGAAAACTGGCTTTCTTCCATGATTTCCACTTCATTTCCTCTTCTTGCTTATCTCTGGGCATCTCTGTTACAGTGGCCAGAGGTAGGAAATCAGCTGGTATCCCAGTCTGGTTCTGCTTTCCAATTTACCCTTTCAGGGAGAAAGCAGATCCTTTTCAGTAAGAGAGCTCTTAGCTTAGGCTGTCCCTCTCCCCTCTTTCTGACAGTTCCTCTTGTAGCTGTGATGTAATATAATTCACCATGTTTATTGAGAATCTTTTCATCTCTGGGACTATACTAGGTGCTAAAAAAACCAGCAATGACAGCAATATAATCTCTGCTAACAATCTATGAAAAGAAAGAAACAAAAAACTAGCTATAAATAGTGCAATGAATGCTACAGGGAGATTTAAATAAAAAAGTGGTAGAGATATGTAGGAGGGGACTATTCATGTTGAGTTTAAGAAGCTAATGGGACATCTTGTATAGAGATCACTAGAAAATCATTGGATAAATAGTCTAGGAATTAGAAAGACAGACTGAGATGATGTTGGAAATTTGAGATTTAACATATGATTTCTGTTTGAAACTTCAGAATGAGATCTCTCGGGGAGAGAGGGATGGGTGAAGAATAATTGCATGGGGAACCATTTTAAAGAGTGAACAGAAGGAACATCAGTGAGCTGGGGGTGTAGCTCAGTGGTAGAACACTTGCCTAGCATGCACAAGACTATGGGTTTGATCCCTATAACTGAAAAAAGAAAGAAAGGAAAGAAAAGAAAAAAAACAAGAAGAAAAAGAAGAAGCAACACCTGTGAAAAAATGATGAGGGTCAGCCTTATCAAAATTTTATAATCAGGAACTTTTGTGTTCACTTAAATAGAGTAAAAATGAACAAATTAACCTCCCCACCTTAAACAGCAACATTGAAATAAAGACAGCAAAAACAGAAAATTGAAACTATTTCTTAAGATATTGGGTATCAGTCAACAAAGGACATTGATCCATGTGGAATGGAAAACAAATGAGGTGAGTCTTGAGAAAGACGGCAGCCCAGAGGAAGGAGCCATAGCAGTGTCCTCTGGACTTGATACACCGCATATATGAAGTGGAAAGTCTGGGAGACAAGACATCTAAGGTGTACAGGACAGAACACTAGTGGGAGAGGACTATGCAGAAACAACTGTGCAGATCAAAGCAGGTGCCCCTTGAGTAGTCAAAGGAATGCTAGTCAAAGCATGCATGTAAGTAAATTATCTAAACTATTCCTAAGCGAGGAATCATCTGAAACTAATAAAGGAGACACCCCCTGCGGCTCATGTATTTAGGGCCGGGATTAGTATCAGAACCACCAGACAGAATAGAAAACCTCATAGTTAAGTGGATGTGAGGGGAAGTACTCAGAAGCAAATCAATAGACATAATATCACACTGAACTATAAACTGCCCTCTTGCTACTGCCCTGACGGTCTCTCATAAGTTTGGTATGTTATGTTTCCATTTTTGTTTCTTTCTAGAACTTTTAAAATTTCTCTTTTTATTTCTTCAATGACCCATGGTTCATTTAGAAATATGATGTTAAGCCTTCATGAATTTGAATGCTTTCTGAAGTTTCTTCTGTTGTTAGTTTCTAGTTTTATTTCACTGTGGTCAGAAACATTTGATATGATTTTGATTTTTTAAAATATGTTGAGACTTGTTTTGCGACCCTAATATATGGTTTATTTTAGAGAATTTTCTATGTGCTAAAGAAAAGAATGTGTGTTCTTTAGCTGATGGATGCATTATTCTGAAAACGTCTGTTGAGTCTATCTGATCCACAGTATAATATAACTCTGATGTTTATTCGTTGGTTTGGGTCTGGATGACCTGTCTACTTATTAAACTGGGGTGTTGAAGTCTCCCATTACAATTGTATTGGAGCTCTTCCTCTCCCATTGCATATAATAATGTTTCTTTTATAAAATTGAGTGCTCTGGTATTGGGTACATATATATTTGTAATTGTTATATTTTCTGCTTGAATTGATCCCTTGATCATTATATAGTAATATTCTTTGTCTCTTTTAATAGTACTTCTATAATTCTATTTCGTCTAATTTAAGAGTAGCTACTCCTGCTTGATTTTTGTTTCCATTTGTTTTATATATATATATACCTCCTTTCAGTGTATAGGTGACATAACTTGAGATGACATAAAATAGTGAGCAAGGAACTGGAAAGGGAGTCTTACCTTTGCTATTAATAAGCTATGTGACTTCAGGTAAGTCTCTTCACATCCTTTCTTCAGATTTAAAATAAAAAATTCTTTCAGGCTCCAAGATAAAGCACTGCACATGCCCCACTATCATCCACAGGCCTTTAACACCACTTCTAGCATATTGAACAATGATGTCACCAGTTCTCCTTCAATGACATGCCCCACAGTTAGGTGGGCTCACTGCCTATGACAGCCACCTCCCTGGGTATTGCAGTGCATATCACAGGCTCTGGGGTATCCTGCAGAGAAACAATGGATTTAATTTTATTAGTGCTGTCTTCCCAAGTTTTAACCACAGAATACTATGTTTCACTGAACACTTAATAAACCTCTCATGACTGGGGAAATGGTGATGTCACAGATTGTCTTCTGGAGAGCAGGAATTAATGGGAGGAGGGTGCTCCTGGAGGGCTGCTGTCATGCTGACCCTCTGGCACCAGGAAATGAAGAAGTTGAAAGGGATGTGCATGAGAGTTACCAGAGATGTGGAGAGGGATAGCTGAAGGGTGACAGAAATGAGTAAACATTTTGGAGTAGGTTATAGGGAAGTGGTAGGGCAAGTGATTTCCTTTGGGATGTATATTCTGAGGTCTTCAGAGTGGGCTTTTATTCGCTAATTTCCCCAGCTCCATGTGGAGCTACTACAAAACAAGCTTCTGCACATCCATCAGCCTGCACATTCTACTTGGCTTTCAGTCTCTCTAATTGGATTATTAGCAGATGGGAGCTTTTCTACTGCCTTGGCTCAAGGTCTCCTGTTGTGTACAGAAGAAAGGTGTTTGGTGGGAGGGAGATCCCATTGGTAAGGCTTATCTGAAACTGCTCTTCCCCATCTCTCAGATACCTTTCAGGTCCAGTACTTCAGATATTTGAGATAGCAGGTCACACATCCCCCTAACATTGATAATTTTTACTAATGAAACTAGCTTTATTGTTTTCTTTTGTATGCAGATTTATAAATGTTCAAAAAGATCAAATACTACATAACATTTGAGGAAAAAAGTGAAGAGAACTGACTTCTGCCTATGATAACCACTATTCATTTTGGTGACCCATCTTCCACTTTATCATGCTGTCATTTTATCTGTGCATCCACATCTTTACCAAGGATCATTATGTGTGGAAGGCACAATAGTGGGTCCTCAAAGTAGGTCTACTTTTGAATCCCCAGAACCTGTGGTTACGTTCTATCACATGGCAGAAGGACATTAAGGTGACCAATGGAGTTAAGGCTGATGACAAGCTGTCCCTAAAGTGGGGAGATCATTCTAGGTCATACAGGTGGGCCCCATGTAATCACAGTCATCCTTAAATGTGGAAGAGGGAGGAAAAAGTGTCAGTGTCAGTGTAATGCAACGTAAAAGAAGTCAAGTAGTCATTGCTGGCTTTAAAGATGGACAGTGACCATGCAACGAGGAACATGGGCACCCTCTAGGTGCTGGAAAAGCCATGAAAAAGGAATGTACAGTGTAGACAACTGTCATCATCAAGAGCATCCCCCTGAGCTGGTCTTCCACTTTCCTTTCCTTGCCTCCACTTCCCACCCACATAAACAATTTTAACAATCTGGTATGTCTCCTTTCATGCATTTTTGTGCTTTTGCAGTCGTATATACATGCAGGTACACGCAAATACACATATATTCGTAGAGATAGAGTATTTTTTGATTGTTATACAGAAATGGAAGCTCAATTCCGATTTTTACCATACTTGACATTTTCAGATTGCATTTTTTTACTACATAAGTCTTCAGGTGACACAATTGGGGTATGTATGTTGCCTTACAGTATTTTCCCCCCTATGGCCTGAATAGAGCTCATGATGAAGTTGACTCCATTTGCCAAAAATGAGGGGTGAACAGGGCTTGCCCTGTGGATGGCAGTATTTGAGCTCTGGGGTTCAGCTTTGAATGTCTGTGTGTGTGAGATCTACTTCAGGACTGTTCAGCTGCATGAATCACAATACATGCCTTTTACTTATTTATTTTTTTGGCCATTTAAAATTATAATTTTTCTGTACCTTGGTAATATATTGTCCTGACCAAGATATAAATTCTAAAAGTCTGTTCCTCTTTGGTGGCAATACTATTATACTATTAAAAGGTCTCAGGAGTTAGATGGCTTAATAGTTCCTTCCCCTACATCACTCCACTTCAAACCCTAGTCATTATTTTAGTCAAAAAAGCTCAATTCAAACAACATGTATTAGGGGAAAAAAGAGATTTATTAGGTCATGCCACCAGCAAGTAGAAACCAGGAATCCACAGAAGTCCAGTCAGCTTGTTCTCTTTCCATTTTCAATGAATTGGCACTGGGGCCAGAGACAGTGCTTGACTCCTATTGCAGTAATAAGGAGCCTTCTTAATTCCAACTTTAGTTTGAAAAATGGCAGTAAAAGGGTTCTGATTGGCTGGGGTGGAAGATGTGCTTGACTTGGATTTCACCCTATGCACAGATGATGCTGAGCTCTGATTTGTCCAGTGTGGGTCATGGACACATCTCCATGGCTATTGGTGGGATCAGTCTCTTCACAGATAAAGGAGGCAGAATAGACTTTTCCACCAAAGACTATCATGATCACATTAAGGAGATTGACAGGTAAAAGGAGATTGAATGAGTAAGTCAGCCAACTCTTAAGAATATCAGATTCGGTCCTTTGGGTTTCGGAACTTTCTTGCTAAATATGAACGAAATTGGGACAAAATGAGGTACAGTCAGCCCTCTGTATCCGTGTGTTCTGCCTCCATGCATTTAACCCCTGCAAGTAAAAAATATTTAAAAAGAAATTAAGTCCATACTGAACATGGACAGACTTTACCTCTTGTCATTATTCCCTCAACAAAACAGTATAACAAGTATCTACATAGTATTTACTTTAAATTTTTTTAATTTCTTTTAATTAGTTATACATGACAGTAGAATGTGTTTATGCACTTTGATATATCATACATAGATGGGATATAATTTCTCATTTTTCTGAGTGTACATGTTGCAGAATCGTATTAGTTATGTAGTCACATATATACATACATTAATAATGTCTGTCTCATTCTACTATCTTGCCTATCCACATAGCATTTACTTTTTATTAAGTATTAGAAGTAATATAGAGATTATTTAAAGTATATGGGAGGATGTACATAGGTTATACACAAATAGTGTACCATTTTACATAAGGGACTTAGGCATCTGTGGATTTTGGTGTCCCCAAGGGTGGAGGTGGGGTTCTGGCATCAATCCCATGAAGTACAGAGGGGATGCTGCATTTATGATGCATCAATAACTAAGCATAACCAACTACTGATAAGTCATTTAAAAAGCATGATTTGTCTTAAATATTTAACTCCTGGAAAGGAAAACTGAGACCATAAGCTGATACTGAAGACCCCTCTGACCTGTGAAATACGCTCTAATAGGCTGGCAATTTCCAGAGGTCACAGCCTCACCTGAAGGCAAAAACACAACACTTCCCAGATGCTTATGTTGCAGAGCTGTCCTGGGAGAATGGCTCTAGCTGTTGTTTTCTGTCCTTCCCTGCTGGACAAGTCCTAGTCCTCCTTCTAACAGCAGGGCTACATGGCATTTTGAGTCAAGCTGTCTCTTGGAAGCAGAAACCATGAGGGCTGGGTTGGGATGGTGGGACAACTGGCATTCAGCTGAGTGGGAGGAAACGGAACAGCTCACCAGCTGCCGAAGAGAGTGTTTGCAAAGTATGTGAGAGATGGGATAAAAAGTGTGCATGTGTATAGTCTGGATATGTTCTTTTAACATCCACCTTATTTATTACAAATACTTTGCTCTTTATGACAGACTCTTCTGCCTTCTGAATGTTTCACACATATCAGGAGTTATACTGTTTTCCTTAAGTTCCATCTAAGCTTGGAAAAGAAACAAATGACTCTTAGGTTCCCTTCCTCTCTGTGGCATTTGAACCTGTCGATGCTGCATACCTTCTGTCTGTGGGGGATGGGTACTTCACCTTCATTTATGTCCCTTATGTGGGCAATTGAAGCTGTATTGTGTTTGGTTTTGGGGAATTCCCCAGCCCAGGTTCACTTTGATTTTCTTCAGCTGCCAGGCTACCAGCCATGATGGTAAAGCAACACTGTTCACTGTGTTCCTAGCATGTGCTGGCCATTTTAAATCAGAGACACAGTCGAGTAATGAAGGGCATGGACTTCAAGTATTGGCCCTTCTGGCTCCTTACTCAGATGTATGTCTCAAATGCTCTCTGTTTCCCATTTTTCACCTAGAAAGTGAGGCTAAGAAAGTAGAAATGTTTGGAGCAGTCAATGAGATAATAGGTGGAAAAAGCTTAGAACAGTAACTAGCATGTAACAAATGCTCAACAAACAGTTTTTTGTTTTAGTTTTTGTTTCTGTTTGAGTACTGGGGATTAAACCCAGGAGCACTCTACCACTGAGCCACATGCCCGTTCCTTTTTGGTTTTCACTTTGACACAGGTCTCACTAAGTTGCCCAGGCTAACCTACTGCCTCACCTTCTGAGTAGCTGAAACATAGGCATGCTCCCCTGCTCCAACAACAAATATTAGTTATTAATGTGAATCCTTGTATTCTCACAAAATGAGGTTTATTATCTGCATTTTAGAATCAAAGTTTGTCATAGGAACCAAAATAATAACTGATCTGAATCCCACAAAATCCAAGGGATAGAGCCAGATCCATATTCTGCCTCATGTGACAAACCTGCAGTGACAAAACTGTGTTCATGGCATTGCGGAAGGCAAATTCCTAGCTGTAAGACTGAGAAAATTATGTAATGCCTCAAACCCCATCTTCTCACCTATGTGGAATGGATAATACTGCTCTTACATAATAGTTGTCATTATGTGCAAATGAGGTAAAGTAGTGGAAGTAGTAAATATTCATTACTTTTTAGGCTCCTTTCCTACTTTTTATTCAAAATAAATTAAAACATGATGGAAGTAGTGATTTCTTACCTGATAATATGTTCTCAAATCATAAATAAGTCCTTGGTTTGTTCCATGCTACCTATCTCCTGCATTCCCACTCTCCTTGAGATGATGGAGATTCACTGCTGATGAGTCAGCGTTTTCTGACCCAAACAAGCTCTTTCCTCCCTGGAAGGGCATGAGACACGTGTGCAACAGTAGGTGGTATGGGGCAGTGATGAGAGTTGGACAGGATACCAAAACACAGGAGCCCCAGCCTGGCCTTCCATCGCCCACTGTGTATATGACCTTGTCAGTCACTGAAAGTCATTCAGATCTCATTTTCTCAGTATTAAATGTAGGAAGCAATGTGTCCTCTGATGTCCTCAAATAATTACTATGAAAAACACATGAAAGAATAAGGCTGAAATACAATCAAAATGAGTAATGCACTACACAAACCTGGGGATTCTGACTGCTATCAGACTCAACTTTATCGCTCTTCTTATGAACTTCAGACCATCCTTACTTTCCTCCTTAGGACTTTATAATCATTTGGGTCCCGACTGCAGGTGGGCTGTCAAGACCAGGACATTTGGACATCACCAAGGGCTTGGACCACTGCCACTTGGAAGCCCCCTCTCCAGTCCCTAGGAAAGCACATAGAGGAGTTGTGAGCTGCTGGTATGAAATAGAGCAGCAGAGACCCTATGCAGCCTGGTTATGGAATTTACAACCACCAGGAAGAGGAGATGGGGAAATGAGAAATGTGGAACTTCATAACAAGGGCTTGTTACTCACAGGCTCCACAGGGCTGGACTTGGCATCTGTAGCCACAGGTCAAATCTTAGCTCTAGGACCTCAGCAAGTCACATCTCTGAACTTATATTTCCTGCTCTGTGTAACTGGAACATCACTTATGCTCTGCCTTATTGAAAGATTCAGCATGAGGATAAGATGCTTGCTGAAGAGTTTTAAAAACTGTGTACCATTATATAAACTGTATGGCACCCCAAACAGGCAGTCATTGTATGAATATTTTATGTGAACGATAAAGCCTCTTCACACCCTGAAAGCTCTCATGATCCGACCCAACTCCAGCTCTTGTCCATTTTCATCACCTCCAGCTCAGACATGGCACATGAGAGCTCTAGGTACAATGGTTTTGAGTGGGTAGCCAAAGGCAAGTTAATTGTTGACTCTAGACTGACCTTCATGGCTCATATTCTCAGAGCGTCAGATCCTCAGCCAGGGTCAATCAGGGATGAACAAAGCAAGGAATACGTAGAATAGTAGCAGCCTATCTCCCAGTCTCCAGAGAAGGATTTCTGCACAGGGATCGTAGTCAAAATATTTAACAATCTGGAGGGATGGTGCCATCTTGGACACAGAAAGCTTCTGCAGTCTCAAGTAATGTTTTTGTTGTTTCAGGGGAAGTGTAGGTCTTGATCACAAGGGTCAGACAAAGCACCTAGAGTGATGATGGGGCACTGGGGCTGTTAGTAATGGGCATTAACTAACCAGTTTGCAAATATTTCAGTATTTTTAGTTTGTTAGTACTTCAGTACTAGGTTAGCTGAGACCATCATTTGAGCATCCAATTTGCTTATCTCCAAGCATAACAAGCATTGATCTTCTCTTCAAAGAGTCAGCAAGTGCCTGAAGCTCCTCCTTCTGTCTCCTCTCCTTGATCAGTATGGCCTTTTCCTCTTTCAGCCTTCAACCTCCTTTTCCTCTTACTTGCTAGAAAAAGGGCATATATAATATTTTTTCACACATATTCAGAGTCCTGGTCAAACTCCCATTCTTTCTCTTCTTAGTCATTATATTAAAACAATTTAATTCTCTCTTCAGCCTTAAAACAAAATGAAACAAAAGGCCTGTTTATCATTCAACCACTGGGTTAAGTAAACAATGGACTCAAACAGGAATAAGGCCCATACTTTTCTCTCCCAGACTTCCTCTTAGGGAAAGGCTCAAAGGTTTTCTTTCTGGAGAGGTATTTGTTGCTGCCACAGAGAATAATGGGGACCCAAAGAAATGATTAATTAGGTCCTGGGTCAAGGCCAGGATGCAATAAAGAACTTTGGTAGAAAAAAAATTCAAATACATTTACATGAAAAAAAAGTTGAATGCAAAACAGTTTTGTAATATAAGCAGTGCTGCTGGGGTGTTTTCAAAATGAGAAAAGCTGACTTGAGATCTAAAAAGGCTGTGTAACCAAACTCCAGAGAGTAGAATCCTGGAGTCAGTCATCTGAGTCCCTGCACCATCATTTACTGGCTGTGTGAAATTAGGCAAGTAACTGAATATTTCCCTTCCTCAGTTTTCTCATCTATAAAATGTGAAAGAGGAAAGAGTCCCAACTCAGAGTTGTCATAAAGATTAAACGATATTTCACTAACGGGCGCTCAGGGTGTGGCTTGGCATATAGGCATCATGAGTCACCCGCTCCATTTCTATGTGTTTTAATTTCTCACTGGGATGGAGAAAATGCTATATGTTCACTGACACCATGCTTTCTTCTTCCGTTGGACATACAGGTAGACTTAAAAGCCAACCTTCCTTGCAGTTTAGTCCAAAAACATGACAGAGTTCTGCCCATGAAATATGAGCAGAATTGGCATGACCCCTGCAGGCTGAAGTGATTAAGGCAGAGCACTTTCTCTGTCCTCAGTGATCCCAAACCTTGGGCACCTTTGAGGAAGGGGCTGGACCATTGAATGTCTGTGTGGAGCAAAGCCCCTCTCTCTACTGCATTCTCTTCTGAACTGTGACATAAGCAACAAATAAACCTCTTTTGGGTTTTCTGCTAAGATTTGGGGGCTTGTTTGTTATAGCAATTAATATACCCTGATACAAAGTGTTTGCTTAAAGGTCATGTAAGAAGTAACCAGGGCTTTGTTATTCCTTTTTGTTTCCCAAAGAATAGACAACAGCTTTAAGGAAATACAGGGATCCATTTAATAGGCATTGGCTAGGATTTGACTCTGGCTCTCCCTAGACAGCATGACACATTAGCAAACACATGGGACTTGGAATCAGATATTTTGAGTATGGATCTTGGCTCTGCCACTCTCCAATTGTGTAACCTTGGAAAAATTTCTTAACCTCTTAATGTTTCCTCATATTAAAAGTTAGGAAAATACAATATTTAAAGTTCATTTGCTTGGCTAGGAATTGTACTTAAAGGAATTCATTCTATAGAAGAAGTATTCCCATGTGCCCAACAATATATGTAAAAATCAAATTGTTGTAGTATTGTGTGTAATGGCCTAAAGTCAGGTTCATCAATGAGGGGAAAGCTAAATAATTTATGCTGCATCCAAACTTTAGAGTGCCTGAAAATTTTTTAAAAGGAATGAGATACACCATATGCGCTGATGTGGGGAGAAATATACAATAGATTATCAAATGCAATAGTAACATGCAGGAGATCCATCATGGCGGCCGGCGAGGAAGCAGCGATTCCAATGTCTCCACTTTAACGGGACCAGAACGACCCATTGGAACAGCCGCAGCCTACCTACGGAGGAACTTCTAACAAAATTCCCTTAAGAGGAGAGCAGCCGAGAACTGGTAGGTTTATTGGAAGTGACAGTTTGTCCCAGAGAAGTGGATCTTGGCTGGCCACACAGGCACAGAGGTACAGTTCTGCAGCCATCAGCCACTCCTGCAAGCGGCTCTCACGGGAAGCCCATCTCTCGCTCAGCGAGCGGCTGCCCCACCCACCTGCCAGGTTCTTGACCACGCGGCCGCAGCTACCTGGCTCCACAGGCGGCTCCAGGAGTTTAGTCCCGAGGCGGGTGCAGCAGTTTAGTCTGGCAGCCAGCACCCACTACTGCAAGCGGCCGGTACCCGGCGGCGGGCCCGCCCCGCCCGAACCGGCAGGCGCCCTTCACCATCCGGGCTCTCACGGGAGGCCCATCTCTCGCTCAGCGAGCAGCTGCCCCACCCACCTGCCTGGCTCTTGATGACACGGCCGCAGCTACCCGGCTTCACAGGCGGCTCGACGGCGGGTGCAGGAGTTTAGTCCCGCAACCAGCACCCACTTCTGCAAGCGGCTGGCACCTGGAGCTGCGCGGCCTGCCCCGCCCGAACCGGCAGGTGCCCTCCACCATCCGGGCTCTCACGGGAGGCCCATCTCTCGCTCTGCGAGCGGCTGCCCCACCTTCCCGGCTCTTAACCACGCGGCAGTATGAAAAGACAAGGAAAGAAAGGACCACAAGCAATGCAGGTCAACTCAACTTTAGAAGAGGCAATAGCTGCATCAGATGGAATGTCAGATAAAGAGTTTAGGATATACATGCTTCAGATGATCTGGAGTCTCAAGGAAGACATGAAACAGCAAAATCAGACAATGAAAGATTACATTGATAAGGAACTACATAAACAAATACAGGAAGCAAAAGATCAATTACACAGGGAGATAGAGGTAATAAAAAACAAACAAATAGAAATCCTAGAAATGCAGGAAGCAATAAACCAACTTAAAAACTCAATTGAGAATACTACCAGCAGAGTAGATCACTTAGAAGATAGAACATCAGACAATGAAGACAAAGTATTTCAACTTGAAACGAACATAGACAGCTCAGCAAGAATGCTAAGAAACCATGAGCAGAACATCCAAGAATTATGGCATAATATTAAAAGACCAAACTTAAGGGTCATTGGGATACAGGAAGGCACAGAGCTCCAAACCAAAGAAATAAATAATCTATTCAATGAAATAATATGAGAAAACTTCCCAGACTTGAGGAATGAGACAGAATCCCAAATCCTAGAAGCCTACAGGACGCCGAATGTGCAAAACCATAAAAGATCCACACCTAGACATATTATAATGAAGATGTCCAACATACAGAATAAGAATTTTAAAAGCTACAAGAGAAAGGAAGCAGATTACATTTAGGGGTAAACCAATCAGGATAACAGCAGATCTCTCAACACAGACTCTGAAAGCTAGAAGATCCTGGAATAACATATTTGAAACACTGAAAGAAAATGGGTTTCAACCAAGAATCGTGTATCCGGCGACATTAAGCTTCAGGATGGAAGATGAAATTAAAACCTTCCACGATAAACAAAAGTTAAAAGAATTCGCAGCTAGAAAACCATCTCTTCAAAAAATCCTTGGCAAAACATTACAGGAAGAGGAAGTGGAAAATAACATTGAAAACCAACATTGGGAGGTAGGACAGTTAATGGGGGAAAGTAATCAAAGAGGAAAACAAATCAGGTTTAGTATCATCAATAAACAAATATGGCTGGAAGAACAAACCATATCTCAATAATAACCCTAAATGTTAATGGCTTAAACTCACCAATTAAGAGACACAGGCTAGTTGAATGGATCACAAAACAAGACCCAACAATATGCTGCCTACAGGAGACGCATTTGATAGGAAAAGATATACATAGACTGAAGGTGAAAGGTTGGGAAAAATCATACCACTCATATGGAATGCGGAAACAAGCAGGAGTGTCCATACTCATATCTAATAAAATAGATTTCAAGCCAAAGTTAATCAAAAGGGATAAAGAGGGACACTATATACTGCTCAAGGGAACCATACATCGACAAGACATAACAATCATAAATATATATGCCCCAAATAATGGTGCGGCTATGTTCATCAAGCAAACGCTTCTCAAGTTCAAGAGTCTAATAGACCACCATACAATAATCATGGGAGACTTCAACACACCTCTCTCACCACTGGACAGATCTTCCAAACAAAAGTTAAACAAGGAAACTATAGAACTCAACAACATAATCAACAACCTAGACTTAATTGATATATATAGAATATACCATCCAACATCAAGTAGTTACACTTTTTTCTCAGCAGCACATGGATCCTTCTCAAAAATAGATTATATATTATGTCACAGGGCAACTCTTAGGCAATATAAAGGAGTAGAGATAATACCATGCATCTTTTCTGATCATAATGGAATGAAACTGAAAATCAATGATAAAAGAAGGAAGGAAAAATCAGGCATTACTTGGAGAATGAACAATAGGCTACTGAATGATCAATGGGTTTTAGAAGACATTAAGGAAGAAATTAAAAACTTCTTAGAGTTAAACAAAAACACAGACACAACATATCGAATCTATGGGAAACATTGAAAGCAGTTCTAAGAGGAAAATTTATTGCTTTGAGTTAATTCCTTAAAAAAAGAAAAAACCAACAAATAAATGATCTCATACTTCATCTCAAAATCCTAGAAAAAGAAGAGCAATACAACAGCAAAAGAAGTAGAAGGCAAGAAATAATTAAAATCAGAGCTGAAATTAATGAAATCGAAACAAAAGAAACAATTGAAAAAATAGACAAAACTAAAAGTTGGTCCTTTGAAAAAATAAATAAAATCTATGAGAAGCCACAAGCCAGCATCATTCTGAATGGAGAAAAATTGAAGGCATTCCCTCTAAAATCTGGAACAAGACAGGGATACCCTCTCTCACCACTTCTGTTCAAGATAGTTCTCGAAACACTGGCCAGAGCAATTAGACAGACGAAAGAAATTAAAGGCATAAAAATAAGAAAAGAAGAACTTAAATTATCACTATTTTCAGATGACATGATTATATACCTAGCAGACCCAAAAAGGTCTACAAAGAAATTATTAGAACTAATAAATGAATTCAGCAAAGTGGCAGGGTATAAAATCAACACGCATAAATCAAATGCATTCCTGTATATCAGCGACAAATCCTCTGATACGGAAATGAGGACAACTACTCCATTCACAATATCCCCCCCAAAAATAAAATACTTGGGAATCAACCTAACAAAAGAGGTGAAAGATTTATACAATGAAAACTACAGAACCCTAAAGAACGATATAGAAGAAGACCTTAGAAGATGGAATAATATACCCTGTTCATGGATAGGCAGAACCAACATCATCAAAATGGCGATACTACCAAAAGTTCTCTATAAGTTCAATGCAATGCCAATCAAAATCCCAAGAGCATTTCTTGTAGAAATAGATAAAACAATCATGAAATTCTTATGGAAAAATAAAAGACCCAGAATAGCAAAAACAATGCTAAGCAGGAAGAGAGAATCAGGTGGTATAGTGATACCAGACTTCAAATTATACTACAGAGCAATAGTAACAAAAACAGCATGGTACTGGTACCAGAACAGGCGAGTGGACCAATGGTACAGAATAGAGGACACAGTAACCAATCCACAAAACTACAACTATCTTATATTTGATAAGGGGGCTAAAAGCATGCAATGGAGGAAGGATAGCATCTTCAACAAATGGTGCTGGGAAAACTGGAAATCCATTTGCATCAAAATGAAACTGAATCCCTTTCTCTCACCATGCACAAAAGTTAACTCAAAATGGATCAAGGAGCTTGATATTAAATCAGAGACACGTCGTCTGATAGAAGAAAAAATTGGCTATGATCTACATACTGTGGGGTCGGGCTCCAAATTTCTCAATAGGACACCCATAGCGCAAGAGTTAACAGCTAGAATCAACAAATGGAACTTACTCAAACTAAAAAGTTTTTTCTCAGCAAAAGAAACAATAAGAGAGATAAACAGGGAGCCTACATCCTGGGAACAAATCTTTACTCCACACACTTTAGATAGAGCCCTAATATCCAGAGTATACAAAGAACTCAAAAAATTAAACAATAAGAAAACAAATAACCCAATCAACAAATGGGCCAAGGACCTGAACAGACACTTCTCAGAGGAGAACATACAATCAATCAACAAGTACATGAAAAAATGCTCACCATTGCTAGCAGTCAGAGAAATGCAAATCAAAACTACCCTAAGATACCATCTCACTCCAGTAAGATTGGCAGCCATTAGGAAGTCCAACAACAACAAGTGCTGGAGAGGATGCGGGGAAAAGGGTACACTTGTTCATTGTTGGTGGGACTGCAAATTGGTGCAGCCAATTTGGAAAGCAGTATGGACATTTCTTGGAAAGCTGGGAATGGAACCACCATTTGACCCAGCTATTCCCCTTCTCGGTCTATTCCCTAAAGACTTAAAAAGAGCATGCTACAGGGTCACTGCTGCATCGATGTTCATAGCAGCACAATTCATGATAGCAAGATTGTGGAACCAACCTAGATGCCCTTCAGTAGATGAATGGATAAAAAATGTGGCATTTATACACAATGGAGTATTACTCTGCATTAAGAAATGACAAAATCATAGAATTTGGAGGGAAATGGATGGCATTAGAGCAGATTATGCTAAGTGAAGCTAGCCAATCCTTAAAAAATAAATGCCAAATGACTTCTTTGATATACGGGGAGTAACTAAGGACAGAGTAGGGATGAAGAGCAGGAGAAGAAGATTAACATTAAATAGGGATGAGAGGGGGGAGGGAAAGGGAGAGAGAAGGGAAATTGCATGAAAAGGGAAGGTGATCCTCAGGGTTACACAAAATTACATACAAGAGGAAGTGAGGGGTAAGGGAAGAAGAACACAAGTGGAATAAATGTTTTACAGTAGAGGTGGTCGAGAGAGAAGTGGGGAGGGGAGGGGAGGGGTGGGGGGATAGTAGAGGATAGGTTAGAGAGTAGAATTCATCAGACACTAGAATGGCAATGTGTAAATCAATGGAAATGTAACTGATGTGACCGATGTGATTCAGCAATCTGTATACGGGGTAAAAATGGAAGTTCATAACCCTTCTGAATCAAATTGTGAAACATGATATATTAAGAAAGATGTAATGTTTTGAACGACCAACAATAAAAAAAATTAAAAAAAATTTTTAAAAAAATAGTAACATGCAAGATAAAAATAGAACAACTCCATGGAGAATATCATGCTAAGTGAAATAAACCAATCCCACAAAACCAAAGATCGAATGTTTTCTCTAATATGTGGATGCTAATTCACAATAAGCTGGGGGGCACTAGGGAAGAATAGTGTTACCTTAGATTAGGCAGAAGGAAGTGATAAGAGGGGAGTGGAGGGGATGTGGGGAGAGGAATGATACTAGAATGAAACAGACATTATTACTCAATGTATATATGTGACTACATAATTAATATGATTTTGCAACATATACACTCAGAAAAATGAGAAATTATATCCCATCTATGTGTGATATATCAAAGTGCATAAATGCATTCCTCTGTCCTGTGTAACTAATTAAAACAAACAAAAAAATTTAAAAAAATAGAACAATTCCATTTATGTTCTTAAAACATAAATGTGTATAAATATGGAAGTATAATAGAAGTATACTACCACAAAGAAAAAGCTCTAAGAACACTAGTGGCATACTTACAAAGATGTAGTATACAAATTGGTACTTTGAGATGTTCTGGTAGATACTTATGAGATGGGGAGAATTACTGAATAATAAAATAATAAAATAAAATGGAGTTTTACTTTTACTCTAATACTTCTATTTTTCTACTATGACACTTTATCTCTTTTACATTAAAAGAGAAAATAGTGATTGAAATGGTAAATACCTCACACAAGTTGTTGAAAAGTTAAATTGAGATGATATTTATGAATATCCAGAGCACTTTGTAGTCCTGGAGAAAAGTTATTTTTGAGTTTTTTTTAAAAAAATTCTTCTTGAGAATACAAACCTACTCTGGTTAGAATTTTAAACAATTTGTTAGATAACTATGAATCCTGTTCAAGTAGTCATCTGATTCTCTCTGCTGCCTTCTGCCAATCCACTGTCATGTGCCCTATGCTAGGTGACCTTGTTTCCTGCTTCCACTGTGGTCTGTCCTAGTTTGTGCCTCTTAAATATTTTCTTCTAAAGAAGCCACATCTTATCCATCAAAGCCTGACCTCCAAGTTTTTGAAAAATCATCTATAATATTCTTCCAACCCGAACTAACTCCTCTAGTCATTTTATTTTACTTTTTCCTTTTTATTGATGCATTATAATTATATGTAACAGTGGGATTCATCATTATATATTTGTACTTGCATGAAATATAATTATGGCCATTTTATTCACATATTACTGAGGTCATTCTGACTAAAATAGGAAACCAGCAAAGTGGTGCCAGAATTCTGGAGTTCTAGGCTCTTGAGATCCTTGAGATTCAGAAGATGAGTCCACATATTAACTCTCTGCTTTTTGAAGATTTGATTGGGAACTTGGGGAAGGCACCAAAAAGAGTAGATTGTTCTGGTCCTGGCTGCCTGGGGATTAATCTTAAAGGCTTATTCCCTCGTGTTTTTTTTTTTTTTTTTTTGGCTGATGCTGGTTATGGGCCAGAGGCCTCCTTTCCTCTCCCCATTGCCTCATAAGGGTCTGTACTTGATTGGGCTTCCTCACAGCATTGTGGCCAGGCTCCAACATAGTATCTAAAGGGGGATATCCTTTGATATTACCCTCAGAGGTCATGCAGTTGCTTCCAGTGCATTGCACTCATAACATTAGCCACAAAACTTTGCCCAGTTTCAAGGTGGGGGGATAAATCAATTCCACCTCTTGATGAGGACACACAAGGTGCTGGAAGAGCCCATGGGACCAAAAATATTGCTGGAACCATTTTTGAAAAGTATAACCTAAGTCTTAAGGCTCTGAAATTCCTAGGATGGAAGAGATCATCACATTCTGGCAACTTCTGGACTGATTGCTGATTGAGGTGATTCTGGGTCTTTGGGGGTTGATGGCTTTTATTTATGATCTATGCTGAGGGCTGAGTGTGGTCCTGATGTTTTGGATTTCTCTCAATTATTTACCTCTGGCTAGTGAAGACCTACAGCAAAGTATCTGCTCACATGTTCCCTTCCTTGCTCTAGGCTGTAAACCTTCCAAAATAAATTTCCTCCCTTAATGAAAGATCAACTGAGTACATATTCTATATTTTTGAAAAAACGTGCATGTGATCCCCACATTACAACATTTGGATCCCCTGGTCCTACCATATTGATGATGTGGACCCATATGCTTCCTTAGGAATTCATTCAGGGAAGAAGCTCAGACTTGGAACCTGGTAAGTACTTCAATTTAAAAAAGGAGTCTTTCTCCTGCAAAAGAGCAATGTCCATCTCTGCCCAGAATCATTCTGCATAAAGACTTTAAAATGGTGATGCTGAGATGCTATTTTCCTTTGCCATGAGAATAAAGAGTTCCATTCTAGGGACCAGATGATATGTCTTACTCTCTGATTCTCAAGCTACTGAAGATTGGAGTAAAGTTGAATAAGATATGTTGCTCCTTCTTGTTTTTAAATTGACCTCATATGGTCTTACCCTATCTTTAGGAAATTCAGGAAATTTCAAGGTACAATTGACCCTTGAACAATGTGGGGGTTAGGGATGCTGGACACACATACACACACACACAAACACACACACACACACACACACACACACACACACATATGCACAGAGTCAAAATCTGAGTGTAACTTTTGACATCCCCAAAACTTAACTACTAATAACTTCCTAGAAGCCTTACAACAACATAAAAGGTCTATTAACATGTAGTTTTATGTTATCTGCATTATATGATGAAAAATGAGAGCATTATATGAAAGATACTTTTTACTTCCAATACCAGACTTACTAGAGAGATGAACTATTCACCCTGCCATGATTAGCATCACACAGAGTTTTAAGTGGATGCTTGCAACACTTGAGCTCACCTCAATAGCAACAGGAGATGGCTTCAAAATTATCACAGTAGTATATAATATGTACTACAGTTAATTTTATGCAGCTATAATTTAATACTGTGTTTATTTATGTTTCTGTACACTACAAATGGTACCATGCACAGGCTATAAGTATTTATTGTGAGTTTTGATAAATTTTGACTTTTTATAATACATTTGTGTGTATTTTATTTATATCATCGACATATTTTATGCAACATACTTTTTCTTAGTTTTTTTTTCTTTCTAGGTTACACAATACATATGCAAATTTTTTAAAATTGTCACAAATCTTAAAAAAATCATAGATATGGAGCCACATGGTTCAAACCCATGTTTTTCAAGGGCCAATTATAGTCTTGATGATAGTGGTGATGGTGGTGGTGAACTGAGATGGGAAGAAGACTCCCTTTCTTAGAGTTGCGTATTTTTATAATCATTCAGGCTGCTATGACCAATTCCATATGATAGTGGCATAAGAAGCAAACATTATTTTTCACAGTCTGGAGGCTGGGAAATCCAAGATCATGGTGCCAGTAGTCCCAGTGTCTGGTGAGGGCTCTTTTCTTGGTTGAAACACAGCTGTCTTGAGCAGATAACATAGGGCAAAGCAGCCACCTCTTTGCTGCCTCTTCTTATAAGGACAATAATCCCATTCATGAGGTCTCTACCTTATCAATTAAGTCCCTTCCACAGACCCCAGATGTAAACACCCCAGGGTTTAGGATTCTAACATAGAAAAATTGGGAGGACATATTAAGTCTAAAACATAAGTGTTGCCCAGAATATTGGGCTATGGCCTACTGTCTTCAGCTCTTTGTTTCTGCCACTAAGATGCTCACGTCCAGGCTGAAGTATCAACATCTACCCAGAGGAAGTGCATCTCAAGAAAAGGACATGTGTGCAAGGGAGCTTCCACTCAGAGATTCGGCACTTTCACTTCCAACCTCTTCTGTTACTTTATAATGTCTCTCTGCTACATTCAAGGATATTGGTGTGGATGTAGGGAGGGATGAAAAATGGAGGCCAGTGATTCAGTTGATCACATTCTGTCCTGGTTTGTCTCATCATTTGTTGAAGAACCCCAGAGTTTATCCTGTGGAATTTCTGACATTCTAGATTTCTTCTGATTGCATTTCATAGTGTAATTGGACATTTTCTTTGTATTTTCTATAAGTTGGTATTTGGATCTTGAGGCTTAATCTGATGTAACAAGGATTTTATGGGATCCTTTAAAGGTAGTGATTTGTACTTTTATCAAGAGGAATATATGTCCCATTGTCTCTGTTTTGATGTTGGTAGTGGCCATCATTGATCATTGACCATTATTTGCTTAGGGATTTGCAAAAGGAAAATATCATTTCTTCTTCACTTATTGTTCAGAACCCTCCTATGAAGAGGAATAAATTCCCTAATAACTGTTTTATCTGAGGTATTATTCCTACAGGAGAGCAAATGAATTCTTGATTCTTTCCTCTATTTACCAGTTTCCAGAAAAATGTGTAAGTTCCTCAAGCAAGCTCCCAAGATGCCATTGAATATTATTTCCAATGTCTTTAAGAACTTGTGGATTTTTAACACATTAGAGGTTTTAATGCCTTGGCATGTTGTTATTCATATCAACACTAAATTGCCCCCACTTTAGTCAGTGAAAAACTCTTTGAATTGATTCTTGACTTTCTTTTTTAAAAATTTTTATTGTTGGTTGTTCAAAATATTACATAGTTCTTGACATATCATATTTCACACTTTGATTCAAGTGGGTTATGAACTCCCATTTTTACCCCATATACAGATTGCAGAATCACATCAGTTACATATCCACTGATTTACATATTGCCATACTAGTGTCTGTTGTATTCTGCTGCCTTTCCTATCCTCTAGTATCCCCCCTCTCCTCCCCTCCCCTCCCCTCTTCTCTCTCTACCCCATCTACTGTAATTCATTTCTCCCACTGGTTTTTTTCCTTTCCCCTCACTTCCTCTTGTATGTAATTTTGTATAACCCTGAGGGTCTCCTTCCATTTCCATGGAATTTCCCTTCTCTCTCCCTTTCCCTCCCACCTCTCATCCCTGTTTAATGTTAATATTCTTCTCATGCTCTTCCTCCCTACTCTGTTCTTAGTTACTGTCCTTATATCAAAGAAGACATTTGACATTTGTTTTTTAGGGATTGGCTAGCTTCACTTAGCATAATCTGCTCTAATGCCATCCATTTCCCTCCAAATTCTATGATTTTGTCATTTTTTTAATGCAGAGTAATACTCCATTGTGTATAAATGCCACATTTTTTTATCCATTCATCTATTAAAGGGCATCTAGGTTGGTTCCACAGTCTAGCTATTGTGAATTGTGCTGCTATGAACATCGATGTAGCAGTGTCCCTGTAGTATGCTCTTTTTAGATCTTTAGGGAATAGACCGAGAAGGGGAATAGCTGGGTCAAATGGTGGTTCCATTCCCACCTTTCAAAGAAATGTCCATACTGCTTTCCAAATTGGCTGCACCAATTTGCAGTCCCACCAGCAAAGTACAAGTGTACCCTTTTCCCCACATCCTCACCAGCACTTGTTGTTGTTAGACTTCATAATGGCTGCCAATCTTACTGGAGTGAGATGGTATCTTAGGGTGGTTTTGATTTGCATTTATCTGACTGCTAGAGATGGTGAGCATTTTTTCATGTACTTGTTGATTGATTGTATGTCCTCCTCTGAGAAGTATCTGTTCAGGTCCTTGGCCCATTTGTTGATTGGGTTATTTGTTTTCTTATTGTTTAATTTTTTGAGTTCTTTGTATACTCTGGATATTAGGGTTCTATCTGAAGTGTCAGGAATAAATATTTGTTCCCAGGATGTAGGCTCCCTATTTACCTCTCTTATTGTTTCTTTTGCTGAAACAAATTATTGTTTGAGTAAGTCCCATTTGTTGATTCTAGTTATTAACTCTTGTGCTATGAGTGTCCTATTGAGGAATTTGGAGCCCGACACCACAGTATGTAGATCATAGCCAACTTTTTCTTCTATCAGATGCCATGTCTCTGATTTGATATCAAGCTCCTTGATCCATTTTGAGTTAACTTTTGTGCATGGTGAGAGAAAGGGATTCAATTTCATTTTGTTGCATATGGATTTCCAGTTTTCCCAGCACCATTTGTTGAAAATGCTATCCTTCCTCCAATGCATGCTTTTAGCCCCTTTATCAAATATAAGATAGGTGTAATATTGTGGATTGGTTTCTGTGTCCTCTATTCTGTACCATTGGTCCACTCGCCTGTTTTGGTACCAGGACCATGCTGTTTTTATTACTATTGCTCTGTAGTATAGTTTGAAGTCTGGTATAGCTATACCGCCTGATTCACACTTCCTGCTTAGAGTTGTTTTTGCTATTCTGGGTCTTTTATTTTTCCATATGAATTTCATGATTGTTTTATCTATTTCTGCAAGAAATGCTGTTGGGATTTTGATTGACATTGCATTGAACTTATAGAGAACTTTTGGTAATATCGCCATTTTAATGATGTTAGTTCTGCCTATCCATGAACAGGGTATATTTTTCCATCTTCTAAGATCTTCTTCTATTTCTCTCTTTAGGGTTCTGTAGTTTTCATTGTATAAGTCTTTCACCTCTTTTGTTAGGTTGATTCCCAAGTATTTTATTTTTTATTTTTTGAGGATATTGTGAATGGAGTGGTTGTCCTCATTTCAATTTCAGAGGATTTGTCGCTGATATATAGGAATGCCTTTGATTTATGCGTGTTGATTTTATATCCTGCCACTTTGCTCAATTCATTTATTAGCTCTAATCATTTATTTGTAGACCCTTTGGGCTCTGCTAGGTATAGAATCATGTCATCTGAAAATAGTGATAATTTAAGTTCTTCTTTTCCTATTTTTATGCCTTTAATTTCTTTCATCTGTCTAATTGCTCTGGCCAGTGTTTCGAGAACTATGTTGAACAGAAGTGGTGAGAGAGGGTATCCCTGTCTTGTTCCAGATTTTAGAAGGAATGCCTTCAATTTTTCTCCATTCAGAATGATGATAGCCTGAGGCTTAGCATAGATAGCTTTTACAATATTGAGGTATGTTTCTGTTATCCCTAGTTTTTCTAGAGTTTTGAACATAAAAGGATGCTGTACTTTGTTGAATGCTTTTTTCTGCATCTATGGAGATGATCATATGGTTCTTATCTTTAAGTATATTGATGTGGTGAATAACATTTATTGATTTCCGTATATTGAACCAACCTTGCATACCAGGGATGAACATGGTGCACAATTTTTTTGATATGTTTTTGTATCCGATTCGCCCAGAATTTTATTGAGGATTTTTCCATCTAGATTCATTAGAGATATTGGTCTGTAGTTTTCTTTCTTTGAATTGTCTTTGTCTGGTTTAGAAATCAGGGTAATGTTGGCCTTGTAGAATGAATTTGGAAGTTCTCCCTCTTTTTCTATTTCCTGGAATAGCTTGAAAAGTATTGGTATTAGTTCTTCTTTAAAGGTTTTATAAAACTCTGCTGTATATCCATCCAGTCCTGGGCTTTTCTTAGTTGGTAGTCTTTTGATGGCTTCTTCTATTTCCTCAATTGATATTGGTCTGTTTAGGTTGTCTATATCCTCCTGACTCAATCTTGGAAGATCATATGACTTAAGAAATTTATCGATGCCTTCACTATCTTCTATTTTATTGGAATATAAGGATTCAAAATAATTTCTAATTATCTTCTGTATTTCTGAAGTGTCTGTTGTGATGTTGCCTTTTTCATCCTGTATGCTAGTAATTTGAGTTCTCTCTCTTCTTCTCTTTGTTAGCATGGCTAAGGGTCTGTTGATTTAATTTATTTTTTCAAAGAACCAACTTTTAGTTTTGTCTATTTTTTCAATTGTTTCTTTTGTTTCGATTTCATTAATTTCAGCTCTGATTTTAATTATTTCTTGCTTTCTACTTCTTTTGCTGTTGTTTTGCTCTTCTTTTTCTAGGATTTTGAGATGAAGTGTGAGATCATTTATTTGTTGGTTTTTCCTTTTTTTTAAGGAATGAACTCCAGGCAATGAATTTTCCTCTTAGAATTGCTTTCATTGTGTCTCATAGATTCTGATATGTTGTGTCTGTGTTTTCATTTATCTCTAAGAATTTTTTAATTTCCTCCTTGATGTCTTCTAAAACCCATTGATCATTCAGTAAGCTATTATTCATTCTCCAAGTGATGCATGATTTTTCCTTCCTTCTTTTATCATTGATTTCCAGTTTCATTCCATTATGATCAGATAAGATGCATGGTATTATCTCTTCTCCTTTATAATGTCTAAGAGTTGCCCTGTGACATAATATATGATCTATTTTTGAGAAGGATCCATGTGCTGCTGAGAAAAAAGTGTAACTGCTTGATGTTGGGTGGTATATTCTATATATGTCAATTAAGTCTAGGTTAGTAATTGTATTATTGAGTTCTATAGTTTCTTTATTCAACTTTTGTTTGGAAGATCTGTCCAGTGGTGAGAGAGGTGTGTTGAAGTCTCCCATGATTATTGTATGGTGGTCTATTAGACTCTTGAACTTGAGAAGAGTTTGTTTGATGAACATAGCTGCACCATTGTTTGGAGCATATATATTTATGATTGTTATGTCTTGTTGGTGTATGGTTCCCTTGAGCACTATGTAGTGTCCCTCTTTATCCCTTTTGATTAACTTTGGCTTGAAATCTATTTTATTCGATAAGAGTTTTGACACTCCTGCTTGTTTCCGAAGTCCATATGGGTGATAGGATTTTTCCAACCCTTTCACCTTCAGTCTATGAATGTCTTTTCTATCAAATGCGTCTCCTGTAGGCAGCATATTGTTGGATCTTATTTTTTGATCTATTCTACTAGCCTGTGTCTCTTAATTGGTTAGTTTAAGCCATTAACATTTAGGGTTATTATTGAGATATGGATTGTTCTTCCAACCATATTTTTTTATTTATGTTACCTAACATGGTTTGTTTTTCCTCTTTGATTATTTTTTCCCTTTACTGTACTACCTCCCACTGTTGGTTTTCATTGTTATTTTCCATTTCCTCTTCCTGTAATGTTTTGCCGAGGATGTTTTGAAGAGATGGTTTTCTAGCTGCAAATTTTTTTAGCTTTTGTTTATCGTGGAAGGTTTTAATTTCATCTTCTATCCTGAAGCTTAATTTTGCTGGATACACAATTCTTGGTTTGAACCCATTTTCTTTCATCGTTTGAAATATGTTGTTCCAGGATCTTCTAGCTTTCAGAGTCTGTGTTGAGAGATCCGCTGTTATCCTGATTGGTTTACCCCTAAATGTAATCTACTTCCTTTCTCTTGAAGCTTTTAAAATTCTCTCCTTATTCTGTATTTTGGGCATCTTCATTATAATGTGTCTAGGTGTGGATCTCTTATGATTTTGCACATTCGGCGTCCTGTAGGCTTCTAGGATTTGGGATTCTGTCTCATTCTTCAAGTCTGGGAAGTTTTCTCGTATTATTTCGTTGAACAGATTGCTCATTCCTTTGGTTTGGACCCGTATACCTTCCTATATCCCAATGACTCTTAAGTTTGACTCTTTATGTTATCCCATATTTCTTGGATGTTCTGCTCATGGTTCCTTAAGAGTCTCGCTGAGCTGTCTATGTTCTTTTCAAGTTGAAATACTTTATCTTCATTGTCTGATGTTCTATCTTCTAAGTGTTCTACTCTGCTGGTAGTATTCTCATTTGAGTTTTTAAGTTGGTTTATTGCTTCCTGCATTTCTAGGATTTCTGTTTTTTCTTTTTAATAACCTCTATCTCCCTGTATAGTTGATCTTTTGCTTTTTGGATTTGTTTATGTAATTCATTGTCGAAGTGATCTTTCATTGTCTGATTTTGCTGTCTAATGTCTTCCTTGAGACTCCAAATCATCTGAAGCATGTAAATCCTGAATTCTTCATCTGACATTCCATCTGCTGCAGCTATTACCTCTTATAAAGTTGAGTTGAACTGCATTGCTTGTGGTCCTTTCTTTCCTTGTCTTTTCATACTGCTTGCGTTTCTTTCTGCTTGGTGAAACTGTTGTGTTATTGAATTTTCCTCCTTTATATTTATATTGCTCATGTATAGTTGCAAAGTCTCCCTTGCAGGGGCGGGCAGTGGCTGTGTTCCTCCTCTAATAGGGGTGATCTGTCTACCACGCTGGTGGGCCGCTGAGCCTGTTCTCCAGGTTGCAGGTCTGCCTACCTTGCAGGCATGGGCGGCGGCTGTGCCCCTCCTCCAACTGGGGTGATCTTTCAACTAGGCCCCGCTGGACTCCTTCTCCGAGACGTGTGGTCTACCTACCTTGTGGGCGGCAGCTGGGCCCTTCCTCCAATTGGGGTGATGTGTCTACCACGCCATCGGGCCGCTGGGCGTGTTCTGCCGGTCGGTTGCAGGTCTGCCTACCTTGCAGGCATGGGCGGCGGCTCTGCTCTGCCCTTCCTCCAATTGGGGTGAGGTGTCTACCTGGCCGGTGGGCCGCTGGGCATGTTCTGCAGGTCGGTCACAGGTCTGCCTACCTTGCAGGCATGGGTGGCGGCTCTGCTCTGCCCCTCCTCCAATTGGGGTGACATGTCTACCCAGTTGGCAGGCCTTGGGCCTGTTCTGATTCTTGACTTTCTGATATGACTCTCATCTCTTTGACAGTACCTTTGCTGTCAGGGTTACAGGACTTGCTGGTGTCATTGCGTAATTTAAAAAAATTTTTTTTAGATGTTGATGGACTTTTAATTTATTCATTTATTTATATGCAGTGCTGAGAATCGAACCCAGTGCCTCACACATGTTAGGCAAGTGCTCTACTACTGAGCCCCAGCCCAAGCCCCCATTGCATACATTTTTTTACCTGTTATTTTGTTGTTGTTGTTGCCCTGAAGATTCTCAGGTGACTCATGGAGTAGTTGCAATAGGGTGTTAAATTGAAGAGTGATGTCAGATTGTTTGGGATGGTGCTTTCGTTACTCTCCTAAGGAGGAGGCGGGAGGATCCATTGAAGAAATGGGCTTTGACAAAGGACAGGGTGGTAACCAAGCTACAAAAAAAGAAAGCAGAAGGTACACACTGAGAAGCAGTTCCAGCATTTGGGTCTCTCACATTCATATTTGTTCCTTTGTTAGTCAGAATTCCCACAGACCCTTGACCCAATGTTCCTAGGGGCTGTTAACCAGGCCAAGAAACTTGAGTAACAGCAATTATTAAGTGTAATGGATTCATCCCAGAGCAAGGATAATAAAACATAGCTTTTAGGCTCTTGAACATGGCTTTATTTTAAGCTGTCTCCCTAGTTTTCAGATAACCATTTACTGATCAGCTCTTTACTCTTGGGCTTTGTACAGCTGGTAGTAATTTTCTGCACTAAATGACTATTAATTATACTGTATGCCACACTCAATTCATGCCTTGTTGACTAAGTTGTGAGTTCACCTACTCATTGGAAATGTTCTTTACTCTCACCCACTTTTACCACCTCCTTTCTTATCATACCACACATAGAGTTTGAGCCAGTTGAACAGAAGTCTCTCAGAAATGGCAAGTCTCTGTGGCTCAGGGATAAACTTCTGGCTCTCTGCAACAGGCCACCTAATAAGCAAAGGAGGCTCTGGGGAGAAATCATCATCTCAGCATCTTTATGGCTAAGGAGTCACAAGTTGGAATGTGGCATTCAAGATTCAATATCAGAGCTTCTATTATTATTTTGTATGCATTTGATCATGCCATTTAATATCTCTATTTTTCACCCCTAAAAGGAGAGTGATAGCTCTTTCCCTGTCCATCTTGAAGGCTAAAGAAGGATAATGTACAATCGTGTATTATTTGACAATAGGGATATTTTTCCCAAAATTTTTATTGGTTGATTATAGTTGTACATAATTATGGGATCTGTTGTTACATATTTAGAGATACATAGTGATAAGTGCATCAGTAGGTAATTTTATCTTTGTGTGAACATCATAGCACGCACTTACACAAACCTAGATAGTCTAGGTCAATCATGCCATCAAGAGATGTGGCAAAGGAATCCAAGATGGTGGGCCAGAGGGAGGCAGCACTCTGTGTTGCTCTGTGAACTGGGACTCAAAATGTGAGAATACCAGTGATATTCCTGTTCCTGCATGGGAATCACCACCACCATGCCATTCAGGGCTCCAGGCCTAAGCATCTGTCTTGTGACTTTGCAACAGCGTAGATACTGTGTGAAGTGGCCTGCCTGAACCCAAGAACTTTACACAGGCTCTAAAGTCAGCTGACAGCCACACACTGCACAAGCTCATCTCTGAACCCATCCTCCAATGCCATCGCTTGGTTCCCACCAGGCGACTTGAAAGCCCACCTACCACATGACCTGACAACCCACCACTGAAAGCAGGCCCCTCCATCTTGGGCTACTTTCATTACCCTCTTCAGTGGGGGGCAACACCCAGTTTGGAGCTCCCACTGGCCAGGTACCCAGTTTCTAATTACCCCCTCTCCCCAGCAGCTGTTACCCTGATGCAGTGTCACCTGATTACCTTCACCATCCCGAGGGCAGAGATACCAACAGAGGACCCCACCTATTAGATGAGAAGGGAAGCAGGAAAGATATGGATTTCCAACCAAAATAATCCTGTTTCTCCCTTCAAAATTTTTTTCCCCCACTCCCTCTCTATTCTCCTGCTCTCACATCCACTACATATGTGAAACCAAGTACTTTGCATGAAGTAGGATTTTGAGGACTAGGACATCTGAATAGGATATTATAGCTGTGATATAATATATATATATATATATATATATATAGTGATATGTATATATATATATATATAAAATTTCTTTTATCCCACCAATTTCTACTATTTTAACTTTTCTCAATATTATATGTGTATTCTATGTACTCTACTATCTTCCCACTTACTTGTCTATTCAAAATTATTTCCTCTCCCTTCTCCTGCTACTAACCTTCCTGTTTTGATTTCTCTTTCACACTTCCTAAGTTACAACAAATCTATGTCTTCACTTCTTACCTTCTCAGTATATTATCCTTCTCCTCACCCCAGGTTCTTTGTCCACCATCAAAAACTGTAAACCCTTTTACAAACCTACTGAGTATACTGTAGATAGTAATTGAATTCACCATTTCTTTACATTGTGACCAAAATGTAAACATCTTAATAGCAAACATTTCTTCTTAGGGTGTATACTGTTTACATTGGGAGCTGATAACATTGTCCTTCATCTCAAAGGATAGGTCTTGAATCCCAATAGGTGCACTGTAGCCCTGTAGGGTAAAAACGGTAATACCTCAAATCCACAGTGCTAAAAGAGAAGACACACAAGCAATATGAAAATAGAAGGGGAGAAAGTGCCCCAAACATATCAAGATTCCACATTATTATATTCTATGTCAAGCATAGCAGAAGAAATGACAGAGAAGGAGTTCAGAATGTACATGGTTAAAATGTTCTGTGAATTAAAGGATGATATAAGAGCAAATACAGTCAGCAAAAGAACATTTCGACAAAGTGCTACATAAACAAGTGCAGGAAGCAAAATATTACTTCAATAGGGAGACAGAGGTTCTTAAAAAACCCAAACAGAAATCCTTGAAATGAAAGAAATAAAAAACCAAAATAAAAGCTCAATTGAAATTATCACCAACAGATTAGACCACTTGGAAGACAGGACCTCAGACAATGAAGGCAAAATATATAATCTTGAAAAGAATGTAGACAACACAGTGAAAATGGTAAGAAAACATGAGCAGAACATTCAAGAAATATGGGATAACATTTAAAAGATCAAATTTAAGAGTTATTGGGATAGAGGAAGGAATAGAGTTCCAAACCAAAGGAATGAGCAATCCATACAATGAAATAATATCAGAAAATTTTCCAAACATGAATAAGGAATTGGAAAACCAAATTCAAACCAAATTCAAATTCAATTGGACGCCAAATGTACAAAATCACAACATCCACACCAAGGCACAGTACAATGAAAATGCCTAACATACAGAATAAGGAGAGAACATTAAAAACCATGAGAGAAAGGAATCAATTACATATAGGGGGAAACTAATTAGATTATGTGCAGATTTTCAACCCAGACCCTGAAAGCTAGAAGATCCTGGAACAACATATATTAAGCTCTGAAAGAAAATGGATGCCAACCAAGAGTATTATATCCAGCAAAATTGAGCTTTAGATTTGATGATGAAATAAAACATTCCATGATAAACAAAATTTAAAAGAATATACAACTCAAAACTCTGCACTATAGAACATCCTCAGCAAAATATTCCATGGAGAGGAATTGAAAAACAACAATGAAAATCAGTGAAGGAAGGTATTACACTTAAGGAAAAACTAATCAAAGGAGAAACCAAGTTAAGTTAAATGCCAAAAACAAACAAAAATGGCTGGGAATACACATCATGTCTAATAATAACCCTAAATGTCAATGGCCTAAACACACCAATAAAAAGACATAGACTGGCAGATTGGATTTTTTTAAAAAAGACTCAACAATATGCTGTCTCCAAGAGACTCATCTCATAGGAAAAGATATACACAGACTGAAGGTGAAAGGTTGGGAAAAATCATACCACTCACATGGACTGTGGAAGCAAACAGGGGTTTTCATCCTCATATCAAATAAAACAGACTTCAAGCCAAAGTTAATCAAAAAGGAAAAAGAAGGACATTTCATATTGTTTAAGGGAACCATTCATAAACAAGACATAACAATCATAAATATCTATGCCCCAAACAGTGGAGCATCTACGTTCATCAGATAAACTTTTCTCAAGTTTAAGAGTCAAACAAACCACAACACAATAAATCTGGGTGACTTTAACACCTCTTTCACCACAGGAAAGATGATCCAAACAAAAGCTGAACAAAGAAACTATAGAACTCAATAATACAATCAATAAATTAGACTTAACTGACATATATAGAATATTTCATCCTTCAGTGAATGAATACACTTTCTTCTCAGCAACATGTGGATCCTTCTCTAAAATAGACCACATATTATGCCACAAAACAACTCTTAGCAAATATTAAAAAATAGAGCTACTACCCTGCATTCTATCAGATCATAATGCAATAAAGTTAGAAATCAATGATAAAGTAGAAAATAAAAGCTACTACAACACCTGGAGACTAAATAATATGCTACTGAATGAACAATGGGTTGCAAAAGACATCAAGGAGGATATTTAAAAATTATTAGAGGTGAATGAGAATATAGATACAATGTATTGAAATTTCTGGAACACTATGAAGGCAATACTAAGAGGAAAGTTCATTGCATGGAGTTCATTCCTTAAAAGAAGAAAAAGTCAACAAATAAATGACTTAACATTATGTCTCAAAGCCCTAGAAAATAAGACCAAATCAATACCAAAAGCAGTAAATAATTAAAAGACAGGAAATAATTAAAATCAGAGCTGGAATCAATAAAATTGAAACAAAGAAACAATTGAAAAAACTGACAAAACAAAAAGTTGGTTCTTTGAAGAACTAAATAAAATTGACAAACCCTTAGCCATTGCTAACAAAGAGAAGGAGAGAGAAGAGTCAAATTACTAAAATACGAGATAAAAAAGGAAATATCACAACAGACACTACAGAAATACAGAAGATAGTTAGAAATTATTTTGAAAACTTGTATTCCAATAAAATAGAAAATATACAAGGCATATGACTAGAGTCATATGATTTGCCCAAATTGAATCAGAATGATATACACAATTTAAACATCAATTTTAAGTGATGAAATAGAAGACTTCATCAGAAGTCTACCAACCAAGAAAAGCTCGGGACTGGATGGATACACAGCCAAGTTCTACAAGACTTTTAAAGAAGAACCTATACCAGTACTCTTCAATTTATTTCAGGAAAGAGAAAAAGAGGGAGCACTTCCAAACTCATTCTATGAGGCCAATATCACCCTGATTCTAAAACCAGGCAAAGACACATCAAAGAAAGAAAACTTCAGACCAATATCTCTAATGAACATAGATGCAAAAATTCTCAATAAAATCTTAGCAAATCAAATTCAAAAATGTATCAAAAGGATAGTGCACCACTATCAAGTGGGGTTCATCCCAGGTATGCAAGGTTGGTTCAACATAAGGAAATCAATAAATGTAATTCATCACATCAATAGAGAAAGACTAAGAACCAGGGCTGGGGTTGTGGCTCAGCGGTAGAGTTGTTTCCTATCACGTTTGAGGCCCTGGGTTTGATCCTCAGCACCACATAAAAATAAATAAATAAAGGTATTGTATTCAACTACAACTAAAAAATAAATATTAAAAAAAGACAGGGACCATATGATCATCTCAATAGAAAGCATTCGACAAAATACAGCACCCCTTCATGTTCAAAACACTAGAAACTAGGGATAACAGGAACATATCTGAACATTGTAATAGCTATCTATGCTAAGCCCCAGGCCACTATCATCCTAAATGGAGAAAAATTGAAAGTATTCCCTCTACAAACTTGAACAAAGACAGGGATGCCCTCTTTCACCACTTCTATTTAACATAGTTCTTGAAAAACTGGCCAGAGCAATTAGACGAAAGAAATTAAAGGGATAAAAATGGGAAAAGAAGAACTCAAATTGGCCTTATTTGCCAACCATAGGATTCTATACCTAGAAGACCCAAAAAATTCCACCATAAAATGCCTAAAACTAGTAAATGAATTCAATAAAGTAGCAGAATAGAAAAGCAACAGCAGAATACTTAAATCAAAGGCATTTCTATATATCAGTGACAAATCCTCTGAAAGGGAAATGAGGAAAACTACCCCATTTATAATAGCCTCAAAAAATTAATAAAATACTTGGGAAAGTATTTTATTTAAAAGAGGTAAAAGACCTCTACAATGAAAACTACAGAATGCTAAAAGAAAGAAATTAAAGAAGACCTTTTAAGATGGAAAGGTCTCCTTTGTTCTGGATAGGCAGAATTAATATTGTCAAAATGACCATACTACCAAAAGCATTATACAGATTTAATGCAATTCTGATCAAAATCCCAATTACATTCCTCATAGAAATAGAAAAATCAGTCATGAAATTCATCTAGAAAATAAGAGACCCAGAATAGCTAAAGCAATCCTTAGCAAGAAGAGTGAAGCAGGTGGCATTACTATACCAGACCTTAAACTATACTACAGAGCAATAGTAACAAAAACAGCATGGTATTGGCATCAAGATAGACTAATATATAGAGAGGACACAGAGACTAACCCACATAATTACAGTTATCTTATATTAAACAAAGGTGCCAAAAATATACATTGGAAAAAAGATAGCTCATTCAACAAATGGTGCTGGGAAAACTAGAGATCCATATGCAACAAAATGAAATTAAAACCCTATCTCTCACCATGCACAAAACTCAACTCAAAGTGTATCAAGGACCTAGGAATTGAACCAGAGACCCTGAGTCTACTAGAAGAAAAAGGAGGCCCAAATCTCCATCATATTGAATTAGCCCCTACTTCCTTAACAAGACTCCTATAGTGTAAGAGTTAAAATCAAGAATTAATAAATGGGATGGATTCAAACTAAAAAGCCTTTTCTCAGCAAAAGGAACAATCACTGAGGTGAATAGAGGGCCTACAGCTTGGGAGAAAATTTTTACCACTTGCATATCAGATAGAGCACTAATCTCTAGGGTATATAAAGAACTCAAAAAGCTAAACTCCAAAAAACAAATAACCCAATCAATAAATGGGCCAAGGACCTGAAGAGACACTTCTCAGATGATGATATACAATAAATCAACAAATATATTAAAAAAATGTTCAACATATTTAGCAATAAGAGAAATGCACATCAAAACTACTCTAAGATATCATCTCACTCCAGTCAGAATGGCAGCTATTATGAAGACAAACAATAAGTGTTGGAGAGGATGTGGGGGAAAAGGCACACTCACACATTGCTGGTAGGACTACAAAATGGTGCAGCCAATATTGAAAGCAGTATGGAGATTCCTTGGAAATCTGAGAATGGAACCACCTTTTGACCCAGCTATTCCACTCCTGAGTTCCAAAGGACTTAAAAACAGCATACTACAGGGACACAGCCACATTGATGTTTATTGCAGCACAATTCACAATAGCTAAACTGTTGAACCAACCTAGATGCCCTTCAGTGGATGAATGGATAAAGAAAATGTGGTGTATATACATAATGGAATATTGCTCAGCAATAAAAGAGAATAAAATCATGGCATTTGCAGGTAAATGGATGAAGTTGGAGAATATCATGCTAAGTGAACTGAGTCAATCCCCAAAATTCAAATGCTGAATGTTTTCTCTGATATAAGGAGGCTGATTCATAGTGGTATTGGGAGGGGGGGCATGGGAAGATTAGACAAACCATAGATAGGGCAAAGGGGAAGGAGGAAGAGAGAGGGGGCAAGAGGGTAAAAAAAGATGGTGGAATGAGATGGACATCACTACCCTAAGTACATATATGAAAAAGACAGGAATGGTGTGAATGTACTTTGTATACAAGCAGAGAGATGAAAAATTGTGCTCAACATATGAAATGAATTATACTGCATTCTGCTGTCATATATAACAAATAAAATATTTTTTTAAAAGGATATGTGGCAAACACAAGATATATGAGGCTGCTGCCTGCACTCTGTCTTATGGTAAATTTTCTTCATAAGTAGAAGGAGTACACTATACAATAATGATGAAACATGTAGCATTGTAAGTACATAAACTGGTAACATGGTCATTTATTATCACCAGGATTAATTCTGGATATTATCTGTGCCATGCTTCTGTGTGACTAGCAGCACAGTGGGTCTGATAACACCAGCATCATCACACTGCAGACATGTAAGCAATACCATGGGCTACAGTATTTTGACAGCCATGATGTCACTAGTCTATAGGAATTTTTTAGCTCTATTGTGATCTTAAGGTACCATCAGCACATATACAATCTATCATTATTATGTGGTACATGATTATATATTAATGCAATCAATAAGCTATGAACATTTTTTAAGTACCCATGTTGACAATTTAAATTTTAATGAGAGCCTGCTGAGGGGCAGAGCCGCCCCACCCCCCGCACCTGCAAGGTAGGCGGACTTGCGACCCACGGGCAGGTCAGGCCCAGCAACCTGTGGAGTGACAGAGCTGCCCCACAAGCCTGCAGGGTAAGCGCACCTGCCACACACCAGCAGGACAGGTCCATCGGCCTGCTGAGGGGCAGGCCCACCCCCTCCCTTGGTGCCTGCAAGTTAGGCGGAACTCTGACCACCTGCACATCAGGCCCAGCGGCCTGCTGAGGGGCGGAGCCGCCCCCTCCCTCCATGCCTGCAAGTTAGGTGGAACTCTGACCACCGGCACAACAGGCCCAGTGGCCTGCTGAGGGGCAGACCCGCCCACTCCCCCTGTGCCTGCAAGGTAGGCGGAACTCTGACCACGGGCACATCAAGCCCAGCGGCCTGCTGAGGGGCAGGCCCGCCCCCTCCCCCAGTGCCTGCAAGGTAGGCGGGACTGTGACCACCAGCAGATCAGGCCCAGCAGCCTGCTGAGGGGCGGAGACGCCCCCTCCCCCCCGCACCTGCAAGGTAGGCAGACCTGCGACCCACGGGCAGGTCAGGCCCAGCAACCTGTAGAGTGACAGAGCTGCCCCATGCGCCTGCAGGGTAGATGGACCTGCGACACACCAGCAGGACACGTGGAGCGGTCTGCTGAGGGGCAGGCCCGCCCCCTCCCCCAGTGCCTGCAAGGTAGGCGGGACTGTGACCACTGGCAGATCAGGCCCATCGGCCTGCTGAGGGGCAGAGCCGCCCCCTCTCCCTGCACCTGCAAGGTAGGCGGACCTGCGACCCACGGGCAGGTCAGGCCCAGCAACCTGCGGAGTGACAGAGGTGCCTCACGTGCCTGCTGGATAGGCGGACCTTCGACCGACTGGCAGAGCAGACCTAGTGGCCCGCCAGCATGGTAGACAGATCACCCCAATTGGAGGAGGATCACAGCCACTACCTGCCCTGCAAGGGAGATTTTTGAACTATACAAGAGCCATATAAATAAATAGAGGAAAAATTTCAAAAACACAACAGTTTCACCAAGCAGAAAGAAACGCCAGCAGTATGAAAAGACAAGGAAAGAAAGGACCACAAGCAATGCAGGTCAACTCAACTTTAGAAGAGGTAATAGCTGAAACAGATAGAATGTCAGATAAAGAGTTCAGGATATACATGCTTCAGATGATCTGGAGTCTCAAGGAAGACATTAGACAGCAAAATCAGACAATGAAAGATCACATTCACAAGGAACTACATAAACAAATACAGGAAGTAAAAGATCAATTTCAGAGGGAGATAGAGGTAATAAAAACAAACAAATAGAAATCCTAGAAATGCAGGAAGCAATAAACCAACTTAAAAACTCAATTGAGAATACTACCAGCAGAGTAGATCTCTTAGAAGATAGAACATCAGACAATGAAGACAAAGTATTTCAACATGAAAAGAACATAGACAGCTCAGCAAGTCTGCTAAGAAACCATGAGCAGAACATCCAAGAATTATGGTATAATATTAAAAGACCAAACTTAAGAGTCATTGGGATACAGGAAGGCACAGAGCTCCAAACCAAAGGAATAAACAATCTATTCAGTGAAATAATACGAGAAAACTTCCCAGACTTGAAGAATGAGACAGAATCCCAAATCCTAGAAGCCTACAGGACGCCGAATGTGCAAAATCATAAGAGATCCACACCTAGACATATTATAATGAAAATGTCCAACATACAGAAAAAAGAGAGAATTTTAAAAGCTACAAGAGAAAGGAAGCAGATTACATTTAGGGGTAAACCAATCAGGATAACAGCTGATCTCTCAACACAGACTCTAAAAGCTAGAAGATCCTGGAATAACAGATTTCAAACACTAAAAGGAAATGGGTTTCAACCAAGAATCATGTATCCGGCGAAATTAAGCTTCAGGATAGAAGATGAAATTAAAAACCTTCCACGATAAAACAAAAGTTAAAAGAATTTGCAGCTAGAAAACCATCTCTTCAAAAAATCCTTGGCAAAACATTACAGGAAGAGAAAATAGAAAACAACAATGAAAACCAAAAGTGGGAGGTAGGACAGTAAAGGGGGGAAAATAATCAAAGAGGAAAACAAATCAGGTTTAGTAGCATTAATAAACAAATATGGCTGGAAGAACAAACCATATCTCAATAATAACCCTAAATGTTAATGGCTTAAACTCACCAATTAAGAGACACAGGCTAGTTGAATGGATCACAAAACAAGACCCAACAATATGCTGCCTACAGGAGACGCATTTGATAGGAAAAGATATACATAGACTGAAGGTGAAAGGTTGGGAAAAATCATACCACTCATATGGAATGCGGAAACAAGCAGGAGTATCCATACTCATATCAAATAAAATAGATTTCAAGCCAAAGTTAATCAAAAGGGATAAAGAGGGACACTACATACTGCTCAAGGGAACCATACACCAACAAGACATAACAATCATAAATATATATGCCCCAAATAATGGTGCAGCTGTGTTCATCAAGCAAACTCTTCTCAAGTTCAAGAGTCTAATAGACCATCATACAATAATCATGGGAGACTTCAACACACCTCTCTCACCACTTGACAGATCTTCCAAACAAAAGTTGAATAAGGAAACTATAGAACTCAATACCACAATTAACAACCTAGACTTAATTGACATATATAGAATATACCACCCAACATCAAGCAGTTACACTTTTTTCTCAGCAGCACATGGATCCTTCTCAAAAATAGATCATATATTATGTCACAGGGCAACTCTTAGACAATATAAAGGAGTAGAGATAATACCATGCATCTTATCTGATCATAATGGAATGAAACTGAAAATCAACGATAAAAGAAGGAAAGAAAAATCATGCATCACTTGGAGAATGAACAATAGGTTTCTGAATGATCAATGGGTTTTAGAAGACATCAAGGAGGAAATTAAAAAATTCTTAGAGATAAATGAAAACACAGACACAACATATCAGAATCTATGAGACACAATGAAAGCAATTCTAAGAGGAAAATTCATTGCCTGGAGTTCATTCCTTAAAAAAAAGGAAAAACCAACAAATAAATGATCTCATACTTCATCTCAAGATCCTAGAAAAAGAAGAGCAAAACAACAGCAAAAGAAGTAGAAGGCAAGAAATAATTAAAATCAGAGCTGAAATTAATGAAATCGAAACAAAAGAAACAATTGAAAAAATCGACAAAACTAAACGTTGGTTCTTTGAAAAAATAAATAAAATTGACAGACCCTTAGCCATGCTAGCGAAGAGAAGAAGAGAGAGAACTCAAATTACTAGCATACGGGGTGAAAAAGGCAATATCACAACAGACACTTCAGAAATACAGAAGATAATCAGAAATTATTTTGAATCCTTATAATCCAATAAAATAGAAGATAGTGAAGGCATCGATAAATTTCTTAAGTCATATAATCTGCCCAGATTGAGTCAGGTGGATATAGACAACCTAAACAGACCAATGTCAATTGAGGATATAGAAGAAAACACCAAAAGATTACCATCTAAGAAAAGCCCAGGACTGGATGGGTATACAGCAGAGTTCTACAAAACCTTTAAAGAGGAACTAATACCAATACTTTTCAAGCTATTCCAGGAAATAGAAAAAGAGGGAGAACTTCCAAATTCATTCTACGAGGCCAACATCATCCTGATTCCGAAACCAGACAAAGACACTTCAAAGAAAGAAAACTACAGACCAATATCTCTAATGAACCTAGATGCAAAAATCCTCAATAAAATTCTGGGCGAATCGGATACAAAAACATATCAAAAAAATTATGGACCATGATCAAGTAGGATTCATCCCTGGGATGCAAGGCTGGTTCAATATATGGAAATCAATAAATGTTATTCACCACATCAATAGACTTAAAAATAAGAACCATATGATCATCTCGATAGATGCAGCAAAAGCATTCGACAAAGTACAGCATCCCTTTATGTTCAAAACTCTCGAAAAACTAGGGATAACAGGAACATACCTCAACATTGTAAAAGCAATCTATGCTAAGCCTCAGGCTAGCATCATTCTGAATGGAGAAAAATTGAAGGCATTCCCTCTAAAATCTGGAACAAGACAGGAATGCCCTCTCTCACCACTTCTGTTCAACATAGTTCTCAAAACACTGGCCAGAGCAATTAGACAGACAAAAGAAATTAAAGGCATAAAAATAGGAAAAGAAGAACTTAAATTATCACTATTTGCAGATGACATGATTCTATACCTAGCAGACCCAAAAGGGTCTACAAAGAAACTATTAGAGCTAATAAATGAATTCAGCAAAGTGGCAGGATATAAAAACAACATGCATAAATCAAAGGCATTCCTGTATATCAGCGACAAAGCCTCTGAAATGGAAATGAGGACAACCACCCCATTCACAATATCCTCAAAAATAATAAAATACTTGGGAATCAACCTAACAAAAAAGGTGAAAGACTTATTCAATGAAAACTACAGAACCCTAAAGAAAGATATAGAGGAAGACCTTAGAAGATGGAAAAATATACCCTGTTCATGGATAGGCAGAACTAACATCATCAAAATGGCGATATTACCAAAAAGTTCTCTATAAGTTCAATGCAATGCCAATCAAAATCCCAACAGCATTTCTTCTAGAAATAGATAAAACAATCATGAAATTCATATGGAAAAATAAAAGACCCAGAATAGCAAAAACAATGCTAAGCAGGAAGTGTGAATCAGGCGGTATAGCGATACCAGACTTCAAACTATACTATAGAGCAATAGTAACAAAAACAGCATGGTACTGGTACCAAAACAGGCGGGTGGCCCAATGGTACAGAATAGAGGACACAGAAACCAATCCACAAAATTACAACTATCTTATATTTGATAAAGGGGCTAAAAGCATGCATTGGAGGAAGGATAGCATCTTCAACAAATGGTGCTGGGAAAACTGGAAATCCATATGCAACAAAATGAAATTGAAACCCTTTCTCTCACCATGCACAAAAGTTAACTCAAAATGGATCAAGGAGCTTGATATTAAATCAGAGATGTGGCATCTGATAGAAGAAAAAGTTGGCTATGATCTACATACTGTGGGGTCGGGCTCCAAATTCCTCAATAGGACACCCATAGTGCAAGAGTTAACAGCTAGAATCAACAAATGGGACTTACTCAAACTAAAAAGTTTTTTCTCAGCAAAAGAAACAATAAGAGAGGTCAACAGGGAGCCTACATCCTGGGAACAAATCTTTACTCCACACACTTCAGATAGAGCCCTAATATCCAGAGTATACAAAGAACTCAAAAAATTAGAAAATAAGATAACAAATAACCCAATCAACAAATGGGCCAAGGACCTGAACAGACACTTCTCAGAGGAGGACATACAATCAATCAATAAGTACATGAAAAAATGCTCACCATCGCTAGCAGTCAGAGAAATGCAAATCAAAACCACCCTAACATACCATCTCACTCCAGTAAGATTGGCAGCCATTAGGAAGTCCAACAACAACAAGTGCTGGAGAGGATGTGGGGAAAAGGGTACACTTGTTCATTGTTGGTGGGACTGCAAATTGGTGTGGCCAATTTGGAAAGCAGTATGGACATTTCTTGGAAAGTTGGGAATGGAACCACCATTTGACCCAGCTATTCCCCTTCTAGGTCTCTTCCCTAAAGACCTAATAAGAGCATGTTACAGGGACACTGCTACATCGATGTTCATAGCAGCACAATTCACGATAGCAAGATTGTGGAACCAACCTAGATGCCCTTCAGTGGATGAATGGATAACAAAAATGTGGCATTTATACACAATGGAGTATTACTCTGCATTAAGAAATGACAAAATCATAGAATTTGGAGGGAAATGGATGGCATTAGAGCAGATTATGCTAAGTGAAGCTAGCAAATCCTTAAAAAACAAATGCCAAATGACTTCATTGATATAAGGGGAATAACTAAGGACAGGGTAGGGATGAAGAGCTAGAGAAGATTAACATTAAACAGGGATGAGAGGTGGGAGGGAAAGGGAGAGAGAAGGGAAATTGCATGAAAAGGGAGGTTGATCCTCAGGGTTTTACAAAATTACATATAAGAGGAAAGGAGGGGTAAGAGAAGAATAATACAAGTGGAAGAAATGATTTACAGTAGAGGGGGTAGAGAGAGAAGAGGGAAGGGGAGGGGAGGGGAGGTGAGGGGGGATAGTAGAGAATAGGATAGACAGCAGAATACATCAGACACTAGAATGGCAATATGTAAATCAATGGAAGTGTAACTGGTGTGATACAGCAATCTGTATACTGGGTAAAAATGGGAGTTCATAACCCACTTGAATCCAACTGTGAAATATGATATATTAAGAACTGTGTAATGTTTTGAACTACCAACAATAAAAAAAATAAAGTTTAATGAAAGATTACTATAAACCTCAGGACAAATGGTCAGAAGAAATTCTTCTAGTCATGTGAATAGTATCTGTCATTTCTAAAGAGTTTTTCATACATTAGCCCCGAAGATCCCCCTAACAAATCATGAGATAGATTAGATGTCTGAAGTTATCCTTGTTGTGGGCCAATTGAATCCCCCTCTCAAAAAGCAAATTATGCTGAAGTTCTATCCTCTACTACCTCATAAAGTGACCTGATTTGGAAATAGGATTGTTGCAGATGTAATTACATAAGAACTTGTCATACTGAAGCATCATAAACTCTTGATTGAGTACAATTAGTGTCCTTTTAAAGAAAAGAGAGGAGACAGAGACACACAAGGAGAAGCCATGTGGTGACAGAGGCAGAGACTGGAACAATGCAGCTGTACACCAAAGGATGCCAGCAGTTGAGGACCAGCATGGAAGCTAGGAAGAGTCAGTTGAGCAGCTTTCCTACAGACTTTAGAGACACCATGATTCTCTTTACACCTTAAATTTGGACTTCTATCCTCAAGAACAGTGAGGGAACAGATTTCTACTGTTGCAAGTCATATATTTTGTGGTATTTCATTCTTAATGACTTTGGGAACTTATACAATTACTGTAATTCTGACCTGTACACTGAGGTTTCAAAAAGTTTAATAGGAAACTATTAATTGCTGAAAATCTACTTCATGCTGGGTAGTCTGCTAGACCCTAGGTAGACAGCTCTAAGTAAAAGTAGAGTACAAATTATACTGGGGTTGGGGCACACTGCTTGTTAGTGACAAGTAATAGGAAACTCCAGTCTCCAGGGAAATATTTGTGGATTGGTTATTTCAATCATATCTCCTCTCAGTATGGAGAGTCTCTTAATACCCTATGCTATGCTTCCTGTGAATACATTTCAGCCTCAGTCTCTCAGCAAATACCTTGCTAGGGAACTTCTATTTCCTAATAGATACTTGACACATGTCATCATGGCCTTTGGACACCCTTCCTCATTTTTCCTTGATCTTGAAGTTGGGTTTAAAAGAATTGATGCAAAGCAGTTGCTGATAATGAAACTATGGAGGAAGGGGGAAGGAAATGCCACATTGTGACCACATTTCTAGTTGTGGAATAGGTATTTAAAGCCCTGTGAAGGGTTATGAGTCACTTGTTGAGGGATTTGTGCAGAAAAATCCCTATGGAACACCTGAACTCACTCTTCTATGTATGGAGAAGAGCAGAAAGGAGCAGAGGGACTTGACTGCATCTACCCCCAGTTCCCTGTACAGAGAATAAAATTTGGCTGCTCAGCCCCTGGTGATAGGGCTATGGGACTTGGTGTTTTCATCACTTAAGGAAAAGAAAAGATAAAATAAATGTGTAAAGAAACCCTGCACTGTTAATAAAACCAACCATAGCTTTAACCTTGAAAATCTATTTCAAGACCTTTTTCTCCCTCCTACCTTGACATTTTAATGGGGTCGGCAGTTTGAGCTTCACTATAATGGAAACCAGAAGTTGATCTCCAAAACAGAAAGGCTGCAATGGCGGGACCAGCAGCTTTTGTGTCTAAATGTATCAGCTCTGTCCTTGGCAAATGGCAATGTTGCCTGACAGGCAATTACTGCTCTTCCTAATTGCTTCCATCGAACACACTGTTTGAAATACCTAGATCCCCATACCAAGCTGTACCTCAGCCAGCACTGTTTTTTCTTGGCTTTGTCTAATGCCTATTTTTGGCACACAGGTTTCTGTCTGGCAATAAAGTTCATTCCACCCATTAAACTTTCCAAAGACCTTCTCTGATCAAAGACAGAAGGCTATCCTAATTAGGTTGCATCGTAAGTGGAAGATTGGCAAAGCAGAACATCTCCTATGCAACATGTCAGTACTAGGGAAGAAAACGGAAGCTATACTGAGAACTATTCCCACAGACCTACAGTCTATGGTGCAGCTGTCTGTCTCATGGGCATTTTTTTGAGTGCCTGTAGCAATGGGTATTGAATGGGGAACTGTGGATGCCCAGAAGACAGGATGAATATGTGTAATTATCAATTTTGATCTCACTATAGGAAGCATGATATTTTTTACCACTGACCTCATTTCCCACCAGCTTATACTTGGATTAGGCTTTCTCACTGTGCTTACTGCTTTTAAAATGACCATTCCTCAAAGGACTTCTTACTATATGATTCTATGTATATGACCTTATAGAAAAGGAAAAACTAGGAAAAAAACCAATGTTTTACAGAACTTGGACCTTGGACAAGTAGTTAACTTTCAAGGTGAGAAAGGGAATTTTTGTGAGGGCAATGAAAATGTTCAGTAACTTGATTGTCAAATTGATTATAAATGAGTGTGTGTGTGTGTGTGTGTGTGTGTGTGTGTGTATTTAAAACTCATCAAATTGTACCCTTAAAAAGAGCAAATTTTATCTAAAAATCACTTTAGAGATATAAAACCTTCATTTTTAGGACTTGTCTCTGCTTGTCTACTCCAGGCTCTGCTGTGTGTGGACAGCCTATCCATGGGGAATTTGTCAAAAACAAACAGTGGCAATTTTAACATCACTGGTTAGTTACACCAATTGTAGCTATTAAGTTACTGCTGCTAAAAACCTTAAAAGGAAAAATGGAATGAGAGATCTCTAGGGGAATTTGAAGTGTTCTGATATATTTCTGGGAACTTGGAAGGCCATGGATGTGTGAAGTACAATGCACATGCCAAGGAAAGGCATAAAAGGGCCCTAATCTCACACCTCTGGCTCATCTTGATAATCCACCCAATCTGGTAGTGAAGGCTAAGGCAGAGTTTATATGCTACTTTTCAACTTGAGTGTTGAAAACATGTTCCAACACACTACAGAATCTCTTGGTGATAGAAGAGGGAATTGGTTCAAAGAATTTGAGGAAATCTCTGTCCAATCATTAGTTGAATATTAAGGTAACTAAGCAGACACTTCAGCATCTGTGCACAATAAATAATACAGATATTATAGAAAGAGTTCCAAAAAGAACAAACAGCAACAGTGACAAACTCTGGGAAGGAAGTGGGATCTGATCCCAGAGTTATTATGCAATGTTATTGAAAATGCCCTGTTTTCAACATCAAAAAAAATAATGATATATGCAAAGAAATAGAAACTTATGGCTTATATACAAGAAGAAAAGTAGTCAATACAAACTTTCATTGAGTAATCTCAGACATTGGACTCAATTAAAATTTTAAACAAGCTATTGTAAGTAGATACAAAAAGGAAGCTATGTAAACAGTAAAATATGAAAATGATATCTCAAGTTGAGAATATCTATGTTGAGAATATCAGTAAAGAGACAGAAATTATTTTAAAACAACAGACATTCTGGAGTCAAAAAGTATAATAATTGAAATGAAAAATTCACCAGAGAAGTACAAAAGCATATTCAAGCTGTCAAAAGAAATGATTGGCTAACTGGAAGCTAAGTCTATTGACATAAACTATTTGAGGAAGAGAAGGAGAAAAATAAATTAAAAATAGACAGGGTCACAGAAACTTGTGGGAATCATTAAGGCTACCAATGTACACATAATAGAAATCCCAGAAAGACAGGAGAAAGAGAAAGGAGCAGAATATTTGAAGAAATAATAATCAATACTCCTCAACTTCAGCATTAATATGTACATCCAAATGCTGAACAAATCTAAGTAAAACTTTCAAAGAGTTCATACCTAAATATATACTAGTTAAACTATTGAAAGTCTGTGAGAAAATCTTGAGAGAAGTTGGATAAAGGCAACTCATCATGTATAAGGGATCCTTAAGGATATTTAAAGTTGATTTCTCCAAAAATTATGGACACCAGAAAGCAGAGGGTTGACACTTTTAGAGTGCTGAGAGAAAGACCACCAACCAAGACTTCGATAACCAAAAAATTAGCCTTAGAAACAAAGGTCCAAAAAATACGTTCTCAGAGAAATTAAAACAGATAATTGTCATTCTTAGAACTTCCCTAAAAATGATAAAAGAAGTTTTTCAGGCTGAAAAGAAAAGGAACCTAAACAGTAACTTGAATTCACATGAAGATATACAATGTACTAGTAATAACTATGTAGTCATCACTTACATAGGTAAGTATAAAAGAAGGTATAAATTCTTGTTAGTTACTCTTTCTTTTCTTCTGATTTAAAAAACAAGTGCATGAAACAATAATTATAAGCTAAATTGATGGACTTATACTGTATAAATATGTAATGAAAATAGCATGAAGAAGGAAAAAGGAATAGAGTTTTATTGAAGAAAGAGCTTTTTATACTATTGAAAGTAAGTTGATATTAATCTGAACTAATTTGTTTAAGAGGTCAGGACAATCAGCAAGACTAACTTAAAGATAAATAACAAAATAAAACAGCAAGGGAATTAAAATGGTATGCTAGCAGATATCTGCTAATCACAAAGGAAAATATTAATGGAAGAAGAGAGGAACAAGCAAGGCATAAAGCATGGAAAAATAAGGGAAAATGGCAGATGCAAATCCTACTTATCAGTATTTCGTTAAATGTTAATGAACTAGACACTTTAGTCAAGAATCAGAGACTGGCAAAATGAATTTTTAAAAAATGTTTAACTATATGTGATCTAACAATGATACACTTTAGACTCAAACACATAAATAGGTTGAAAATAAAATTACATAAAATTCAAACAGTAACCTTGGGAAAGAGGCACTACACTAAAATCAGATTTTGCAGTGATAAAAGTGTCAATCTATAATGAAGATATGATAATTACGAACATATATGTAGCTAACAACAAAGCCCAAAGTAAATGAAACAAAAACTGACAGAGAAGAAGAAACAGATAACAATAGTATTTGGAGTTTTCAATACCCAGTCAGTAATTATGAAACAACTGTACGAAAATCAAAATGAAATGTAAGTCTTAAACTTCTCTCCTGTTTTCATAGGATCCACCCTCTGTTTATCCTTATTTTGCTCTAGCTTATACATATGAGAATGTTTTCCCATTTCATCCATTTACCAGCAAATTCCATAATTTAAATCTTATTTATGGCTGAATAAAACTCTGTTGTGGGGGCTGGGGTTGTGGCTCAGTGGTAGAGCACTTGCCTAACATGTGTGAGGCACTGGGTTCTAATGCTGGCACCACATAAAAATAAACAAATAAAATAAAGGTAATGTGTCCATCTACAACTTAAATATTTTTAAATAACTCCATTGTGTGTGTGTGTGTATATATATATATATACATCACATTTTCTTTATTCATTTTTCTGTTTACCAGCACCTGGGCTAGTTCCATAATTTGGCTATTGTGAATTACACTGCTATAAACATTGATGTGTCTATATTACTATAATATGATGATTTTTGTTCTTTTGGATATAAAAGATCAATGCCAAGGAGTGGGATAGCTGGGTCATGGTGATTCCAATTCTGGTCTTTTGAAGACTCTCCATACTGCTTTCCAAAGTGGTTGTACTGATTTCAGTTCTACCTACAATGTATGAGTGTACATATTTCCCTACATCTTCACCAGTGTTTATTATTATTTGTATTCTTGATGATTGCATTATAAGATGAAATTTCAACCTAGTTTTGATTTGCATTCCCCTCATTGCTAGAGGTGTTGAGCATTTTTTCATATTTACTCAGAATTTGTGTTTTTTCTTTTGAGAAATATCTGTTTAATTATTTTCCCATTTTTATTTGGGCATTTTGGTTTTTTGATGTTGAGTTTTTTGAGTTCTTTATATATTTTGGATATTACTTCCCCATCAGAGGAGTAGCTGGCAAAGATTTCCCATTCTGTAGACTCTCTCTTCAAACCTTGTTTCCTTTGCTCTGTAGAAGCTTTTTAATTTGATGTTGTCCCACATATTGGTTCTTGGTTTTATGTCTTGAGCTTTAAGTGTATTATTAAGGAAGTCAATGCCTGCAAAAGTATCTTGGAGTGTTGACTCTATGGTTCCTTCAAGAAGTTGCAAAGTTTCTGACCTAACTTTTAGGTCTTTGATCCACTTTAAGTTGCCTTTTGTGCAGGGTTAGAGGTAGGGATATAGTTTTATTCTACTACATATAGACTTCTAATTTTCCCAGCACCATTTGTTTAAAGCATTACACTTTTCTCCAACATAGATTTTTGACATCTTTGTCTAATAACAAATGACTGAAACTATGTAAGTTGTCTCCTCTATTCTATTCCACTGGTCTTCATGTTTGTTTTGATGCCAATATATGCTGTTTTGTTATATTTGGGTACTAGGGACTAAACCCAGCACCTCAGGCATGCAAGGCAGACACTATATATAGCACTAAGCTGTATGCCTAGTCCCATTCCACCATGCTTTTTTGTTTGTTTGTTTCTATACTTCTGTGGTTAATTTAATATCAAGTATAAGTCAATAGTTTTCCTATATTCCAATAATAAAACTGCTGAGAAAGAAGTCAGGAAAACTAACCCATTCTTAATGACCTAAACCCATCCCATCCCCCAAATACTTAAGAATAAATCTAACCAAGGAGGTGAAGGACCTCTACAATGAAAACTATAGAACACTGAAGAAAGAAATTGAAGAAGGCAATAGAAGATAGAAAGATGTCCTGTGTTCTTTGATAGGCAGAATTAATATTGTCAAAATGGCCATATTATCAAAAGCATTAATCAGATTCAATGCAATCCCTATCAATGTGCCAATGACATTTTTCACAGAACTAAAAAAAATAGTCATAAAATTCATGTGAAAGAATAAAAGACCCAGAATGGCCAAAGTGATACCGAGCAAGAGAAGCCACTATATCACAATATCTGATTTCAAAGAATAGACGTTCTTCTAATGTACACATGAATTCTTCTCCAAAACAGACAATACTTTAAGACATAAAACAAACACCCCAAATTTAAGATTGAAGCTCTACAAAATCTGTTCTCTATGATGAAATGAAATTAGAAATCAATAATAGAAAGAAATTCGAGAATTTCACAAATACATGGAAAGTAGACAACACATTCCTAAATAAGTATGTTGGCTAAAAGGGCAAAGATTAATTACAAAGGAAATTAAAAAGAACTGTGAGATGAATGAAAAATTAAAATACACCATACCAAAAATTATGTGACACAGTGAAGCAGATCCTAGAGGGAAATTTTACCTGTAAATGCATATATTAAAAACAAAAATCTCAAGTCACTTTAAGAAACTAGAAAATAATTGACCAAATATGCTACATGCCTGTATTAATATATTAACAATAATAATATATCTAATTAATAATATATAATTAATAATTAATTAATAATTAATTAATATAATTAATATTAATAATATTATTAGTAATAATATATTATGTATATAATGCATCAATTGACAAATAAATAGAAGGGAAACAAAATAGTGGAAGAAGATCAGGGAAAGGAGGAAGGGAGAAAGGGATAGCACTTAGGATTGAAAATGAGAAAACTACATTATATGCATTTATGAATATGTCCACATGAACCTCACTCATATGTATAACTATAATGCACTAAAAATAGAAATTATCAAAATAGCAAACTGAATTCAAAGCTAGCAGAAAGAAGAAAATAACAGAGTATAAATTGATGAAGAAATTAACAGAATTACAAAAACAATAAAGAATCATTGAAACCAAGGATTGCTTATTTGATAAGATTAATAAAATTGAAAATTTTTTATTTAGACTTAAGAGAAAAAAGGAAGGAGAAGGCTCAAATTGATACATTCAGAAAAGAAAGGGATATCACTACTGAAATTAAAGAAACAAAGTTTCCTTAAATAATATGATGAACAATGGTATGCCAGCAAACCAGGTAACATACATGAACTTGAAAAATATCCAGAAAAACACAAGCTACTAAAACTGATTCAAAAAGCAATAGACAAACTGAATAGACCTATATGAAATAAATGAAATAATTACTAATAGTAATTTTTAAAAATAAAATAAAAATAAAAGCCTGGGCCCAGCTGGCTTCACTGTTTGATACTACTCAATGTCTAAAATCAATCAATATCGATCCTTTTCCAATTCTCCCAAAATGTAAATGAGGAGGAAACACTTTCTGACGCATTCTTTGAAGCCAGTTTTGTTCTGATAGCCAAACCAGATAGAAACATCACAAGAAATCTATAGAATGATATCCTTTATAAATTTGAATCCAAAAAATTGCAACAAATACTAGCAAACTGAATCCAGTAACATATTTGCATAATTACAAACCATAATTGAGTAGGACTTATCCCAAGAATGTAAAGTTGGCTTATTCTATGAAAATCAATCAATAAAATATACCATATTAATAGAATAAATAGCAAAAAATATGGTAATTTATTACCATATTTTATAATTGATTCAGAAAAGGCATTGGCAAAGTACTTATCCTTTCATGTTAAAAATACCTGAAAAACTAGGAAGATTGGAACTTTCTCAACCTGATTAAGAACATCTATAAAGATACATACTTCTAACATAGCACTTAAAGTTGAAAGACTGAAAACCTTATTCCTAAGACTAGACACAAGATAGGACAGTCCATTCTTACCCTATTTGTTCAACACTGTTCTAGAACTTCTAAAAAGGGCAATTAGAAAGATAAAAATAGGTAGTTAGATGCTTATTAAAAAGTAAAACTATCTTTATTCATAGATAACATGATCTTTATTCAGAAAACCCAAAGGAACACACATATATACATGTGCACATACACACTATTGGAACCATTAAATGAGGTCACCAAGGTTGCAGGTTATGTGATATACAAAAAACAATCATATCTGTACAATGCTAATAAATAATCCAAAATGAAATTTAAAAATTTCATTTGCAATAACATAAAAAATAAAAGAAAATTTAGGAATAATCTTAACAAAAGAGTGCAAGATGTGCATACTGAAAAATATTTTAAAAATTGAAAAAATTAAAGAAGACACAAATGGAAAAGTAGGGTTTTTTTTCGTGGTTTGGAAAAGTTAAGATGGCAATACTACCCATTGATCTACACATTCAAGACAATTTCCAACAAAATCCTTTTTTTCCCAGAAGTTGACAAATTGAATCTAAAATTTTTGTGGAAGTATAAGGTAACCAAAATAGCCCCCCCAAAAAAATGAAAAAAGAAAGAATTGGGAATCTCATATTTTTCAACATTTACTACGAATTTAACTATCCGGACTGTTTGGTAGCAGAATGGTACAGACATAGGAAATGTAGTTAGAATTGTGACCCCATCAATACATTCTCACATTTATGGACAATTGATTTCTGTATGGTTGCCAAGAATATTCATGGGTAAATAATAATCTTTTTCAATAAATGGAGCCGGGACTAGATATCTAATGCAAATGATGAAGTTGGATCTCTTTCTCACACCACACACAAAAATGAATTCAAATATATTATAGATCTAATATAAAGACTAAAATTACAATGCTCTTAGCAGAAAATACAGAAGTTTATCTTTGCAATCTTGGTTTAGACAAACTCTTTACCTGTGACATCAAAAGCACAAAGACAAAAGAAAAATAAGTGAATTGGATTTTATCAAAATTAAAAACTGTGCATCAAATGATGCTATCAAGAAAGAAATCCCTAGAATAGGAGAAATATTTGCAAATTGTTTATCAGATAAAGGACTTTATTTAGAAAATATAAAGAACTTTTCCAATTCAAAAACGTAAAGACAAATAGTCTGATAAAAAAGGGAGCAAATAACTTGAATGAGCTTTTTTTCCTAAGAAAATATAAAAATTACCAAGAAATGTATGGAAAGATGTTCAATATCATTCAGTATGGAAATACAAGTCAGAATGTCAATGAGATTAGTACTTCACACCTACTCAGAAGACTTCAATATAATAATTTTAAAAAAAGACAAATGATAACTGGTGTCAGTGAGGCTGCAGAGAAATTGGAACCACCTTGTGTTACTGGTAGGACTGTAAAATTATACAGCTATTTTGGAAAATGGTTTTGCAAATTATTGAAGAGTTATCACACAAGTCAACAATTTCATTCCTAGACATATGCACAAGAGAAATGAAAACATATGTTCACCAAAAACTTGTGTATGTGTGTGTGTGTGTGTGTGTGTGTGTGTGTGTGTGTATATATATATATATATATATATATATATATTTATCACACTCCTTTTCATAATAGCCAAAAATGGAAACAACACAAATGCTCATCAACAGATAAGTGGATAAATAAAAGTGGTATATCTATATAATACATTAATATTCAGCCATTAAGAGAGAAGTCCGGAAACATGCTATAACCTAGATGAAACCTGAAAACTTTATACTAAATGAAAGAAACCATACACAAGAAGACACATATTATATGATTCCCTTTATAAAAATATTCAGAAAAGGAAAACCCATAAAGAAAGGAATTGTGTTAGTAGTTGCCAGGATCCTGGGCTAGGAAAGAATAGCAGGAGTGGCTAGTGGGCGTGGGGTATCTATTTAAGGTGATGAAAATGTTCCAGAGTAGATAGAGGTAATGCTTGTATAACTCTATGAACATATTAAAAATCACCAAACTGTACATTTTAAAAAGATGAATTCATTGTAGGTGAATATATATCAATAAAACTGTTATTTAGAGGGGCTGGGGATATAGCTCAGTTGGTGGAGTGCTTGCCTCACATGCACAAGGCCCTGGGTTCAGTCCCCAGCCAAAGCAAAACAGAACAAAACACAACCTGTTATTTAGAAAACAAAAAATCATATCTTCTCTCATCTGTACTTTAAGCTGTTCAATAGGTTCTTCTTGCTCTTAAAGTCCAAGGCCTGACCATGGCCACACTGCCCTGTCTTGCTTGGTATTCTCTTCCTCGGTGTGTTCTAGTCACCCTCACCTACCATGATGCTTTGAATGCATCTAGTTCTTCTCAACTGCAGAGTCTGGTCATTTTTCTTTTTTCTGCCTGGAAAGTCCTTCCCCTGCTTTGCCTGTGGTTTCTCCATCTCATTCTTTCTGTCTACAGCAGGTGTTCCCCTTCCCACACCAGTGACAAATTGTCATATCATGTTGTTTGTTTTCTTTGTGCACTTGTGCCCCAAGTTGAAATGATCTTGCATATTTATGTAATATTTTTTGTATGTTTGCTCTCTGACCTTCTAGGTCATGTGCCTGCTATCAGACATGCATCTTCCTTAGAGGTGACTTCTCTGGCTTATTCTTCACTATGCCTCAGGGATTGAGAAGTGTTGTCCAGCACTGGGAGGTTCATCTAATCATGGTGCTCAGTATATGCTGCATACTGGAACATGAGCACATTCCCAAGTCCAGTGATAAATTGACTCAAGTTCTCTTCTCACAGGCCGTACATCATAAATAAGGGCCCTCTATGGGCAAGGTGTAGAAATTGCTATTGGGCACCCAGAAAGACATTCAAGATTTTCCACTGGGTGGGACCAGGGAACTCCTTAGAGATCTTGCCTCTTTTTTTTTTTTTTAATTTGGTGCATCAGCCATTGAAACCCATTCAGGCACCAACCAGAATAAAGATATGGAGGATGCCCTGGAGGGATTCACATCCCAATGAGGGAAACAGACTCAAAGAGTTGTGACATAATGCAGTAAATGCTGAGAGCAAGAAAGTGCAAGAGAAGTCCCCACATGGAATGTGGTTGCATGTGGTGTCTTTAGGGAGACTTAATTGAAGAAGTTAAACTTTTATTAGACCTTCCCAGAAAGGGCTCTAGACTAGCAATTCCCAAACTGGGAAGGAAGCTGGGGAGGGAAGTGAGCTTGCATATTTGGCAATGTCTAGGGACATTTTTTTTTCAAAGTAGAGGCAGGGGAAGTGCTACTGGCATCCGTGAGAAGAGGCAAGGGAAACAGCTGAATGTCTTACATCTTACAGTGCTCAGGAAAGTCCTACCACAGAGAGTCATCTTGTCCCCCATATCAATAGTGCTAAAGCTGAAGAACCTGGTTGGTTCAATTAGTCATTAATGGCACCAAAACTGCTACATGAGACATTAGGATGGATCAATCAGGCTGACAACATCCAAACCCTTGCTCATTTTTAGCAACACACCCACCCACACACACACACACACACACACACACACACACACACACATGCAAAAGAGGATACACAATTTTGGGTCTGTAATGTAGTAGGGGCTACATATAAAATATTTCACAAAACAGCAGATCTCAACCTTAGTGCAATGCTGGTCAATAGAAATATGTGAGCCACATATTTTATCATAAATTCTCTCCTAACCACATTAAAAAAATAAAAAGATGCAGAAAGAATTTCATTTTAGTATTGCTATGGTTTGGATATGGTTTGTCCTCCAAGGGATCCCTGTTAGAAGTTTGGTCCTTAGTGAAGTAGTATAAAAGGTAGTGGGACCTTGAAGAAGTGGGAGGCACTGGGGGCATTGTCCCTATAAGGGATTGAGATATTTCTCCTGAGATCCTGGCTAGTTCTTTGGAAAGATGGTTATAAAGAGAGTGAGCCTGGCTCCTTCCCTCTCTCTGGCTTTCTGTTGAGCACTGTGATCTCTCCCTCTTGCACACACTCTATCCATAGGTGTTTCATGATAATGTGACAACCAAGAAGGCCCTCGCCAGAAATGAGTTGATGTAGGCACCATGCCCTCCAAAACCGTGAGATAAATAAAGTTCATTTCTTTTTTTCTTTATAAGTAGTCTGCTCAGGTATTTCACTATAGTAATGAAAAGTGTACTAAGCGGGGAGGAAACTAGGAAAGAGTAAAATGAATTGGACATAACTTTCCTATGTTCATATATGAACACTCAACCAGTATAACTCCACATCATGTACAACCACAAGAATGGAATCCTAAATAGAATAAGTTATACTCCATATATGTATAATATGCCCCAATATACTTTACTGTCATGTATATCTTAAAAGAACATAAAGAAATAAAAAATGTAGGCTAATATAAATATATTTTATTCAAACCAACATAAGCAAAATGTTATTTCAACCTATAATCACTATAAAAATTATTGAATTTTTAAACAAATCTTTTACCATGTCTATGAAATCTGGTGTGTATTTTACACTTATAGCACATCTCAGTACAGACTAGTCACAGTTTGTAAGCTTGATAGGCACATAGGCCAGTGACCCCATATTAAACAGAACAGCTATAGAATTAAATGCTTAAGGAACAAAGGAATCTGTTAAACACACAGTAGAAAGATGCAATCAGAAAACATCAATTACATGGGAAATTCTTCAGGACAATGACCAGGTTTCTTTCACTTTAGTTATAAGAAAAAGGTGGGGAGAGGAGCTATGAATTAAGATTGATTTATGATGTATATTAACCAAATGGATTATTTGGGCTCTAGTTGGGTTTTGATCTGAACAAAACAATATAAAGATTACATTTTTAATATAAAATTATTAATTTCATTGCATGATACTAGTTTGTGATTACAGTCAAAGTAAGACTCTTCTAAAGACACATGCTGATATATTTACAGATAAAATGAAACCATGTTTGGGAGTAGTATCTCATTATTCACTGGGGAGGTGAAATGGCTGTGAGTATAGATAACACAAGATGGCCACAAGTGGATAATTTGTAATGTGGGTTATGCTATCTGAGTCTTCATTACACTGTTCTCTTTGGTTTTGTAAATGTTTGAGTTTTCACACTAGTGAGTTTTAAAATGTGCTTGTGTTTGACAAATACTGGCTGTTAGTGCATCTCGTTATCCTTGCTCAGTGGCACATAGGTGCCTTTGCCACATGACAGTGGCTCTTCAGAGAGAAATATCTACTCTTCCCCAGTTTTTCCTATAGTAGTCACCTACAGGTGCCCCTTTCCAAAGCAGCTGAGAAAAGTTGGTGGTTGTCCATTTAGGGATCATAAACTTTTCAGAAATAAGATTTTCTATAGAGCAGTGGTTACCAAAGCCTGGGAAGGAAGAGTTGGAAGGAAGGTGATTCACAGGTACAGGGCGCAGCTAGACAGGGGGATAGATTCCACTGCCTTCAGCACAGTGAGGGTAAGTATGGTCAACAACAATTTATTGCATATTTCAAAAAAAAGCTAGTAGGGAATGATTTTGAATGTTCCTTCCCAAAACAAATGTCTAAAGTTATAGACATGCCAGCTTTTTTGATCTGAACCTAGTACGTTGAATATGTACTTTGGAATGTAACACTGTACCACACACACACACACATGCACAATCATTATATGTCAATTAAAATAGAGAGACTGAGTGAAAAAGGAAGGAAGGAATGAGGGAAAGAAAAAAAATGTAAGGATATCCTGGCAATTCTGTTTACTCTGTACTTGAAATAAGAACAGCAGTTACAGGTTTGCATAAATGTTTATATTGGGATCAAAAATAAAAAATAAAGATAAAGGGAATGCTCCTATCCCTAACCTGCCAAGACAGCATGTTCTCTTTGATACAGGAAGTTGGGTTTTCCCCCCAAATGATGACTGACCCTAGAATATGACTTGAGGTGATACAATGTTTGAAAAATTTTAACTTTAACATTATATATGTTTTCAAGTTAAAGATAATCTAGCCAGCTCATCAAAATCATAATAATTTTGTGAATGTTAACAATTGGAACAGATAAGAAGAATTTTAAAATAATATTAGTTCAAATAAAAATACTAAATAAAAATTAGCAGAGGTGGGTTATAGGTATGGCAATAGCCCTGAAAATGATCCACACGTAGTGAAGTTTGGGAGCTGCTGGATATAGTTCTCTTCTCATGTTCCCCTGAATCAGGAGGGATGGAAATATTGGAAAGCACATGGAGAGAGATCTAGGAAGCAATGCAGGATTCGAGGTCATTTTAATCAAGAGTGGTGTTTCATTATGAAAATAATATATTCCTGGATTAATTTCTCTGTTGTGCCAAGGCATGTTTTCTTGTGCCTCCTAGAGTACAGATTGTGTGGGAAAATAGAAAAGAAAGAATGATAGCTTTTGTTTTAGAGACAACCTTGGCTGTTGAAAATCTTTTATAGGGGTAGGGAGACCTGGGTTGCCCATGATGAATGGCAGCAATTAATGATGTCTTGTTCCTGTTCTTGCTTCCACTTGGATTAGGGGAAGATCCTTCATCTCTGACCTCAGGCCCCTACCTCATGGTCTCTGCTCCTCTCCAACTTCTCCTTACTGGCTCCAGGTTCATGGCCGGTCTTCTGTGTCCTATCTCAATTGCACTTGTTCCTTTCTCAGCCTGCCTTCCTAGAGACCTTTGCTTGGCTGCTTTCTTAGCCTTTTGTCTCAGGTCTAACATTGCCTCCTCTCGAGGTCCCTCTGTCTGAAGAAACACTTCACCAGTCACTTGTTAGCACATTATACTCTTTGCTCTTCCTCACGCAGGCAAGTACTCCCTGGAGTCATGCTGTTTGTTTACTTGCCCCATGAAAAGAGGCTCCTTGTCTGTTCTGTTCCCAGGATTTTCCCATCATGTTGAATGGTGCCTGGCATGTGGAAGGAGTTTGGCAAATATTTGTTGAATGAATACACGAATTAGATAAGCTGGGGTTTGGACTAGATCACCTCTGAGGGACTCCTTCCAGCTATGAAGTACTATGATTTTCAAAATCCATCCCCAAAAGCATTTGTCTTTCCAACTGAGAGCTTTTCTCCACATCTCCGCCAAGATAGGATTTCTCAGAGCTTAAGAGAAATGGTGGATAAGCAAGCAGAGTAAAACAGATGCCTTCGGGTGCTGACACATCTTCCCTCTGAGTTTAGCAACAGAGCAAAGAGCAATCATCATAATCAGTGCAGAGGTGGGTGAGAGAGCAGCTAGGTCTTCTGCCAAGTTGCCTTTGTGAATGTAAGAGTCAGCTTCTCTGCAAACAGTTCTATGTTTAAAACATGACTTCGAGTGGAGCTTGCCCTCCACTCCCTGCCCTCTCTTATTTGGACTCTGCAGCTTGTCACATGTGTGTTCAATTGCTTTCTTAACATCAGTTTGGGTAACCCTGATGTGAGGGAGATGAGAGAATCAGCCATGAGGTCTGCGAAGTTCTGATGAAAGCAACTTTAACACACAACCATTTGCTTTGGCAGAATCTCAGGCCAAGAGCAAAAGTCCTCTTGATGTGTCAAATTATAGATAAACACAAGTTTCAAAAACATTTGTGATATAACTGCAAATAAATGCTGGTAACTGGCAGGGTGCTCCGTTTACAAATAGTTACTGTTATCCAAACAGTAAGAGGATAAACTTAAACATGACTGACTTCCCAAACATTTGAAAGAAAGTACTTTAATAACAAGGCTCTGAGAGTGCAAGTATAGATGAAAAATAATTAAGGCTTAAAACCGAACCCTGCCAGCCAACAGTGATCTGCACAGAGCTGTGTCTTGGGATCTAGGTTGCATGACAATGGCCCCATCGATCCCTCAGAGCTTTCTTCTTTTGAAAATGCTCTGAGTTGCCAATGCATCTGTTTTGGGCATGGGTTGACTTGTTCTCTTCAGGTCCAGAATCTGAGCGGTGTGACCTTGGTGCTGGTTGATACATAAAAGGAGAGGTGGAGTGCTTCTTCCCTCTGTGGATAGCTTCAGATCATGGTAAAACAGTTGAATTAGACTCTCTCTGAAGAGAGGTCCACGAGGACTCCTGCCCTTCCTGTGAAGCTCTTTAGAGATGTGCTGCTGGTGAGGAAGAGAGATGGGGCTCTGCCTCCTTCTCATTGGCCTCTATGTGCTGTCGTGCATCCCTCACCCATTTGTGACCCATAACACAGATATAGTTCCTCTGATGTGCCAAGCACTGTAGTAGGAATTAAAATACTTTAATAGGAAAAACTTAGGTTCTGGGGTCTGACCTCTATGACACAGTTTTGAACAGGAAAGCCAGATGTTTATGTTGAGACCAGATGTCTGAGTTGACGCTAAATCTGTCATCTTTGTGCTAAATAAGGACTTTCCCCATCTGATCAAGTATGGTAGTTAATGAATGTGATAGGCAGGGTTGGGGCCCATGTCACTCTCAAAATTTTACACCCCCTGCAAAGGAGAAGCTGAGTCCCACCTCTGATGGAGTGTTGCCCTGCCAAAAGGTAGCACAGGTTTCTGGATTTTCAAGACAGGCAAGAAATCCTGAGTGTAAAATGCAAAACCCTTTAGTTTTGAATATTGGTGACTTCTTGTTTTTTTAAACACTTGTCAGAGAAGAGGAAAGGAAAGCCTATACGTCAGGCCAAGAGGGCACATGTGGGCATCCAGACCATCTCTCCAGCTTGCACTTAGGAGCTTGACTGTATTTCAGGCCCTTTTCTAAAATCATGCTATGTACATACATGGATATACTACAGTGAATTTCACCTTTATGTATATATGTAAAGCACTAGTTAAAACAAGAAGAAATACATAGAAGGAAGACCGGTAGAGGAAAAGGAACAAGGGGAGGGAGGGAGGGAGGGAAAGTGGAAGCCCTGAGGACTGAAATGGAGCAAATTATATTCCCTGCTTGTATGATTATGTCAAAGTGAACAATACTATTATAACTCTAATGCACTAATAAAAGCATTTTTAAAAAGAGTTAAGGGGCTGTGGTAACAGATAGCCTGAATCTGACACAATTCAGGTACCATCTTTCCCCTTAAGAAGTATTTTATCTCATAATCTCAGGATACTTCTAGCCATTTTAATCCATTCCACCTGTAAAATGTCAATCACACAGATAACACCATTGGAAGACTTCGCTCGGTAAAGAGGGAGTGTCGATTTGTGTTGTATATTGATGTAGGCTTGGAGCTGGCATAAGCAAACTGAATTCCCAGAGATCTTCCCTTCTCCAACATAGCTGATAACCCTGTGTATGTAAATACACATAAACGCTTTCTAATTTTTGTGAAGTATGCTTATATCTATTTGAATATTGATAGGAAATAAAATGAAAGGTGAAACCTCTGGAAACAATTTCACTTTCAAATCAGCCCTGTGAATGCTACCCTCCTTGTTGTTGTGGCCTGGATAAGACAGTAGGAGTTTTTAAGCCATTCAGTTGCTGTACTGGCATCTGTCAGAGGAAGAAGTTGATTTTGGAAGCATTATAATGGAAACATAGCCTATTGTAATTTCAGGAAATAAGTATTGACAAATGAAAGAAACAGGAAAAATATGTCCAACATCCATTTCACACAGGTGTGTCATAGAAAGAGCCCAGCAGACTTGCTTCAAGTCCCTGTGCCACAGTAACTGGCTTTGTGTGTTTGGGCACAACACATCCATTTGCCTGAGTCTAGAGTCTTTGTCTTTAACTGGAACAATGACATCTTCCTCATGGGGCTGTGAAGTTTGGTGATGCACAAAGTGGTTTTTTTCTCCTGAGGTTTTAAACCACATCTTCCTCTCTTGCATTTTATTCTTGCCTTTCTGGCCCCTTCTCTCCAGTCTCCTTTGTTCCAGATGTGGACCTAGAAATGATGGCCACCCACTTGATCCTTTCCCTGGATGATCCCAGCCCTGCTATGCCCCTTACTATTCCAGGAAAGTTAGAGGGAAATGGTTTTCCCCATTACTTCACAGCATCTGACACAGGGACAGGAAGCATGTAGTAACATGTGGGTGTCTCTGTGGTGTTCAAGGTTCACACTTTTCTAGAAGACATCACTCCATATAGGTCAGAGCCTAGTGGAGGAACAGCAGGGCCAGGCTGGATGGGGACATGCTTGGTTAGATGACAGAAGGCAGAAGGTTCTTTTTTCTTTTCATTTTCTTTTTTCTTTGTAATTCTAGGAATTGAACCCACAGGAGCTCTTCTATTGAGCTGGATCTTCAACCTTGATTTTTTTTTTTTTTAATTTTGAGACAGGGTCTTGTGAAGTTGCCCAGGTTGGCCTGAAACTTGAGATCCTCCTGCCTCAATCTCCAGAGTTGCTGGATTGAGTGTGTGCCACCATGCCCAGTTTATACTAGGTTCTTAGTGCATTTAAATCCTTTCATCTCTCCCCTATTTTTGGTATGCCAGAGGGTTTAAATCTTCCTTAAAACTAATACTTTTTCTTTAATGATTCAATTTATTGAAAATTTCATAGAATTTTCGAGTTTAAGATGATCTTAAAAGGTCAGGTGTTCCAGCTCTCCAAGAGATTGAAAGAAATTCACAGATCCAATCAATATAAAATAAACTATTCAGCCATCAAAGGAAACTGGGAATGTCTGAAGGACAAGTGAGGAACCTGTGGCTTCCGGCACCTGATGTGGATTAATTACAACGCTTGGTAAAACATATTTGGCAGAAGCTTCCTGGCAATGAAGGAAAAGTGGAAACATGTTGGGTTACTTAATTTTGGTTTTCTGACAATGGAAAACATAGAATATTTTTCTGTAGAGACAAACTTTTTCCTGGAATCAAACTTAGGCATTTATCATATGAGTCATTGTTAAAGGACACTGAGGGACAGAATGGACACATCTCCTTCCATGGTTTCTTACCTAACAGTACAGTTTTCTATCTGATATTCTCATCTCAACTCTTCAGGAAGCACAGCACATACATTTTAGTAACAAGGAACCCTCTTTTCTAGGGAACAGAAGAGGCTGAAATAACCCAAAAGCAGAATCACTTGTGCTGTCCTTCTCATTGCTAACCCATGTAGAGAAACTGCAGAGGGAAATCCATTTGAATAGAATTAGAAAACAATGATAATAAAACAAATTTTAATTAAAACTACCTTCTATCAAGCACAGTATATTTTACAAGTACATGCAAGTTAACTAAGGTTTGCCAGGTAAAGTTTGCCAAATGCAAACAGCCCATCCTGGCCTCCAGCTCTGCTTGATTGGTGGTAGGTCCCCAGAGCATTGTGTTGAGGAGAATTCTGAGGTCACATCTGATAACAATGGAAAGAGCTCCATGATTGAGTCATGATGTTTGCATGTGAGAAGAGAGTAGGAGCTGCCTGCCATGAGTTGGCCATTATTGTGTGATTACACTTTCCTGCCAGAAAAGCAAATTTCATGACAGTAATTAGCAGATAAGTGTGTTGTCTGTAATTTCTGTATGTTTGTTAGTAGAACTATCTCAAGATGTAACTTACTCAACTACATTTTATTACATACATATCACTTGAAACTTTAGGATTCCCAGAAGCTAAAATGTACAGACAGAAAGCAAAACAAACCAAATATCCCACCCTCTCTCCCCACCGGAAAATCACCCCTCAAACCCACATTGCAATTAGTGTTTTTGTTATGGAGTAAATATGTTTATATAAGCCAATTTATTAACTTTTCAAAACTCTTACTTCACAGCTAATGACTGCTTTGTTGTTATTGTTCCTTTTTTATCTAATCAATGGAATCCATTAAGAGTTGTGTATTTCGAAGAGTATCTGTTTGACACTTTGGATGTTTTAGCAATTACAGAATTTATACAAAGGTTGAAATACAGCAAGGCTTTGTCCTGAAGGGCCATGGTCCCTCAAGACAAAACCTCAATTTCAAGATCATACAAGGAAACCAATGGGACCTGGGTGGGCAGCAGTGGTTTTGCAATCCCACCTATTTTCATCTGATAACCATTGCTTCCCCTAGCCCTCGCCCCAGCCCCTTTCATGGCCCTAGGAAATGCTAATCTACTTTTTCTTTTGGTCCAATTTGCGTATTCTTGATACTTCTTATAAAGGGATCTTACAGTATGTGGTTCTTAGTTCTCTTTTTATTATAGCTCACAGCTCACTTTGCTGCTTCTTGTGGCCTTATTTGAATTAAAAATTTTAAATACATGCAATCCTTTGCTTAGTGTGTATATCTTCCATTAGATCATACAGTCCCACCAAGTCAGGGATTCTATTTACTTATTTCCCATCACATCCAGTGCTCCCAAAGCCTGCGCCCCATGGAATACACACTTAATAATACTTAATAAATAAGTATGAATGGATTAATAAATGATGATTGAATGAATAGATTAGATACTCATCCTGCTGTCACCATCAGGATAAATCCACAAACACCAACCTATTTAGTGAAGCAAAGGAGGTTGATCTGGTTAACTGACTTTGAAACTAATTCCCCATCTTGAGGAGAAAGAGAAACAAATATCTATTTAACAAGAGAGTGTGGTTTCACAAGCAGATGTGTAATATTTGCAAATAAAAAGTGGATTGTTTGTGTATAGATTAGGAAAGGGAGCAATTTGGTAAGCTAAGTTAAAGTAAACTATTTATTGCAGTAACTAAGCCACAGGGTGGCTGCTGCCAACCATCACACTGTGGTTCTTTTTTTTTTTTTTTTTTTCTTAAAGGCCTCAGTCTCTTCAAGATGCACTAGGAGTAACTGGGAATGGCAGGGCCTTGGTGCTTAGAGTTTCCCTGTGACATCCTTGCCTGTTTTAGTCCTTTTTCCAGGCCTGGTTTTCTTCTGCCCATTCCTGTCCCAGACAGAAGAATGGGGTGGACAGGAAGGCAGATGTTCACTCGTTCCTTGGGCAAGCTGCTTACAGAGTGGAACACACACTGCTTGGATGATCTCTAGATGCTGGGCTTGGCAAAACTGTTGCTGAAAACACAGAACAAAATAAACTACAAAATAGAGAAGGAATGCAGAAGAAGTCATGAAAAACAAATGGATGATTCATAGAGATTCAGTCTAATGGCTACAAGATTTTTCCTGGCTTTTATTTGGACTTCTTCAAGAAATCAGTTTCAGTGAGGATTCCTTGGAGGTTGAACATGAAAGGTTTTCTAGAGATAATGATTTTTTGTTTCAGGTATTTTATTTTTAATAAAGTAAATATCAGTTTTGTTCCCCTGCTCCTCTATTGAAGAAATAAAACCCCCAAATCATTCCTGTTCCTATATGCAGGCAGCATAAATATTACTTACAAACAGGTCATTTCAGAGACAGAGTCACATTTTCTTTGTCATTTATATGCTCCTCAGCAATCACATAAAAAGTTATAAAAGCCAAATGTGACACCAAAGGTATAGAGATATTCTGTTTTGTTTTCTTTGTCTTTCTCTTGGGCTCAACAAATCCTTGATTAGTAAATGAAGATCTCTATTAACCATGATCTTCAAGGCTATAATTAATTTTTTAAAAGGATCTAAGATTCAAATAAAGACATAATCAGGACTGTTTTGGATAAACCATGATCAGTGAGGTACCTAGCAATATAGTTTTAGGAGAGTATACTTTGAGAATTGCTATGCACAGGTCCAGTACCCAGCCCAGCACCTCTCAGTGAGGATAGCATGGCCCACCTTGGTGTCACAGAGTGAGACCTGCAGTTTTGCTTCTCCTGCCTCCCCAACCCCTAGCCAAATATCTCTCATTTGTCTGTAGCTTTTTCTGTTAAATTCATCATCTATTCCTATTTCTCACAAATAATTTGGTATCTTCTAAATTCTCTTGATGGTAAAATTCAACTGGAATGCTTGTTAAAATTACAGATTCCAGGTCCCACCCACAGACATCTCAGAGGAGTTCAGTTTTAATGTGTCCCAGATGATTCTTATGATATGATAAATTTAGGAGAAATGGGGTTGGTGATCATTTTTAAGTTTCACTTTAAGATAACAAAACACTTTCATGAAACCCGTTCATGGGATCCTCACAATTGGTCTGTGACAAATACTATGCTGCCATTTTACATGGAAGGAATCTGAGATTCACTTGGGGCTAGACTTTGGCTCCAGGTCATGTGGCTTCTTGTTCAGGCTCTTCCCTCCAAGCTCCTCTGCCTTCCAGAAGCTTGTGATCCTGGCAAAGATACGGTACCAAGAAAGTCTGTGAGCCAAGAAAGGGGAGAGCACCTCGAGGGTCAGGAGGAAGGAGAGGAAAGGTAAGGGAGAGAGAAGTGAATGAAGCCAGGGACATTTGAGTGCCAATCTGTTGCTGATTAATGAGAAACTAAAGAAAACAGAGCCTGAGTGAGAGTTTTGCAATGTTTCTTTACAGAGTACTATCTCTGCAAGATATTCCATGAAGAAAAAAAATGGGTTCTGGACTCAAATAAATTTGGAAAACATGGTGATCTTTACTCCAGTGAAAACACTCCCAAAATACTCTATTAAAGTTTCTGAGAAGTCTTAAAAAATTAAAATATTAAACCTTAAATATCTCAAACTTATTTAACCATTGAACTCCCTTCCCCCTATTTTTTCCATAAAATATGCCAAAACAGCTATCTGAACATGCCTTGCGAAACAATGGTCTGGGGCACAGATCTAGAGTTGGGAATGTATTCACAGGGTGTTAAATACTAAGTGTAATACTACAGTTACACCCAAGTAAGTCATTTAATATTCTGCATTTGGGGCCAAGCTTCTACTAATTTCTTTCCCCTACTTAAAACTTCAGATTTTCTTCTTACATTTTTTTTCTATTATGTCTGCTCATTCTGAAGAGAGGGGAAGAGAGAGAGAACATAAAATAAGAAACAGTCTTTATTGCTCTAAAGTTTCCTGATTCTTTTACTTACTAACACAAAGCAAGTGTGTGGCATGAGAATATAGTGCAGCGCAGCTATGGCCTGGAATGTGGAAACCCGGTCTGCATGGAGCCTCTGGCTCTTTCCAAGCATCTGGATCAGAGGCTCAGCTTGTCTTCAGTTCTGTCCTTGCCAATCTGCTCCTCTGGGGATGGGACAGCCTAGAGGTGTCTCCTTGTTGATGTGCTTCCTGCTCTTCCTGTCTTTAATGGTGTTGATTTGGAAGGACTCTCATTCCAGGACCTCTTTCCCCTGAGGCTGCCCTGAGCGTGGTTCATGTGACCTCTCTGATAAGAAAGAATAGGGGTAGAAGCCTGAGCCCCAGCCTGCCAGCTGCATCAGTCTTTCTGTGACATTAACACTCTGGCCAGATGGGGAAGCCATCTGCTTTTGGTCCCATATGGCAGAGCCTGATGGCTCCAAAGATGCTTCTTGGCTAGGATGGGGATTTGGTGAGATGGGAATGAATGTGGGGGGAGCCTAGGTGATTGGATTGGGGCTCACTGAGCTGGTGGTCAGGATTAGGGAGAAGTGATTCTCCTCTAAGTATTTTTTAATCTTTAGTCTTGAAGTAGGGAGAGAACTTAACTTCAGTTGATGTGTTTAGATGCTCCAGAAGACTGGTTAAGCTCTGTTGTTATTGCTCAGCAGGGCTCTGGCCTGGATCTGGCCTCTGACAGGACAGAATGACAGCTGAAGGAGGGCTGGTGAAGAGACTTCCTTGGAGGGACACTGTCTTAAGAAGTGACCTAGAATGTGTTCTCAGTGGGTGGTCCACTCCTCTCTCAAGGTCTCCAGGGCCTTGTTGATGAATATTAAACAACCAGCTTTCCAAAAATTAATAAAGTCTGTATTTAATAGACATTTGACTGATATAATAATGTGTATATGTAGCATAAATTTATAGACAATAATAATAAAATATACCAAAGTCTTTTTTGCAGATTTTGTATACACAGTTGATCCTCATGGGACAATTTTGTTGATTTTTTTTTCTTTTTTGAAGTACTAGGAATTGAACCTAGGGCCTGCCACATGCCAGGCAAATGCTCTACCACTGAGCTACATCCCCATATTGATCCCTAAGCGGCCCAGGTGTCATTGTGATCCTCCTGCCTGAGCCTCCCCAGTAGCTGGGATTATAGTTGTGCATTACCATGTCCATCTCTGATTTTTTTTTAAATCAAACTCCTACATCCACAGCCAACCTCTGGTTATGACTAACAAGCAAGTGTATTTCCAGTGTGACTGTTTATTGATGTTTTTATTTATGTAAGCAAATAAGATAAAAATGAAACAATGAAGATGTATGTTTAGGGTTGCCAGCTTTAGTAAACAAAAATACAAGAAGCTCTGTTAAATTTTAATTACAAAATAAGAGCAAATAAAGTTTTAATATGCATGTGATCTGTATAGTATTTGGTATATAATTGTGCTAAAATATTCGTTGGTTGTGGAATTCCCTCCTTATCTGAGGGGGAAATGCTCCAAAACCTCCAGTGGATGTCAGAAACTGGATATCTTACCAAACCCTGCATGTGTACACACCTACAATAAAGTTCACTTTATAAATTAGGCAAGTAAGAAATTAATAACAGGGGCTGGGATTGTGGCTCAGTGGCAGAGTGCTTCACTCGCATATATATGGCACTGAGTTTAATCCTCAGCACCATATAAAAATAAGTAAATAAAATAAAGCTATTGTGTCCATCTACAACTAAAAAAATTTTTTAAAGAAATTAATAACAGTAACTAATGGAAAAATACTCTAATAAAAGTTATATGAATGTGGTCTCTCTCTCTCCTTCTCCCTTTCCACTCCCTTTCAAAATATCTTATTCTTTTTTACTCATCCTTCTTCTTGCAATAATGCAAAATTGTCCCATGAGGATTAACTGTCTACACAAACACTTTATGCTTCAAACACTTTATGGCTTTTCTTTGGCATATCCAAATTGCCAACATCACTACCCTTGTGCTTTTGGGTCATCATTAAGTTAAATAAGGATTACTTGAACATAAGCACTGCAATAGCATGACAGTAGATCTGATAATTAAGAAGGTTACCAAATGACTAATAGGAGGATAGCAAATAAACATGGCTACACTGACCATGCTACAGCATAAGGGGACAGTTCATGCCCAGCATAATGCAAGTTTTCTTCAAGCTACTCAGAGTGGCATGCAATTTCAAACTTGTTAATAGTTTATTTCTGGAATTTTCCATGTAATATTTTTAGAATGTCATTGACCACAAGTAATTGAAATGATGGAAAGTGAAAACTTGGGCAAGGGGAAGACTACTCTTTTTGAAATTTGAATTTAACTGTGTATCTTGTATTATTTTGTCTAGCACTGAAAAACTTCATTGATATGACTTCTTTGACGAATTGTGCTAAATTTTGAATACTGAAGTATATTCTTATTTTTGTGTTGTTCAGAATGTAATGACTATAACATAAGGTAATCTTAAGTTTTATCTTCACTAACAATATATCACTTTCTTAAGTACAGAAAATCAACAAAACTATAACCCTGATTTGAAGTATTTGCTAATTTCCATAATGTACGTACTCTCACTACAGACAACTTTAGTCTTTCAAGTTGACATCATTCAGTGAGTTGTTAATTATCTAGCATTGTATAGCATTCCCACCATATAAATATAATAAATGGCTCTAGCCTCAAGGGCATAATGAAGGCAGAATTTTGTAAAATAATTAGGAAGTGATAATTTTTTTAGTATTTATTACCTTTGTTTTGATATAATCTATTTAATAATAAATTAATATAAGCTTTGTTTAAATTGACTCACAAAATCTTTAACATATAACAATTGGCTCTCATGAGATGGAAACAGCCACTTCAGCACATTACTAAGCCTGTCTGTACTGTCTGACACCTAACCTGTTGTATTCATTTACAAAATTTGCTCCTTTCCTAGAGGTGTTTTAGCTGGTGATCTTTGTAAAGCTGTTGGGGAGATTAAAAGGAAGAAACAGGCATTCTTCAGGGAGCTTTAAGCTACTTAAGGGAGTAATGAACATTTATTGAGCATCTTCTCTATTTGAGACACTGCTCTCTACTAAGGATTTAAGATTATAACCTCGTAAGACCTCACTGTGTATAAAAGCCAAAAATATAGGAGGGACATACACTGTAGACATAAAAAGGTCACTAACATTGTAAGGCAGAAGTTTAGAAGATGAAATAAAAGTCCCTACTGTGGTTACAATGTTATGGATTAGCCATACTCCATAGTTAAGGATTGGAAGGGATTATTTTAAGTAATTGTTCTTTTATAGCAGTAGTCTTAAAGAGTGATAAGTTTTCCTCTGTATTTTTCTTTGATATTGTGAAGATTTTTCTGGAAGATAAGTACCAAGTTCATGATACAGACAAATGCATAAAATGCATCAAAGCAGCAGGTTTTATGGAACATATGGAGTATATTGCTGCGTCTTGAAGAATGGAAGGGATTTAGATAAGTAAGGAAAGCATTCCAAGCAGGACATTCTGCATAAGTAAAGGGATAGAGATAGGAACTTGGAAGAAACAATAAATAAAACAGTAATAAAATAGTCTGGCTAGAGAAAGCTTGGATTTATGTATAGATGTGAAATACATTTAAAACAAGGCCCTAGAAAGTCCTCTCTTGGCATCAAAGCAAATTTAAAGAACTAATAGTTGGAAAAAAATTGAAATTAATTTAAACCTTTACGACAGCTTCTTAACAAAACACAAATGCTGGAGACCTTTTGCCCTCGTTGCCAATCTTCCTCTCAGGTTCTCCTGTCTTTTGGGGGACAATTATCTAAGTTTCTCAGCATGTCTCTAGTTTACCAACAGCAGCAATCTTCCCAGCAAGTCTCAGGAAGTAAAGGAAAGCTTCAGGGTTGGGTGGAAAACAGAATTTTCCCTAGCAGATATTTTAGTCATTTTTTCTCCTCGGTGACAAAAAGACAAGAATAACATAGAGGAGGAAAAGTTTATTTGGGAGCTCATGGTTTCAGAGTTCTCAGTCCATAGATGGACTTCATTCCTCAGGGCCTGAGGTGAGGCAGAATACCATGGCAGAGGGGTGTGGTGAAGGAAAGTGGCCCAGGACATGGCACCAGGAAGCAGAGGAGAAAGAAAATATATATATTTTCCAGGGAAATATATATACCCCACAGACATCCCCCAATGAACCACCTTCTCCAGCCACACCCTACCTGCCTACAATTACTACCTATCAGTGGATTAATGCACTGATTAGGTTAGGTTAAGGGCCTCATAACCCAGTCATTTCATCTCTAAACCTTCTTGCATTATATCACACATGAGCTTTTGGGGGACACCTCATATCAAAACCATAGCAGTTGTTAGGGGAGGGAAATATACTATGCATTAATGCAAAGATATGTTTAACCTAATGCATCTAACAATAATCAACAATAATAGTCATATACCCATACACAACAATTACATCAATAAATAATCTCCATACTTCCTCCCCTTATCAACTCTGTAATATTAAATTATGCTCATTTCTTGACTTAGGATTTTTGTTTTTATATTATTTTCTTCCGTGCTGTAGGCCATTCCATTGTCTATTTTCTTGCATATATTGTTTATTTCTTATATTTTTCATCCAGTGAATTCTTGTTAATCCTAAAAAATCAATTTAGAAGTGACTTCATGGCTAGGGGTGTGACTCAGTGATAGAGTAGTAGAGATCTTGGCTAGCATGTGTGAGGCCTGGTGTAAATCTCCAGTATCACACACACACACACAAGCAACTTCACTAAAATTGATTACTCAAACCAGGTTGTTTCTCTTTCCTGAGCTTGTAATCTGAGGCACTTTCTCCTGTTAGAGCACTCACTGCATTATATTATGATTTCATATATTGCCTGTCTTGTTCCCATTGTTAAAATTTAAAGATAAGCCCTAGGTCGTATTTCTTGTTTTTGTGTGTGTACATGTATGTAATACACATGTACATATTCAGTTTACATATGTGTATATTTTAAGTATAGTATATGTAATATGAATTTCTTTCATGTGTGTTTACACACATATTTATTTGTTTAGTGCTCTTATTATAGTTTTGAAGAATATATCCACTTATTGGTGCCTTCTATGTGAAAGGCGCTATATAATGCCATTATCAATCTTGCTAGTTTTCATGTACTACCAACCATATATAGTAGGAATGACACTTAATTCTATAAAGAGAAATCCAGGACTCAGAGAGGTGCAATGATTGCCCACAGTTATACAGCGAGAAAAACAGCAGCATCAGAGTTTGAACCCAGGATTAGGTGACTGGGCCAAATGTATGCTGAAGTATGAGAAATACTGCCCTGTTGTAGACTGGGTGGGTCTCCAGAGAAGGGTGGAGAGTAGGGCTGTCAGGCAGGCCCTTTGTTGGCCTTTGAGAGAGGTGCTCTTATTGACTGGCAGCTGCTAATCTAGGTCCATGGGAGAAAAGGAAGGTAGAGAGAGGATGTCAAACACACTTCCATCATTTGTAATTAAAGACTCTGGTTTACCTACTCCTTTGCTTCCTTTATTATGAGATATTTGTATATTTTTTTAAACAGCATTTTTTTTTTTTTTTTGCCAATAATGTTCTCCTTCCCTGTTTCAAGAAGCCCTGGTTCTGGGTAGAGTGGACAAGGAGCAGAAAGGTAATAACCCTCTTAAGAAGTTGTCTAGTTATTTCATGATTGGCTTTGATCCTCATTGACACATAAATTAACTATAAATGAATATGCAAAAAAAATATGGGCCTCTTAGCAAGAGCATAAAGTTGTATGAGCTTCCTACAGTTGCTGTAACAAATAACCACAAGTACAGTGGCTTTATCTTCTGATGTAAAATGGTCAGAAGTATACCACAGGTTTCTCTGGGGAGATTAGCATGTCAGTAGGGTCATGCTGCTTTCTGGAGGGCTTGGTGAGAATGTGGCTTCCTGTCTTCTGCAGCTCTTGGAGACAGCCTGATCACTTTAGGACAGCTCTTCTTCCAACTTCAAAGCCATATATGATGCGTTAGGTCTTCCTGCTGCTTTCTCACTACACATACTTCCATTGCCTCACTTTGCACCAAAGTGAAGTTAGCAAAGATTCTCAGCTCTTAAGGATTCTTATAATTAGAGAGGCTTACCTGGATAGTGCAGGATATCTCTTCATCTCAAGCTTTTTAACCTTGATAGCATTTGCAAAATCCCTTTTGCCATGTAGGATGCCATATTCACCAGCTCTAGACATTGCAGTGGGGACATATTTAGGGATATTATTCTGCTTACCACAAAGGTAGACACAAGCAGTCCCATTCGATAGATGAGGAAACCGGGACTGAGAGAGGCAAAGCGACTTTCTCATAGTCACAGTGCTAGTAAGTAATGGGTCCAAGATTTAGATTCAGGTTTATGTGACTCATCAGTGCCTATTTTTTGGGGGGGCTATTGTAGAACTGGGTAATAATGTTGAATAGGTGGCCACTTATAGACTGTATGAGCAGGGAACAGGGAAGCATTCTTGCATAATAAGAATATAGAAATCTTGCAGTGTTTCAAAGGATGTTGTCCCATTTTATCTCAGGTATCTTTTTAAAAAATAAATTTTTAATGCAAGTTATACTGAAGGGGATCACTTTTACACATTAGCCATTAGACTATGGCATGAAAGAGGCACTCAGTACATATTAGCCGAACAAATAATCACATGAATGAATGAATCCCATTGGTTGAGCAAATATGATAAGGCAGATATTTATAGGTACTTAACATTTGCTGTTCTTTCTAAAAAATAAATTTTTAGTTTTAGGTAGAAATAATATCTTTATTTTATTTTTATGTGATGCTGAGGATCAAACCCGAGTACCTGGCACATGCTAGGTGAGCAGTCTACCACTTCAGCCATAACCCCAACCCCATATTTGCTGTTGTTTCAATCCCTAGAGCAACAGGATGGCATATGTGTTATATCTGTGCTTCCCTAGACCTTGGCATGTTGAGCTGTATAATCTCTTGATTTCCTGCCAAATTTAAGAATCTGGCACCCCAGATTCTGGCCTGGGCTGTGTGTTGGTACCTCTGACCAGAGGTCATGTTATCCAGAGTGTTTGCTTCCACTAAACAGGTCTGTAGGTTGTTATACGCTGATCTTATGTGTATGTCACACAAGAAGTAATTGTCTCTGGGCCAGCTCAGAGAACAGTGGAAGAATTAGTGATGTTCCCTGGAGCACACTCCCTGGCGGGGATATGGTGTGGGAGGCCATGTGAGCAGAAAAGGCACTGTATGTGCTGCCGCATGGCATGAGCCCACCCACATACTTGCTCTGTTTTCACTTCATTAATCTATTGAGTATCTATTAGGTGCACATGCCAGAACTGTGGAGATTATTCTGCCTTTAAGGTGTTCCTAGTTTAGCTAGATATACACATAAATCATTAAATACAATTTAGCATACCAAAGGCTGTGTAAGAGAAGGGCGAGGACTGTAAGAGTATCACTGGCCTTCCATATCCATGGGTTCTGCATCTGTGCACTCAACTAATTGTGCATTTAAAATTTTCAGAAAAAAAATGGCATCTGTATTAAGCATGTAAAGATTTTTGTTTTTATCATTAATCCCTAAATGCTACAGTATAACAACTATTTATGTAGCACTTAGACTATGCATTATAAATATTGTAGAGATGATTTGAACTATGTGGGAGTATGCATAGGTTATAAATACTACACCATCCTTATAAGGGGCTTGAGCATCTGCATATCCTGGTACCCACAGGGGTCTGGAACCAATCCCTCATGGAAAGCAGGGGACAACTGTATAAATGAGAGGCACTGAGACTAGGGTGGAAAACTAAAGAGGGCTTCGTGGGGAAGTTGATGCTTAGGCGGAGTGTGGAAGAATGAAAAGTATTTAGCCAAGACAGTAGAGGAAGGGAAAAAGGCTGTTTGAATTATGGCTGCTTCTCTTCTCTGTATGTGCTTTCATAGAAAGAAAAAGAGCAATATGTATCTAAGTCCTTCAAAATGAACCCAACTCTTGATCCAATAATTCCACTTCTAGGAATTTATTCTGAGGAAGTTACCAGACATGCACATAAAGATTTATGGACACGGATGTCCATTGCTGCATGATTTATAATAATCAAAAATTAGAAACAGCTTAAATGTTTATAGTGAATTGGATAAATGAATCCATATGATGAAATATAATGTAGTCCTTAAAAACTATCTTTAATGAGGGGAAAGTGTTCAAGCTGAATTAAGTGGGTAAAAGTAGTTTAAAAAGTGACCTCAATATGGTTAAAATTGGATATAAAGTGGAACAAAATAAATATTATGTCTATAAGTTGTGCATGGCAAAATAAGCTGGAATGAAATGTATTATAATGGTCAGAGGATAGTAGAACTATTGATTTAAACTGTATTGTATGCTCCCAAAATTTTCACAGAAACATTCATTATATCACTAATTTCAATATAGATTTTACCCACCTTCCCCCACAACTGAAGAGTGCCTCTCACTCTTCTGTTAGCACACTAACAGAGCACCATCCCCCTCATGCTGGTGCCCTATCCTGTCTCTACCTAGGCCTATGCACACGTCTGCTGGAAATACCATGGGCACAGTTTCAAGATGTGCATGTCCCTTTCTTATTTCTTTCCAAGTGCCTCTCCTCCCAAAGTCTACTTTTAGGAAATAATTTGGTATATTCACTGAGCACTAACCATGTGCCAACCACTGTTCTAAGCACTACACAACACTCTATGAGATGGATATTATAATAAACTTCCAGTTTATTACTAAGAAAACTGAGGCTGAAGAAAGTAAGGTGGATGTGTTTAAGCAAGTGCTGGAAATGGATTTGAATGCAGGCAATATTTCCACACTACAGATGCCAAAGCAATGCTACCCCCGAGTCAGTGCAGAGCCTTTCCTGGAAAGGGGGCATTTTGGTAGAAGGCCAAGTTCTCAACTTATATAGGCAATGCAGTGAGAATGAAGTGGAGAAGTGATTGTTTGGGGTGTGTTGGGTCCCTCACTCCAATGAGATTCTCAGAGTGCTCTCTGGACCCACTGATATGCAGATCTTCTTTCTCTGAAGTTTTCTTCTGGGCAAAAATCCCTGAGAACAGTGAGGAATTTGGCTCCCGCTTGGGTGTGAGAGGGTATACCTCTAGAAGGGGCATAGAGAACTGTATTCCATGATTCTGAAGTTTCACCAGCCTCCCTGGTATTGTTTTTCCTAATGTCAGGGAGGGAAACCCACAATCTGTATGTAAATGGTTACATGCAGGAGAAATGGTAGTTTACATAAGGGCCTGCCCAGCCCTAGTGTTGTGTGGAAGACAGGTTCTGGGGAGAACAGTTCTGAAGGGGCCTCCCAGTGGGGCAAACCCTTTCTATATGGATCAGAATTGGTTGCAGAGATGTGAGGCCTGGGCTTGGTAGTGAAGTTTGCCACCCAATTTGCATCAGCTGAGGTTTCAGGGAGCTCATTAGCATTCACCAGCTTGGTCAAGGTCAGAGGTGAACCCATTGCATTTTTGCCAGTGTGTTCCATCTGGTCCAGAGTACTTGGTGGTTTATGCAGCCTTCCAGGGGAATTCTTTGGCCTGCCTGAAAAGGAAATAATTGTCAGAGGGGAAGGCGTAGAGCCAGAAGATTTCTTTTAAGCTTTAGTGTAGGTAGAATAAAGCTGAGACAACAGTTGCAGTAATAATAATAGCACCCAGTTCATTTTCAGGGGCTACACTGAGGTTTATAGCCTGTCATCCATGTCACAGAGAAGCATGGCTTTCAGTCATGTTGGTTTCCTCTTTATATTTGGCCTGTACTTTGAATCAATAGAATGAGTAAAACCCAAAGACTCCTCTCTCCTCCACCTCATTCCCTGCACTAGGCATGAGTCACCTACTATAGAAACAAGAAAAGGCCACAAACCCATACTGTCCATTTCCAAAAGATGAGCTAAGAAGAGATGCTAGCGGATACCTGAAGATCCGTTTTCCCACCTTATGACTAAAAATAAAGCAGTTGAATTGAGGAAAAAGGAGAAAGACCCAGCAGTGAGAGGCAGATGAACTGGGAGCTTCCAACACAGCAGGAGCCATCCATCAGGAGAGCCACCTGGCAGCTAAGGTAGCACCCATTCACCTTTTTCACTGCTATCCAGTGAGGAGGACTCATCATCAGCCAGAAGGTCCCCAAGAGTTCAGTAATGATTGGGCTTATGATACCCTTATCCAATGATCCCATGCAGGTAACACTCATTTAGTAGACTATCAAGATTCTCCGGCACCAAGCCAAGTGCTGGCACATGACAGAATCCCTACATTCTCCCCAAGGTCAGACTGTACAGAAACAACCTGGAATTCTTAATGAACCTGAGTCAGAGGTGGAACTCACTAGCATTTGTATGTATGGGTGTCATCTGTTAACCTCCTTCTCAGCAGGCTGAGGTAGCTGGAAAAAGTTCCATATAGGGTACAGAAACCTCAAGTTGAGTATTGACTTACAAGTAACCAGCCTGTGCCTTAGGGTTGCTACTTCTGGTTCCTTCTTGGGTATTTTCAACTCTATGCAAAGTTACTTCCATCAGGCCTGGGTTTAAACCACCTGTGCTCCTACTTATGTCCTTGGGCACATTGGCCCTTCCAATTCTCATTGATGAATAAAGTCGTACAAATATAAAACAGACATTTTTAGCCCTAGATGTGTGTTGAAATAATACTGGAACCTTTGAAATATGCTACTGAAATTATGAAGCATTCCATCACTGAAGGTCAACCTCACTGATGATCTGATATATTTTTCCATCATGTTTAAATTAGACAATTTAATCATGATTACTATTGACTGTATGCTACCATATACTAACCACTGTTTGAGTGTTAAACCTGGTTAAAATCATGAACAAGACAAACTAGATTATAATTTTGCATTCTGCTTTTCCTACTTTACATTTTATTTCGCATGAGTTTTCCCACCATATTAAATATTCTTCCAAATCCATAGCTGTTAAGGACTAGATTATAGTTCTCTTTATGGTTATACCATGATATAACCAATTTTGGACACTTGTATTATTTCTTATAACTGTTCAGAACTTGGGAATAAATTTTAAAACGTTTTATTGCAGAAATTTTAAAACATCATTTCAAAATCTCAGTGGACCATCTATTTCTGCCTTCTGCTGAACTGGAGGTAAACTTGGCTTCTTCTCACAAAGCACACTTCCCTCAATAGCCACAAGGTCCCTGCTCTGTTGCCTTCAGGTCTTCCAGCTTCACCTTTTGTGTGAGTTCTCTCTCTGGTACTTTCTATCCATGCCTGGGCTTTTTTTTTTTTCTCACTTCTTAGTATTTATACCATATTATATATCTTTTTAAATTTTAGAATTTCTGCCTATCTACTTGAATATAAACTCCATGAGAGCAGCAGTTATTCTCTTTTGGGTTCCCTTTATCACTGTAAGCCTGACACCTGCACTGGGAATTTGCTGTATGAATAAGTAACATTTATCACTGGCTATTCCCTGCAGAGCTGGGAATAGGCGAACATATGCTGTTGGAGGTGCTGGGAGAAGGTATGGCAAGATCAAAGCTTAATGAACCATAGAGCCCAATTTCAGAATAAAGTTAAGGAACAAAATCTCTTCTGCTATCAACTATATTCTCACCAAGTTTGTCCTGGGATATAAACTACAATTAGCCATACTCTAACACTTTACTTTGGGGGACTGAGTGCTGAATTTGCAGGCTGTGCATGATCTCTTTTTCTTCAGAAAGTTTGACCTTGAGATTATCTACAGTAGTTAGTCCTGCTCAGTATGAATATAAGTAATTCCCAAGAATTAAATGGCCCTGGGCAGACATAAAGGCATGGGCTCAAGATGTCAATTATTTACAGGAAATTTTCAAAATCAGCTGAGTTGAGGACTTTGTGTATTGAACAGACAGGTCCCTGGGAAGGATGCCAGATATCTGTAGCCCAGGTGAAAAGATGACTTGTATTCCCCAAGTCTGAGTCTAGCAGCCTTGGGGGACCCTCTGTTATTTGTGCTTACAATGGCAGACAGATCAATGAAATCCATGTTCAACCCGTAAGCCTCACTAAGCTGTGGCTAGAGCCCAAGCTGGGTCTGAAGGCACTGAATGATGGCCTGAAGCCAAAAGGGCAGTGAAAGGATCTGGTAATTACAATGTGTGTACCGGAGTCAGCAGCTGACTTATTTATTTTGTATCATTTATTTGTAAAATATGACTCCAAATAAATAATGTACATACAGGGTTAAAAAAATCAAAACAATGTAAAGAACATACAGTTGAAAGTCCCTATTCATAGCTATAAATCTGTTCTGTGGTCTCCTAGATTTCCCTACCTAGTGGCAACCACTGTTAACAAAATTTTGTGCATTCTTTGAAAAAAATGTGTGTATGTTTGCATGAGTTTAAACAATGGCAGTATACAATACCCACTTCCCCGTAACTTTTTTTTTACTTACTATATCTTAGAAAATATTCAAAGCAGATCTAATGGATCTTAATGTTTCATCATAACCTATTATGACCTACAATTCATTTAACCAACCTCCTATTATGGAGATTAGATGTTTTAAATTTTCTGCTACAAAATTGCTATAATAAATATCCTTATATTCCTATTTTTAAATTATATTTTTACCTTATTATTTTCTGAGATTTACTCATCCATATAAAAAACTAAATACAGAAAAACACAAAGAAGATAGTAACATTCACCAGAGATAGCCATCATCAATATTTCCTTTGTCTTCTTCCTTGAGTGTGCAATTTATATTAATAATACAATATAATTCTTTTTTCTTCACTTAGTTTTTATTTATCATTAAAATTTTTCCATATCATTAAACGCTCTTCAAAGCAACTTTTTAAAATTCTAGAGATAGAGTAGAGGAAGAGGTCTGAGGGGGAGGAAAAAGGGGGAGGTCTTGGGGAAGTCCTGGGGAATTAAATCTATCAAGTTATGCTATGTCCATGTGCAAATAATCCACAGTGAATCCCACTTTCATATATATACAGCTCACTAATTAAATTAATAATAATAACAAGGGATCAGTAAAGTAAAGCAAGCAGATTAGTGGGAGGAGGAGGGGAAGGAAAGAGAAGGCACTGGAGAATGAGATTGATCAAATTATGTTTTGTGCCTATTCAGATATGGCATAATAAATCCCATTATTATGTACAATTATTACACACCAGTTAAAAAACACAATGTCACAGAATTATCCATCATAGTTTGGTTTTTTTGAACCATTACACTGCTGTGAACATTCTGGTTATGCTGAGGTTTTTTTCACTTGTTATTTGTCACATTTGCAGCACTTCAACATGCATGTGTACACAACTATTCATACAGCTATTGTCTGAGTTCCTACTCCCTAAAGGGTTATGTGAAGAAGAGTATATACATCCCCTTAGGGGATTCTTTGGGGAGGGAAAAATGCCCTGGAGGGGAAGGAGAGTAGGTAAGGATAATAGGGAGGCTGTAGGAACAAAGCATATTACATGCATTATGAAAGTGTCACTGTAAAATTCATTATTTTATACAATTAATATGCACTCATAGTTATAATAAAAATTATTTTTAAAGCATTCCTTTATATCCTTCTTCTGTATCAACAATATGCTTTCTCCTGGAATGTCTGTCTTACCTGCTCATGGGCACTTTCATTCATCTCTTCACAATGCACTTCTCTAGTGCCTTCAAGGTGGAAGTTGCTGTGTGACCTGCTTTGGACACTGAAATGCAAGTGGAATTGACATGTTGCTTCCAGGTGGACACTTAAAGGCAGAGTAAAAATCAGTTTTTTCCCTGTCATGGCAATCACGGGCATTCCTAATGGTGGAAGCTCTATTTGCCTGGGTCTCTAAGAGAGGAGACAGGGAGCAAAGAAAGCTCCAAGACAACCCTTCATTGTACATGTCACATAAATGAAAAATACAACTTTGTTTATAAAAGGCATTGAAAATTGAGGATTTTTTTTTCTGGGATTCATCAGGAGAACGAAACCTAATGCCCTCAAATGTCCATTATATCATGCCCCAAGACATTCATTGTCATGAGCTGTCTCCTCTCATAGACATCTAAGTGGTACTAGTTATGTACCAGCCAAGGGATAATTGAGATCATCATTACTTGGTCAGAGTAATCCTGCCTGTCCCTGTTGTCATAGAAGTTGTTTCTGGAGAGCCAGCCCTATACCAGTCATCATGTGCTATTTCCTTGAACATAGGAATTCATTCAAGGATGAGTGTGTGACTCACTTAAAGTTCAGGAAGTGTAATGAGAAGTTTATTGGATGCATCTGAAAAAGAAAAAAGAATATTATTTTCTAGCTGAGCTGCCAGAAGCCAGATGTTCTCATGCTTGGAAGTGAGTTTTGATGCTGTGGCAGCCTTTCAATCCCTGGCCAGAGAAGGAAACCACCCTGTAGGAACAGGCTAGATCCAGATCATTGTTCTACAGATTAGCTCAAGCTGTCCTAATTGTTGCCCTAACCTCTAAACTTGTTTGGTTATAAGACTTTGTTAGTCAGTTTTTCATAACTCTGAGCAGGATGCCTGATAAGAACAATTTAAAATGGAGGGGGGAATTTATTTTAGGCTCACAATTTCAGAAGTTCAGTCTGTAACTGGCCAACTGCATTACTCTGGGCATAAGGTGAGACAGAAAATTGGCAGAAGAGTGTGATAGAGGAAAGTCAGGAAGCAGAGAGAGGGAGGGAGGGGGCGAGAGAGGACATTGCAAGGAGGCAGGAACAAAATATAGTTCCTCAAGGGCATGCCTTAATGACCTACTCCTTCACCACGCCCATCCTGCCCATAGTTACCACCTAGTTCATTCAAATTATGAATCTGTCAATGGATTAATTCACTTATGTCAATGGATTAATTCACTTATGTCAATGGATTAAGTCACAGCTCTCATGATCTAATCACTTCACCTCTAAATCCTCCTGCATTAACACAAGGGCTTCTGGAGGGACATCTCATAGCCAAGTCATAACATGACTAGGCTTTCTGTTATAGCCTAACATATGCTGCCTGATCAATTTTAAGTCATTGCTTGAGGTTTGACTTTTCCTGATCATTCCTTTTCCTACTCACCCCTTCCTCCCAACATGCATTGCTAGACCAATGTGACAGTAAGGTCACTCTGGCTCCTGCTAGTCCCCTGTCTTCTCTTTTCTTCCTCAACTGGACTTTGCTCTTTTCTTCACTCCTTTCTCTTTCAGCAAACCTCCCACCCTAGTAACCTGTAATGCAGAGGAGACCTGATCATTTAGATCTCAGACCAACCCTGATATTAGCTCTGTCCACAGAGCTGCTGAGCCTTGTATACTCCACTGTTCCTTCCATGCAGAATTCTATGCGATGCCTGAGCCTTTCCTAGAAAATAACTTTTGAGTATTTCTTGGTTGGCTTGACAAGTTCAGAGTTAAAAAGCATTTTGAGGTGGAGTGACTAGGATTCCTCAAGCATATTTGCCCATAGGGTACAGTGTAAGAAAGGGGCTGGTGCATACTCAATAGAGAAAAAAGCAGGACAGCTGTGCCTTCTTCCAGGTCCATTGATACATGCTCTGTTCTTTCCATCCTTGCCTTTCCCTGTGAGACAGATCTCTGCAGATTTTGCCACAAGGCTGTCTTGCCATCTGGCTTCTAGATTGGTTTGGGCAATGGGAGGCAGCAGCAGGAGATTAGAAAAGCCTGTGGTGTAGAAGCAATCTGTTGGGTCAGTTTTCTTTAGGACCATCACACCTGTCAAATATCCTTCATCCACAGCTCCATCTCCCTCAGAATCTCAAAACTTTTCCCCTCCCTTTGTTCCTGCATACTAGGGGTGGTAATGACTCCCTGATATTTCTAGTCTTTGTTGCCTCATCCTCTGTTTGCATTCCCCACCAACCCCTGTGCCCTTTCCATGCCTCTGTAAGCAGAACAACTAAACCCCTTCAGTTAAAACCTTTGAATGCGCATGTTTCCTGCCAGGATTCCAACACCCAGCACTTATAACAATTGACTCTGTGTGTGTGTGTGTGTGTGTGTGTGTGTGTGTGTGTGTGTGTGTATGATGCACATGTGGTTTATCCACATGTCAGGTAGGGGTTCTATACATCTATCATTTGTTGACTAATGTCAATGTTTTATGATATTGTTCCTGTTTTGCAGATGTAATCTGCCTTTAAAAAGTGACCTTACTGCCCTGTTAACAAATGATGAAGCCAATTTGAGACTATGTATTTCTGATTTTGAGTTTAAATACACATATATACACACACAATTTAATTGACATATGACAATTGTACATATTTATGGGGTACAATGTGATACTTCAAAACATGTATTTAATGTGTAATGATCAGATCAGGGTAATTGGCAGATCCATCACCTCAAATTTTTATCATTTCTTTCTGTTAGAAACATTCAAAATCCTTTCTACTAGCTATTTTAAAATATAGAACTAATGTGGCCAGTAATAGTTACCCTACTGTGCTAGAACATTAGAATTGTTGATCGACTTGACCCCTCAGTTTCTGTCAATCCTCACTGAACATCAGAAGCAGGAGTCACACAGATATGTCTCTCAGACAGGACCCTGCCATCAGATGAGTTTAGTTTGATTGTTTTCAGACTGAATAACTGGATACTTTCTGGTTTTTACTGACAAACCAGAATGATCTGGAAACAATGAAATTACAGTCTTGTGTGGGAACAATTGTCTGGAACCAATAAATGGCTTCCTTCTTTGGGTGTGGCAGAGATCTCTAGTCTCCACAGTCCCCATCATCTGTACTGTTTTACAACTAGATTACTCTGTTCATGGCTGTTACTTCCGGCCCATGGACATATTGGGCGTGTGAATACTGGCTTTGAGGGTCCATGTTGTATCTTGTGTTATCCAGACAAGAATGTATCACTAGCATATAAGGTCCACAAAGGTAGCAGTTAGCCTTCTTCTTAGCTGTATCTGCAGGGCTTAGAACAGTGTGGGAAGCACTAAACCTGCCATATGTACTTGTGAACGAACCAATGATGTCCCAGTGTGGTCCAGGTGTCTTCAGGCTGATGCCTCACTGAAAATGCTGAATATGCCTTCAGTCCAGTAGGGGGCTCTCAAGAGCAACAGTAGTAGCCAAGAAAATTGCTTGTACTGAGAAGTAGTTGCAGGGCCACCTACACTGAATCTCTTTCCTTGTCTGGCCTGATACCATGGAGATTCCAGATCCTCCCTTTGTGTTGAATTTGTGTTTGTGGACAGATGCCTTCAATGTTGCAGATCCCAACTCTCCTTCTGTCCATTTTCTGGACCCCAGAACTTTCTACCTCATTGCTTGAAGTCCCACAATTATTGCTCTTCAAGCCTGTGCATCACAGCCCATTATCCGTATATCTAAGGGCTATTTCTTCCACTCTTTAAAGTGAGATTCTACCCTCTGATATACCTCATTTACATCCAGAGGTTTTGATGCTTTGGGTTGGTTGTTGGCAAAGCAAGGACATTTGGGTCTATGTTAAAGATGTTAGAAATAATTGAATCATTGGGCTGATGTGTTAGTGGAGATGAACAGGTTGAATTCAGAGACAGGGGGAAAGGAGATCTTTGGAGACTTTCTCTTCCTCTGTTTGAACTCAAGTGAAAACCAAAAAAGGCACATTTCATCCTCCTGGCTCTCCTGTGAGTCCATCAGCTGGAAGGGAGTCAGGCACATTAAGGTAGTAGGAGAAATATGCATGCTTAGATTCAGGGGCACTCAGCCACTGAGCCCTATCCCCAGCCCTATTTTGTATTTTATTTAGAAACAGGGTCTCACTGAGTTGCTTAGCTCCTTGCTTTTGCTGAGGCTGGCTTTGAACTCATGATCCTCCTGCTTCAACCTCCTGAGCTTCTGGGATTGTGGGTATGCACCACTGTGCCCAGCCAGCTCCTGGTCAATCTTGCTTCCCCAGAGTGACATATGGAAGAACAGAGGTGGAGTAGACAGGTAATAGCTGCTCTCTAGGAGTACCTGCTATATGCCAGGTGTAGAGTGTGCTGTGTGTCTGTTACTTCTTTTCATCTTTGCCTTGTTTGGCAAATGTGGAAGTAAGGCTCAGAGAGTTTCAATGACTCTTATACAATGGCTGTTATAAAAAATGCTAAAAAAAGCAAATGATGGTGAGGCATGGGCAGTAAGTAGCAAAGTCAGAATTGGCACCCAGAATCCTAAACTTCTATGCTCCTGGTGATATGACTTATCTGTAGAAACAGTAGAAAGTTGCCCTCTGGGGGTAGGAGCAATATGCACGCTTAGAACCAACAGGACATGGTTGGGGAAGAGGTAGAAAAGCTCACTGGCTGAGGCAAATGAGAAGATTCAACTGGAAACCAGATTAACCAGGTTGCAAATAGCACACATAAGTGCTTACCGTGAGGAGAGGGGCCAACTTATTTTTTTTTAAACAGCTTTTGTCATCATTTTAGAAATAGGGGGAATAAATATATAAATGATCCTTCTTGAACATTTGAAATGTGGAAGCTGAAAAATTTTAATATCCAGATCGCAAATAAGGAACTCATGTTCACTTAATATTTTCACCATTTAATCCTTAAATCTTCCTTTACCACCCACACTCTGTAGCCAGGGCCATAGGGGCCTGGGCTTCTCTTATACAGAAACTCTAGCTGCTTCTGTGGTGAGCTGTGGCTCCCAGGAGCCTGGCTTCTGCTGAAGGTTAGTGATGTCATCTTCAGCAGGAGTTTCAGACAGAGAAATCTCCAAAGACCTCAAAGTCAGTATATATTTTGCCCCTGTTGTCTTCCCTAATGTAAAATATGTCTAATCCTTGGGTTTTATGTGTGGCTCTGATATCTCAGCTTGTCACCAAACTTGACATTCCTACCTCTTATCTGCCTCACAGCCTCCTCCTCTTTTCATCTAAGCTCAGCTCAGCATGGTAGTCATCAGGGCATTCCAGCGACAGACATCCCATAGCGAGGAGAAGTTACTCTCCAACTATCTTCTCCACAGAGATCTATTTTTAGTATTTGGTGGAACCTCCATACTCTTCTTCACAATGGGTGTACTAATTTACACTCCAACTAGCCCTGAACTGGTCCCCTTTCTCCACATCCTCACCAGCATTTGCTATTTTTAGCATTTTTGATAACAGCCATTCTGACTGTCCCCCACCTCATTTTAAGGACTATGGATACTCTTTTAACTGTTTTAGATTTTTAACGTCTGCATGTAATTATTTCTGAACTGTGAGACTGAAAGAGTTTAAAACCCATCTCCCCACAGAGTACTTCCACAGAGGTGGAAAAGGAGCCTGAGAACCCTCAGAGCTGGCAACATAGCTGGATGTATCTCCTTTTCCTTGCTGCTTTTCTTTTCTGGGAAAAACTGCATGAGGCATATTTGGCAGGACCAGTGTGAGTCCTGATGTGAGTTCTTGGAAGGAGATGGTTACTGGTCACTTCCCATGCTCACTTTCATTATTGAAAAAGTGGATGGAGGAGAATTACTGTGCATCTCATTGCATCAATACTGTATTTCCTCCCTGCCCCAGGCCACCCTCCCAGCTTTGATCTTTTTGCCTTGGGGCAGAGCTAGACAGGTGACTTTCACAATGCAAATCAGGGCCAGCAGGCTGTCTGCACAGGCTTTGATCTCCTGGCTCAAAAGAAGGCTGGTAGGGAATGCCGTGGATCTTAGTCCTTGTTCACCCACTGATTCTCAGTGACCTTGGGCAAGGAGTCTGGGAGAGGATTTTCCTTTTCTTCAATTTCTAACAGCCGTCATTAAACGATCTAAGAGCTGATAATTAACACCATGGGAGCGCTGGAGGGGCTATGGAGAAAAGGTGATCTTGCTTAAAATATTTTATTTACTTGGATTTGCTCAAGCATAGGCTAAGTAGCTAAGTTTAGAGCAAAGTCAAGGCATTGAGAGAGATAATAGACCTTTTTTCCTGTTGTAGGGTCTTCTTTTATTGAATCTGATGAAAGCTACACCCAATCTCCCACTTTCCAAAAGTTTTTACTTCCTATAGCCCCTTTTATGCCATCTGCCACTGAGGCTTAGCCCTCATTCCAGGGTAAGGAAGAAAAAGAATAGGTAGGACACAGAGAAAGTGGGAATTCTACCATATAGGAAGGACTGGCTAACCAGAAGGGGAAAAAGCAATTGCCAACTATTTCAGCCCTGGGGCTTATGAGAGAAAAGGGAGGAGAGGCAGAGGAGACATGAATGCCCCATTTCCTGATGACCTAGAATTCAATGACTAACACTTGGGTAGTAGGGATTCCATACTACTCTGCTTCACATTTGAAATTCTGAGAATAGATAATTTCATAAGCTGCCTTCATCAGTTTAATAAATTTGGATTCATGAACAAAAATTCTAACAGTTTTGTGTTTCTCATTACATGACAGAGGTGTGAAAATCTTGTTAGGGCAAGTATTTATCTGAGATAGCTTTTGGAAACCTACAGTCCCTGTCTACCACTAGGTATCTGTCTATTTCACTCTTTTTCTAGTTGGATTTTAGTTGTTGTTTTTTTTTACCTATAAGGAGAAGACACTTTCTTAAATTTATCCAAATGAAAGACTGGTATTTTAAAGATAGATGAAGCTCTGTTGGGTTCACTATTTCTCAGAACCAGTATCTATCTCTCTTGTAGATGATTTTCTCTGTCCATCTGCTCCCTTCTCTATGGACCTGTTCTGGTTATCTGTTAGTACACATCAGACTACTCCAAAATATAGTGCCTTGAAATATAAATGATCACTAACTCTCATAGTTCTGTGAGTTGACAACATTCCACACCTACTCGAGGTGTTTCATGGACGTACAGGGAGATGGCAGCTAGAGTTGGAGCCATCTTGAAGCTCACCTGGGCTGAATTTCTGAAGTGGGTCACTCCCAGGGCCAGCATTTGACACTGGCTATGGACAGGAAGCTCAGTGGGAGCTTTGACTGGAATCCCTATATGCGACCTCTCTCTGTGACATGGCTATCTCTTAGCAAGGCAGCTGAGTTGTAAGAGAGAGCATCTCAAGAGTCCCAGTGGAAACTGCAAAGCTCCTCATGGCCTATCCTTGGAGGCCACACTGGTACTTCGACCATATTTAACTGGTCACAGTATCAGTCTGATTTAGGGGCAGAGGACTAGTAGAGGTATGTGTACTAGGTGGATAGGTGGATGGGAAGACTATTTCTGAAGAACATGCACCTGCACCATAGGATCATTCCTCATTCACTTTGGTTCCTGCTGCCCTGTAACTTTAGTTTTCTTGTGGTCCACCCTGACTGCTATCCTCTCTAGACACCTATATAACAACAACCTTCAGTTTCTGTCCCCTCATCATTCAGTTCACAAATTTCAGTTTCTCCGTAGAGGACTCTGCTTGGCTCACACTTCCTCTGGATACTACTTATTCTATCCTCACTCTTTAGGGTGGAGCACAAGAACACTGAACAGTGCACCTAGGCTGGGTGTTCTGACCCCTGTTATTAGGGTCATGGGTAGAGTTGTCCCTCTGGAAGACAAGTCTGATACAAATTATTTTGAATTTGTTCTTGTCCTTGGGATTTGATAATGAGTTTTAGCTATAAAGGGACTAAGAGTCCAGAGAGATCAGTTTCAACCCCTTGCTCTTATCATGTTTGATATTTCATTGTAGGTTTTAAATTCTGCTGTGTATTTCACGAGGTGTGAGACTCAATTAACTCAACTTTGATCTTTATTGTTCAAGATTCATGTGTCTTAGTACTAGAAAAGACCATGGGGTCATGAATTTTAGACCACTTTTTTCAGATATAAGAGACTTTAGTATTGGATTGATTAAAATTTCACAAGTACATAAAGACAAAGATAGACCAAACATATTTCCCAGGACTTCAAATCCTGAACTTTCCACTTCAACACAGGCAACTTGGAACCAACAAAAGTGGACACACAGAACATAAAAGGTAACAGATAGACTCTTATGAACACCACCAAACCTTACTCAAACAGAAATGCTGCTCCTGTTCTCCCAGTTTAGCAGTCAGGTTTCTCTTCTTTGGTTGGCTGCTAGCTTCTGCATGGGACCCTCACTCTGATCAAATGCAAGATCTGCTCACCCAGCTCTGCACCCATCCCAAGGAGTTCAAATCTTCCCTTCCTACCCTTGTTTCTCAAAGTGGGAGAGGTTAGCACTTTGGCACATCTCTTTAAAGACATTTTCACATGCTGCTTGCTGTAGGTTCTCTGGGGAACTTGATAATATTCTGGGCTCAGTAACTTCAGCCTGTGTAAACTCATAGAGTATTTACTTATATGGAATTTTTCAACTCTACTTCCAATCTGGGCTGAAGAATTAGGCAAAATGCCTTGAATTTATCCTGGGAGTCATAAAATGGATTCTGCAGAGTGGTATTGGTTAAAAAATAGTTCTCCATATGGAACATAGAAGAGTGCTGGAGAACCACCTTCCTGGAAGGATTTTAAGATAAAACAATAATGCTTATGACTTAGGGATAAGTTGGGTGGCAGGAGGCACAAGATTTCCGAAGGCTCTGTCTAGGTGCAGTTCTCAGGATATTGTAGTATTTTTCTTAAATATAGTGAGGAAGATGATACTATATTTCACAATTGGGGATTTTAAGTCCCTGAGGTAGAGTTGTGTCAGGGACTTAAATTTAAGTAATATAAATTTAAGTAATAAATTTAAGTAATAAATTCACCCAATCTTGTTTCCCCTGCTCCATGTTCATTTCTATCACAGAAACCCTTTCTGCCCACTCAGTGAGATACCATTCCTTCACTCCATTATCAAGACCTACTGGCATCCAACTAGCCTGATGTGTCTTGAGCTAATTATTATATTAATTTAAGAGAAGAAGCTCCTCTGGCATTTCTGAAACCTTCGCTGGCAGAAAGGATTTCTTCTACTCTATTTTTACATTGACCCAGACCTCTTTGCCTAGAATAGTGTCATGGAAAGAGTGCAGGTTTTAGAGTCAGAAAGACTCACACTGTTTCTGACTATGGTACTTCCTAGCTGGGTGACCTTGAACAGTTAAGCCTCTTCTTAAGCCTCCCTTTTCTCTCTTGGGAAACAGTAGCTATTAGAGTGAACTCTGTGACATTGTCATTTTAGTATCTCAGTCCAATATTATGAGGTTTTAATGAGATATTACGGACATTGTGCAGAGGGTATGTTCATGACTGGTCACACATCAGAGACTTTTCTGTGGTTTGATCCTTCTCCTTGCTTACCCAGTTTTTTCAAATATAATGACACTGGTATTACTCTCATTCTAGAAATGAAAAACAGGTTACCACCCATTTTCCATGGAATGTTTCTTCATCTTTCACTTCTATTTGTGGTTTATGTGTTGAAATGTTGCTCATCTAAATAACAGAGAACTACGAGTGGTAGGGTTTCCTTCCTTATAGCATCTAATCATGGCCTCTTCCCACCACTCCCCCCCACCCAACTTTTAAAAACATTTCTTCAAAATACACTCTGCCCTAGAAACTGGTTATTTACACTATGTATGTTCCAGAAATCCGTTGTAATGAACCATACAAATCTATTTGTCCTGCTGCTACTATAATTGCCTATATCTTATTATAACTTAATATGTAACAGATTTTTTTTGGCAAAGCTAGAAGCAACTGAGCATTCACTACAAATGCAGACGCTGGAGGTTGTTGAGGAGCCAGTGAACCCGCTAATTGGATAAAGGGGGGATGGTGTGGAAATTTAATTAAACTGGCATTTGCTCTAGCTGCTGAAAATATTAATCAGAAAATGAGCTGTATGGAAAAAAGTAAAAGGCAGCAGATGACGTTAAAAATGCCATTGGTGCCATTCTTCCTGGCATCTATGAGAAAAGGACCCTTTTCCTCCACGAGGTGTTGGTCATCTGTCCGTTGAGCTCAGCTGACAGCTTGTTTGGGCAGAGATCACAAAGAGAGGCGCTTGGAAAGCTGTGAGTTGGGAGGAGGAGTGTGAGATTCTTGATTTGGGGACCAGATGCATCTCTTGGCAGCTCTTGATACAAATATAAAGATAAAATATGTGTCTACGAAAAGAAAAAAAAAAGAAGAAAAAAGACAGTTTTTCTCCTTCTTCTAAAGAAGTGCTCCTCCCAGTGAGAGATGAACTGAACATCTGCATCCATTCAAGCAATAACGCTTAAACAATTGTCAAATTTGAGAGAGGTGGACAAGGGTTCTGAACAAGGCTTTTAAATACATTCCATAGCCCAGGAGCCATTGGAAGGATGCCCCCCTCCCCAGGCTTGAGCACAGAGTGGAGGAGTACAAACACAGATGGAAACTCTGACAAGTCCAAGGGCGCCAGGTGAACTGAGTAGTTCTGCCCCCAGAGACACTGCCCCATGGGCCCCCAGGATGACAGGACCCTGCAGGGAGCTCTGGATTAATGGACTTAGAAGCTGAAGTGCTTACACAGAGGAAGATGATTCTTCACTCAGGCCACAGGTCCTGGAGTTTTCTTCTTGGTTTTGGTCATTTGGGTCTAGGTTTCCAAAGAAGTTTTTTTAATCAATGGGGTGCTTGAGTTCAAGGGCACCTTCCTTCTGGAGAAGGTATTATGTGAAAATGAGAACTTATAAATACTATTTTGTCATGAGTGCAGCATTAATTTTTTTCCATCAATTTGGAAAACTCTGATGATAACACTGATTTGGAACAGAAGTTGTGGGAATTCTTTTATGTAAATTTCTATGTCTTATGAGTGATCAGGGCCCTGAGTACCCTGCCCTCACATGAGCTGCTGCCAAATAGGGTACATTCTCCATTTCCTTCAACCTCCAATGTTGGGAGCCCTAGTTTGCCTGTCCTGTTGTTTCCTTAGTCATATAGCAAGGGACACAACACAGAGGCCAAAGGGTCTTGATTTCTTTCAGTCTACCCCACTCAACTTTTTTTCCTAGGGCTGCTGCAACAAAGCACAGAACTTCCTTTGTCAAAGGTTTCACTTTCTGTGGTTTCAGGCACTTGTGGTCAATCCAAGTTTGAAAATATTAAGTGGAAAATTCCAGAAAGAGAAACATTTATTGCACTACAATGTTATATATTGTTCTATTTTATTATCATTTATTATTGCTAATTTCTTACCCTGCCTAATTTATAAATTAAACTTTGTCATATGCATGTATGTATAGGAAAAGACATAGTGTATTCCCCAGGATTCTTAGAACAAATTTCCTGCAGATAAGGGGGAAGAGTATAATAAACTAGGTAGCTAAAACATCATTTTTCTGTCTTATTTCTGGAGGAAAAACATCTAATATCAACGTGTTGACAGGGCCAAGCCACCTCTGAAGCCTCCATGAAAGCATCCTTCTTTACCTCTTAGCTTCTGGGAGTTGCCTGGAAATGTTGGCATTCCTAGGCCCGTAGTCAGTCCCCTCTGTCTTCACATGCTGTTCTCTGCCTGCATGTTTCTCTGTGCCCTTTTCCTTTCTCTTATAAGCACACCACGGCATACCCTAATCCAGTCTGGTCTTATCTTGATCTGATTACAATTGCAAGGACTCTACTTCCAAACAAAAATGCATTTGACTTGGAAAGGACTTAAATATGTCTCTTTGGGAGATACCATTCAACTCTCAACTTTATTGAAGTAGCAGTATTATTAGATATATTGCTTCCATTTAGGTCCATATACCTATGAAAACTTGTATTTAAAATAAAGTATAAGATAAAAACAAATATTGAATGTTTGAATTTCTATTTGTATACTTCTAATAAATGTGTATCCCTAACTTTATCACACTTGTACAAAAAATAAGTTACATGAAAAATAAAATAACAAATTAAAACATATATTGCAATATTTTAACATTTAAGAAGTTCTTGAATCTCTATTTAAAAGCAGTGCACTAATGCCAACTGTCATTTCTTTTTTTATTAATTAAAAAAAAATAAATGACAGCAGAATGCATTACAATTCTTATTATACTTATACAGCACATCTTTTCTTATCTCTGGTTGTATATAAGTATGTTGACACCAATTCATGTTTTCATACATGTACTTTGGATAATGATGTCTATCACATTCCACCATCCTTGCTAATCCCCTCCCCCTCCCTTTACCTCCCACCCGTCTGCCCTATCTAGATTCATCTATTCCTCCCATGCTCCTCCTCCCTACCCCACTATGAGTCAGCCTCCTTATATCAGAGAAAACATTCAGCATTTGTTTTTTTTGGAATTGACTAACTTTACTTAGCATCATCTTCTCCAACGCCATCCATTTACCTGCAAATGCCATGATTTTGTTCTCTTTTATTGCTGAGTAAAATTCCGTTGTGTATATATGCCACATTTTTTAAAATCCATTCATCCACTGAAGGGCATCTAGGTTGATTCCACAGTTTAGTTATTATGAATTGTACTGCTATAAACATTGATGTGGCTGTGTCCCTGTAGTATTCTGATTTTATGTCCTTTGGGTATAGACCAAGGAGAAGGATAGCTGAGTCAAATGGTGGTTCTATTCCCAGACTTCCAAGGAATCTCCATACTGCTTTCCATATTGGCTGCACCAATTTGCAGTCTCACCATCAATGTTTGAGTGTACCTTTTTCCCCACATTCTCACCAACACTTATTGTTGTTTGTCTTCATAATAGCTGCCATTCTGACTGGAGTGAGATGATATCTTAGAGTAGTTTTGATTTGCATTTCTCTAATTGCTAGAGATGATGAACATTTTTTCATATATTTGTTGATTGATTGTATATCTGTTCAGATCCTTGGCCCATTTGTTGATTGAGTTATTTGGGTTCTTTTGGTGCTTAGCTTTTTGAGTTCTTTATATACCTAGAGATTAGTGCTCTATCTGATGTGTGTCATTTCTTAATTAATTGTGAGATTATACCCTTCTTGCATTTTGGTGTTATAATATCCCTACTATTTTGAAAAATATGATGACTGAAAATAGTATTTATTTATTTATACACTTAAAAATAATAGTCCAACTTGGTAAGATAAAATGTTGACAATTCTCTGTCATTCCTAAAATATTTTAGGCCATTTTACTATTCATAAAATCTGAAAGTGTGGATATTGCTGTAAAAGGCAGTACCTATTTTCATCTCTTATGCCTGAAGTCTCTTTTATGAAAATAATCTGCTTTTAATAGAGATTACCATCAGTTCTGTAAAGTTTGGATTTTCATTGCTTTTTTTCCCCATAAAATTAGCTATTTGACAGGATAAGGTAGGAATTTGGAGATAAACCCAAAATTTATTACAATGACTCAAAAATTAAGGATCTCGTGGTTGCCAATCCACATGGGAAGTTAATTCTAGTTTCTAAAATGTTGTACATCCCTGGTTTTATAGGAGTCTATCTCCTACATCAAATGTACTATGCCATTTTCAAATTGTGATATGATGCCTGAATGTATGGTAGTGAGTCAATATTTTGTTTGCAACAGCCAAATTGCCACAAGACTCCACTTAAGTGGTCTGAACATCTCTCTATATGGTCAGATGGAAGGAACCAAATTGTCACCAGTCACAAATGGTTCTACATGTTACAGGTTAGTGCTGGGATAGCAGAGTGAATAATCAATCTAAAACATGGATTTATTGATATTTTTAGTGAGAAAGACTACTTCACATTTGTATACTTCCTTGGGGGAAGCTTCTCAAGATGCAGAGGAGTCTAGACCAGCCTCAGACTTGATTATCAGATGGAATGGACTCTGCATAGTGTCACTTAAGACATTAAAAGTTCTCAGAGCCCTCATGAGGGGTGGATTAATTATTGACTGGCAAGATGTGAAGAAATGCTGAATGGACTTTGATTACCTTGTGACCAAAGTCAAAGCTGAATAATGGTTTAATAAAGCGTGCCCACTCTTTCTAGCAAAAACCTATGAAAAAGAAATGGGTTCCCATTCGTAGGAGGACAACTGGAGGAAATTCCTCTCAGGATGTTGAAGGGAGTTTGTAGTGATGCTGTGATGTAATTTCCCCTGGAGATCCAGATGAAGGGATACATGGTTGAGATAGGGAGGCAAGTTTAAGTTCTTTCCTCAGGGGACAGGAAGGAATTGCTGAGCTGTATGGCATTGTAATGACTGGGCTTGAAGTTTCTCTTCCTTCACAGTCCCACCACGTGCTGCTGTGAGTACAAGGAATGGAGACTAGACTCTCTCTGACAGGGTTCTTTCCAGCTGTGTAGGTGCAGGTGTGCCTATACAGGATCCAGACTCAGTCTTCATTTTGGTGAAGATAATTTCCAGATTAGATCATTCTCAGATGGAGGATGCTTGTTCGGGACTTTCTAATCTGAGAGAAGGCCTCTAGTCAGAGAAGGGACATTTCATGCCTTTCTTCCCCCAATTCTGCCCAAGTCCAGAGGGAGGGAAATCCTGTACTTCCACCCCTACTGCACTGCGCATTCCCTCAGGGAAGTGCTGCTAACTCAAAGGAGTGAGCATTTATTGGCCTCCTGGTGCTGGTGGCCGGTCACCTGCATCAGGCCCCAGGATCTGTCTTCCTTCAGTTGGCTTCCTGTGCTTCTCCCAGAGAATCAGGCTTTTTGAAGACAGGCTTGATGCCCTTACCTGTACAGCTGTCAAGTAAATGAACTCAGGGTCTGTTTTCCAGGTCTAAACGTCTCTATTAAAGGGACAAGCTGCCCACAATACATTTTCTAGTACTGTTTACCAGATTTACCCCAGATTGTGGGAGAGAAAAGGAGTGAAAGACGAGAAGTAGGTGGCATAGGGTCACTCCCCTCCACTCCACCCACAGCTTTACAAGATTTTCAGTCAAGGATGAACTGAATATATAATCATTGTCCCACGAGATTATAATGGAGCTGAAAAATTCCTATCAACTGGTGACATCATGGACCAATGCATTTTTCATGTGTTTGTGGTGACACTGGTGTAAACAAACCCACTGTGCTACCAGTCATATAAAAATGTACCAGGTATGATTATGTAGAATACATGATACTTTATAATGATAATAAAGGGCTATGTTACTAGCTACATATTAACTACATTTTACTTTTTATTGTTATTTTAGAGCATTCTCCTTCTACTTATAAAAATGAAAGGCTCATGGTGTTAACTAGTATGTGGTGTTGTGCCAGCCGCAGTCTCATCGTCTCATGTTTGTGTCTATTGATGACATCAAGAGGCCACATGGTATGACTGGTCTGCATCATCTTGGTTTGTGAAAATGCACTCCACAATTCTTACACAATGAAGAAATGGCCTAATGACATTTTTTATTAATATATTCCATCTCCAAGTGATGGGTGACTATATTTTTTGTCAATTGGGACTTCTTAGCTCCTTTTAGTGTGCTCTAGGGCTAGTTGGGGAAAAATTTGTGTTAGTAGAAGGTGATTTTTGTGCATTATGTTACTATTTGCTTTTCAAAGAAGATCTATCTTGAAATTATGCTTTTTAGCATTAAGAAGCTCTAGTATTCCTTGTCTTTCCCCAGCCATCATCTTTAGACTAATGAATGGTAGACATGAGATCTCCCCAAGGGAGAATGTTAGCATTTTGGAATAGTTGGTCTGAAGTTCCCCCCCCCATTAAGTCTGCAGCCAATTGGGAAATAGAGCAGTGACACACCAAGGCTTCAACCTTATTGGGTATTGAGAATGGGTTTCCCCATTTCCACCTATAATTAGAGTAATGTGCCTAATTGCAAGATGGAGAAGCTCTGCTTAGGTGAGTTTGCCTTCCACAGGTCTATAAGAGGAGTAGAGAAGAGCACTCACACTTCGTGGGCAGGTCCCAGAGGGTAAACCTGATGGGCCCAGGCTGCATGATCTGATCTGGTTTTTCATCTCAAAAATCAGATCCTTTATTCTTGGCAAGTGGATATGAAAAGTCAGGAAATGTCTTTCAAATAGTTTGGAAAAGGGGTGATATCTATTGTATGGAGTAGGGTAGGAGTACTAGGAATAGGAAAGATCTACAAAGAGGATTTCTTCTGTATAGAAACAATCTTATAGAATCAAAACCTGGATCTGGGTTAATTACAGGTTGGCAATAGTATGATAGTTTTGATGTTATCAAGTGAAATAATTTCTCTCATTCCAGTCGTCCTATGGAGGGAGAGAGAGGGGAATGTCTTATGTCCTAGGTTGCTATCTTATTATCATTTGGGGGCCATACAATTGAGGCTCCATATCTTAGAAATCTCTTGAATAAATTTGGAATCATAGTATTTCACTAAGAATGAATGAATGAATATAACCATACATGCATAAAAACAGGCATACATGAAAGCTTCCTCAATTCAACAAACCTTATTGAATGTCTGTCATAAGCTAAATGCTATGGCTAGATGGTGACACAGGACTAGAAGACAGATGGTCAAAGATTAATAGGAAAGAGAGGTACCTAAACATAGAGTAACAAGTAGCAAGAAATATCAGCAGTGGATAGTCATTGAGCATCGATGTGCACGTGTTGATGAAAGCACTTTACATGTATTGTCTGATTTAATTCTTTCAGCAGCCCTTCAAAGTTGCATGCTTTTAGTGTCTCCATTTTACAGATGAGGAACATGAGGCAGAGCATAACTAAACCACTTCTCCAAGGTATCACGGTCAGCAATGTCAGAGCTGGGATTTGAACCCAACAGTCTGATTAATGGCCAAGCCTCTGAGCAATATAGACATGGAGATCAGTGTTGGTATCTCTGGGTGTGCAGACCACAAGGGTTCAGGAGATCCTTTCAGAGTATTCCAGGGGTCACAATCTGCCTAAGCCTCTGTTTAGGAGCAGCAGGAGCTAGTCACTGTAGCAAACAGTCTTCCCTTAATCCTGCTACAAGATCAGGGGATTCTGGGTGTCCTCTAAGACCCCTGGCCTTATTCTCACTCCTCTTATTCTTGAGATGGGCCAAGAGATAGGGCCAAAGGACCAGTGCTACTCTTCCTTAAAAACACTTCTGGGTGTAATTCAATGTCCCTTTGTTAATTGTCCAAAACTAGATCTTTTCTTTTTGCCAGGCTTGGTTACAGAAAAACAGTGTTTCATGAGTGATTCTGGCTGCTCCCTGACTAATGACAAATGTGTGAGCATCTGCCTCCTACAGATGTTCAATCTGACTGGATCCAGTCTGAGTAGATCAGTTCCATACCCCCGGGAGATCTCAGGCCTACAAGCACTCTGGAGCATCTCTTCTTGTTTCAAGATGCTTTGGAGATCGAGTGGGAATGCTCTGAGGAATTTCATTCAACTCTCCCCATGGACTGTATACTGAAAAATATGCTCTCTGTTCTGAAACCTGCAAAGTGACAGATGTGGTTTGTATCTGTGGAGGGCCGCCATCGGGTCCACTTTGCTTCCTAGAATCCATGTAGGCCAACACAGTTGATTATCTCCAGGACCCATTTTCTATTATCACACTTTCCCTTTAACACCCAGATTAAGACAGTGGGCTTTGGACTCAGGGGCTTGACCTGCCTATCCTCTACTCACATTGGCAATGTACCCCTTAAAATTGCTGAGGATTAGTGAGCAATAAGGTAAGGGCTGGGCTCCATATGTTGTCACCTCCCAATAAGCAATTGCTAGTATTGTTACTGTTGTTATGGTCATTAAGTATTAACAAGTGATGTTTATAAATATCCTAAATCAAAGACACAATTTCATCCTTTGAAATTCTCTGGAGCCTGCCTTACCCAGTCTCTCATTTCTTCATGGCTGTAAGACAGGGCAGTAGGAACCAGGACAGCTGGGGTCCAAATAGAAATGGACGTTAGTGATTTTAACTCTGGATCCCAAACATATTGATTTTCATGCAGGAGTTTACTTAAATTGTTTCTAGAGTATTTTCTCTTTACAGAAGCAAATGAATCAAGGAAGGTTAGTGCCTGCTTTGTTCAGTAGCATTTCAATGGCTGCTAATCTGGAAGTCCCCTTCTCCAAGACTGTATAAACTTCTCTCTGTTCAATCTATCCATGGCCAGCATGATTTTATACACTGTTTTTTTTTTCTGATAAGGAAAAATTTCTTCACAACCACAGATGCTTGTTGAAAGAGCTACTCATACATTTCCTCTCTTCTAATCTGAGAAGTGGAAAGTCTCTTCATGTTAGATTTTCTTCCTTACTGAATCTCAGTGGGGATGCCTACATCCCAGTGATAGCATAACCTCATGCACAAATATGTGCTTCAATGTCTGCCTGACCAGGTTCCCTTACCTACCAGCAGTCTGACTTCTCCAAATGGGGAAGACAATAACACTTTCTATATTGTAAGATCTTTGTGGGATTTAAATAGATCAAGTAATATAAAGAGCTTGGTACATGACCTAACTCAAAATAATCCTTTAAAAAAATGGACCATTCATATTAGCATGAGCATTATCTCATTGGATTAAAATTAGGATGATATCAATATTGATACCCATGTCTTTACACATTCTATGTCAACATCTGTATTGGCCCTTCCTGGTATATCTGGTTGACACTAAATCATCCTTCAGTATCCTGTTCAAATTACTTTTCTTCCAGGATACCTTCACTGTTCTCCCAGATCAAATGTATCTATCCTCCTAGTACCTTTTCAATCTTTTTCTGTTGTAATACTAGTCCCTCTAAGAGGCATTCATATGTTAAAGTGCCCATCTGTCCTGCTACACTGAGATTACTGAGAGTGTGTACAAAGGGTTACCTCTTTTCTACACCACCTATCAGACAAGCTGACAGAACTGGCCCTTTTAAAATGCTCTATAATTTTAAAAGAACTGCAAAGGATGCCTACCAGACAAACAGAACCTGGAAGAACCCGAAGGTCTAATTGCTAGAAGAAAATCAAAATGGAACCCTGCAATCTGGCTTCACTGTGCTGGTTATTTACAGTGTTTCTTTCAGAAGCTGGGCCAACTCAGCTAGGTTTGGGGACTTAAGGAGATTTCATCAAATTACACCACATCTCTGTCTGCCCAGAACGACAGGAAGTAGTGAGTTTCCCTGCCTTGTTATGTTGTCAGATGCAGTGAAGACACTTGGGCATGTGACAGGGATCATGGAAAGAAGGCACATATCTTTTAAGTTGCTGGCATTGCTTTATTTATTTGCTTTATTGAAAGGAGAATTGGGTGCTTTGTGCCAGTCCTGTTCATTCGCTTTTATTTATGAAGGGCTCCTTTCCTCTTGGTATTTATTGCTCTGAGTCACTTCTCTGTGCACCAGATGGAAGATGCAGAGGCTCCTGGCTGCCTGTGAAGAAACGTGAGGCTGGGTGGGGCATCAGCTGAGAGTGGGGAGGGGAGGAAAGCAGAACTGAGGACATCTGTATTAGTTTTTAAATAGAATTAAGCTTTCATCCTCCTCTCTCTCTTGTCCCACAAGGTTTGACCAGTTCTCTAGAGATGGTTATTCTTATGCTTTCCCTCTTAGCTCTTTGAATCCAGGTATATATTTGGAGGAGAAATATAATCTATGTGTCTTGTTCATTAAACTCATTAGGCTGTTGTTTAAGGAGAACAACTTTATGGCTGCAAATCCTCCAGAGTTCACTCCTGGCAGCCACCATTTCCAGTTTGCGCAGAACATGAGCACTCAGGTCCAAGATGAGTTGTTCTTCAGGCATCTTGTTCCAGAATTGAAGTTTTCTTTATCTCAGGAAGGTCTGATTGCCTGTGTCTCCAGGTACCAGATATGATTCTGCACCTTATCGGTCTTTCTAAGTCAGAAGGACCATATCACTTAGGCCCAGAAACTTTGATAATCCCCAAAACCATGTCTTTTGGACTTACTTCAGGTAATATCATTTCCATAAAGCCTGCTCCACAATCAGGATTGACATGCTCTTCTCCTTGGTTTGAGTTTCTCTCTTCCTCTTTCATATCTTTGCCTATTTTTTTTTTTTGCATTATAGATAAAGCTATTATCCCATGACTAACTTATAGATAGGACTTGAGAACACAGCCTTTGAGCTCAAGGAGAACTGACTTCAGGTAATGAGTCTTTCACTTTGAAAAACTCAATTAAATCTCTGAATGTTGTTTTTCTATCTTCATTTAAAGGCCCTTTTAAAATTGTATAATATTTAATAGACACAAAAAGAAAATGCATAAGACATACATGTACAGCTTGATGAGTCCTTATGAGTGAATGTGTCACTTCCTACCAGGGCACGAAAATGAACTTTACTAGGACCTAAGGAGACCTCATTATGCCCTTTGTCATGACATTTCATCCCTCTTACCTGGATGTAGCTATAATTCTGAATTATATGGCAATTATTTTTTTAAATTATTTTTGTTTGTTTTCTCACCTAAATATTCTTAAGTATTGTAGTTTAGTTTACCTTTTTAGAATATTGTTACAGTGTGATTCTGTAGTATGCATTCTTTTTTGCATGGGCTCATTTCCTCAATTTTATATTTATGTGATTCAGGCACTTTATTATACATAGTTGTAATTCATTCGTTTTCATCATTGTATAGTATTTCATTGTATCAACATACCTCAATTTATATATAGCCAGTCTACTGGCTACATATTGGGGTTGTTTCCATTTTGAGGTCATGGATTTTATCCTGGGGTGCAGATTTCCTCCTGTGCATGGAACTGTTTAGCCATTGGCATTAAATATCTTCAAATGCATAGAGAATGCAAAGTGTTCCAAAAGTGTGCCAGTTTATAATTCTACTAACAATATGTAATAATTCCTAATAATTTTTATTTTCATGACCCTTCATATGGTCCATCTTTTAACTTTAAGACATTCTGTTTGGCGGATTTTAATTTGCATTGATTACTGATAGATTGTGTACCTTTCCATATGTTTACATTATCTGCTTGGGCCTTCCTTTTGTAGAAGAACTGTTAAAGTCTCTTCTGCAGTTTTCTTTTCTAATTTACTTTCATTTCCATGTCTCTTTTTCTGCTGAATTATATGTCTTATTTGTATTGATTTGTAAGAATTCCTTACATGTCCTGGTTATGAGCCCTTTGTGAGTAAAGTTTTATTAATATCTATTCACACTCTGTTACATGCCTTTTCATTTGCTTACTGGTACATCTTGAGGAAATGAAGTTCTTAATGTGGTCAAATTTATCAACTTAGTGCTTTTTATTGTCATGTTTACAAAATTTTAACTTAAACCAAATTCTTAGTCTCTTCTATTTTGTTCTGAAATGTTATTGCTTCCTTTGCATATTTAGGTACATGATCCACCTAGAATTTTTTTTTTTTTTTTGTCAGGGGAGGTGTGTGTTTGTTTATTTACAGTGTTAACATAGGACTCAAACTCATTTTTGCCATATGCATACCTGATTATCACAATACTACTTAATGAAAAGGCCATCTTTCCCTCCCTGCTCTGTAATGACACTTATCCTGAACCAAACGTCCTTACATTGTATAGATATGTTTCTATTATGAGTCATTGGTCTATTTGTCTAAACTGGTGTGAATAAAATATCATCTTAATAACTGTGTGTTTTAAAAAAGTGTTCTTACCTTGTTTTTTTTCTTTAAGCTGTACTTGTTATTCATATCTCTTTGAATTTCTATTTCTGTTTTAAAGTCATATTGAAAATTCCTACAAAAAACATTTTGGGATTTATTTTAAAGCAAAATTAGTCTGGGAAGAATTAAATATTTTTGTAGTAATAAGCCTTATAATTTATTACCAAGACATATACCTTTATTTAGTACTTTAAAATTTTTTCTAATTATATTTCATAATATTGTGTGAGTGAGTTTTGCACAGGTTTTGATAGATTCATTTGTATCAACTTGATATTTTTAACCTATTGTGAATGGTATTCTTTTATAAAACTCATTTTCAAACTGCCACTTGAATTTACAAATGCAATTGATATATATTATATCTAAATATATTGACATTTTTAGTTTTATTATGTTTAGTTATTATATTTAGGTCATCTGACATATTAACCATTTTAATTTTTTTTCTTTTGCATTTCATTTAGTGCAATGGTAGCAAATTCTCTTGGCTTTTATTGGTGTGACAATGTCTGTGTTTTGTCTTTACATTTTCCAACTCATTTGTTTGAATCAGGATTCTAATAAAGTCTACCAATAGCAAATTCTTGTTAAGACTTTTAATTCTCTTAACCTATAACTTTCTCTTCATTTTTTTCTTTATATATATACTTTTTTTTTTTTTGCAGCTACTATCATTTGTCCTGGGGAGTTTCCCATGGACTTAGTTTTGCTGATGTCAACTCTAGTGTGCCCCCAAAAGTGTTTCTCTCTCTTCTTTACTTTCCACAAGTTGATAGTTGAAGGATTTACTGATGGAGATTCATTTATTTGGTAAAAGGATTCATATGTGATATTGAATTCTCCCGTAAGAAGACATATAGTATCTGCCTCTTTTTTCTTATGATAACAGTTACTGATAATCAACTTTATCCTTTTTATATCAATTGCTCTCTATTCAATTTGGTTGTTTGAAGCTTTTCATCTAGTCTTCAAGAAGTGGTAAGAAAAATAATAGTCTTACACATTTATGCTTTGTTTGCAGCCTTTATCCTTGAAAGATAGTTTGAGTAATTAATCAGCTCATATTTTACTCCCTAGAAATTTTTGATATGTTACATCATTGTCTTCTGGAATAAATCACAGTTATTTAAAAGCCAGATAACTATATAATTTTTTTCTTTATAAGTGACTTGGTAATTTTTTCTGGATGTTCAAAAGATTTTTGCTACTTTTATAAATTCCTATTGTTTCTCTAGAATATATTTGTTACTAATTGTTCCAGGTTGATTATTCCAGCTAAGTATTATTTAATATTTGTTTTGTCCTTACCTTGGATTTCTATCTTATTTCTTTAGAGTCTCTTGTTCTTTACCTACCTTTTCTATCTTGTATTTTCTCTCAAATATTTTAATCTTTTCATTTCAGTTTGATTTTTATTTTTTTACTTTTCTTCTTCTAGCTCTTATTATCTGTTTTGTTTACTCTTTCGTTCTTCTTAGTTTAATTTTTATTTATGAAATACTTTTGTTTTCCTTTTCTTTTTGAATTATATCACTTATTTCTGAATTTTCAATGTCTTATATATGCCATTCTTTTATATCTTTTTTAAAAAGGCCTTTTAATCTGGTTTAATGAATTAGGTTATCAGCTCTGTGTGTGGCCATATCTTTCTGGTAAAACTTCATTGTATCAAGAAATGCTCTCTGCTGTTTGTTTCTTTTGTATAAATCATAACCTATAGGATAGTGGTCCAGATCTATTCTGTCTCTTTTCTTTTTATATGAAATTAGTCTGATAGAACTTTTAGAAAGAATCCATCAGTCTAGTATTTCTACTAGAAATACTAGACTAGGAGCCTCTCAAGAGCTCCTCCTCCTGTTTTTGTAAAGTATTAAAAAAAATATTTCTTCTTTTTTTCTGAGAACTCCTGGATTTTCTTTTCTTCCCCACTTTCATCTGGCTCTTCTCTTTTCTCTACCCCTAGGAACTCTGTCCTACTCAATTTGAATTAGTTTTCTAGCAGTTCTTCTCCACTGTGGGGTTTCATCCTGGAAGGAAAGTTGAGCTGCTTAGTTTTGAGAATTTGTAGGGCCCATGCTCCTCCAGCCAATTCAACTTTACCACAGATTCTTGCCCTCAACTGTTAAGTCATCTTGTAAGAAATTCCTCCCTGTGAAGCCTCTAAGTTTCAAATAAGGCTTTAATATTTTTCAGAGAATAACTATTGGAGATTTGGGGTCTATCTTTTAAGGGCTACCCTCAGTTGCTTCCCTCTGCTTTTTCTCACATATGTGCTGCACTTTGTATGTCCAGTAGCCATTCATTGAAAGCATTGTGGTTTGAGTAGAAAGGGGCATCTTATTCTTCATTTTTGTTTAGGTATTGTACTTTGTCTCTTAATTTTCCAGTCTTGCTTTGATACCACCACTATCACTGATGAAAATTACCTGTCACTCTTGTTGCTATTCTTTAAGGTTATCTGCGTATTCTTTTGGCACTTCAAAGAACATTTCCTTTTTAAAAAGTTCAATATGATGTGATTTGCAATTGACTTAAACTTAAAATCTGTTTGGGTATCTAAAGCCTTTTGGACCATTGTCAACCATCATCTCTTCCTCCCATTTTTTCTTTTCTTCTTTGAAATCCCTCTGGGTTTTCAGTTTCTGTATATTAGACCTCCTTATTGTATCCTCTGGGATCCTACCTGCTTTACTTTCATTTATCTATGTCTTTCTCATTGTGCTATTTCCTGAATAGTTTCTTTAAATCTATTTTACTTTTCTCTCTCCATCTGTACTTAATGGACTGTTGAATCCAACTAATTCATACTTATTAAAAATCCTATAATTTCTAGTTATTGTCTAAATCTGCAAATTCAGCACTTATAATTCTTAGTTCTTTGCTGAAAATATTAAGCCTGACTTTTATATCTATGGAAGTAGTAGGGTAATTGTTTTTACAATCCATGTCTGGAAATTGCACTATTCAAAGTACTTGTGATCTATTTTATTTGTGCTTTCTGGTTTTCTTTTATGTTGAACTTAAATCTCTACTTCATTTAGTTATTATTGATTGTGTGTTGGCTTTGTATGTGGGAATTAATTTTTAAAAATAATTGGATGACTACTGTGCTGTTATTTTTATATTAAGAGGATTCTCAATTGCCCTTTCCAGGTGCCTGGGGGAACTAGTAATATAAGATTGTCTCAATCTAACTTTAGGGTTGGAGATTTTCTGGGTCATTCAGAGGACTTAAAACCAAACTGCTTTCCTTATGCATGTGATTTCATTATTAATTCTAGGATCTAGTCTTTCTAGGTACCAATGTCTAGTTGTAGAGCAGGCCCAAGATGGCTATATTTAGATTGTCTCACTGAGGCTTCTGGCAGGCTATGTTTTTAATATGTAACCAAGGTCATGAACACTCTGATTCAGCTCCTTACTTAAGGTCATAAATATTTGCTAGCGAGCTTGTGCCCACTTATGCAACCTATTGGCAATGGATCTTCTTTGTCTGGCCTGCATATAAGAAAAGGCCTATGGATATGGATTAGGGGGGGCTAAATGAAACTAGTTGGGGACTAAATAGAACTGACTGGGGTGAAAATAGGCTGAAACTGGAGGGTAGGGAATGCTGCTGCTTCTGAATAAAGAATGTCTATCCCAACTGTGCCTCACATTGTTCTTCACCTGCTGCAATCCTGAATCTGTTTCTGGGGTCTGAGCCTACACCCCAACACTAATGTAGTATACTTTATTAGAACCTTAACTTAGGCAAGCCTTAGACATTAACCATTGTCTTCCCAAACCTATTTGATATATAAAAAGTTCTGCTCAACCTCTTGGCCCCTTTTGTTGCATTAGTAAATATCCATATATAGACTTTTCTGGATGTCTATTTTCTCTTAGTTATTTGCTTAATGATTCCATTTTAACTTGATTGCTCTTTAATGCCTTCAGATGGTAATGATTTCCATAATTCTTCTAGAATTTTAAAATTAGCATAATTGAACTTTTTTTTCTTTTTTTCCTTTTTCCTTTTGCTATCATTTGGTACCAGGGATTGAGCCCAGGGGCACTCAACCACTGGATCACATCTCAAGCCCTTTTCATTTCTTATTCTGAGACAGGATCTTGCTAAGCCCTTTTTGTTTCTTATTTTGAGAGAAAGGGTCTTGCTAAGATGGTTAGGGTCTTGCTAAGTTGCTGAGGTTGACCTTGAGTTTGTGATACTCCTGACTCAGATTTTCAAGCTGCCTGGATTACATGTGTATGCCACCATACCCAGTAACTGAACTTTTGGGAAGGAGAATGAATCAGTATAGCTTTTATATCTTTGATTCTCAACAGTATGATCCCCTAATCCATTATCATCTGGTAAAATAGCATTCATAAAAATTGATCTTGTTTGTTATGAGACTCAAACATGTAAACAAAAATGCATAGTACATAGTGAACTCTTGATTAAAAATAACAATAATAATAATAATAATTATTATTATCATTTATTTTATTAGGAAGTACTGAGTCTTACCAATTATTATATCTGTGCAGCAATTATTAAATTTCTCTGGGTAATTACATAATTAGCACCTCATTGAGAACTTCAAGATATATAAATGGAAAGAAAACATTTCCTACTTAAGCATACTTCTGTTACTGAAAAGATTAGAAAAGGATTGAGGGGAAGACAAATAATGGTTAGAACTCTTCTTCTTAGAAGTTTCAGCCAATTTTCCATTAATTATAAAAGAGATGGATGGATATCTGTTCTTTTTTCTTAAAATCATGTTTGTATTTTAATTTCTATTTCTTGCTGGAAAATAAATACCATTGTCCTTTCTGGTCTCCATCTACTTAACATTTTCCCAGATTATATGGCCTATAGGAGAGGCAACACAGTGCATTAATTTCCTAAAATATGGAATGAACTAAAGGTCATGAAGTCCATAGAGCACTTTAATTTCCTCCTCTGTCTTTCTGTAAAGAGTTCCCTACTGGCAGGAGTGACTGCCAACTTTAGTGACACTTGAAATGAGACTATATCAGTTTGGAGATTTAGATACCTCTCCTCCCATAACCAATAGCTCTAATGGCTTTTGCTTTCCTGTTCAAGAAAAATAAAGGGCATCATGCGCCCTTCAATGCAAATCCTGCCACATTCAGTGTGAGACCAAATCATTATGAAAGGAACATACTTGTTTTCCACTTCTAGATCTTGTACTGAAAGCTGTGCAATAACAACAGTAATAAAAATTATTATTATAATCACTGGCATCAATGACTAAGCACATTGCATATTTTAACTCACTGTGAGCATCATTTAAGTAATCTAGACTTTGGAAATTATGATTATACCCATGAAGAAATAAATGCAACAAAATTTTAATCAGTTATCCAAATTCACACATTTAGTAAGTTCTCACTAACCTTTCTAAATTTATATTTTCCACCTGTAAAATGGTAAATAGTGATTAGCTTTGATGGGATGATTGGATAAGGTAATTATGTAATATGCCTTATGTGTAATTAGCATTCAGTATTTTGGGTTGCTTACATAGACCTGTCACAGAATGGTAGAGTCCACTAGAATATTTCTTCTTCAGGTGGGTTATCTTGATCATTGTAGTATTTCAGTGCCTAGCACAGTGCCAGAGAAAGTAATGGTGCCCAGTAAGTATTTGACAAAATGTAATCACCTAAATCTTAGAGTAAAATAAGAACAGTGGAAGATATCAATGCAGCATGATTTAGTGAAGGAATTCTTTTTCAGGGGATCTCTGAAGAGGGAGGGCAGTTAGTGCACCATTTTCATAAGGCAATTGTGTTAGTCAATTTTCCATCACTGTGACCAAAATACCTGAAGAGAATTACTTAGAGGAAGAAAGAATTATTTTAGTTCATGGTTTTGGAAAATTCAGTCCATGGTAACTATAAGGCAGAAACATTATGGTCGAAGGGCGCAGTGGAGAAAAAGTGCTCAGCACGTGGCAGCCAGGAAGCAGAGTGGGGCAGGAAAGAACTGGGGAGAAGTAAACCCTTCCAGGGCAAACCTCCAGTGACCTGCTTCTTCCAACCAAGTCTCACCTCCACTGGGAGTCCCCTGGGAGTAATCCGCTGATGAGGTTAGAGCTTCACGATCCAATCTTTGCCTAAAAGCACTGCCTCTGAATCTTGCTGCCTTGGGGACCATGCTTTCAACACATGAGCCTTTGGGGGACATTCCAGACCCACACAATAACAGCAACCCATTCTTTTGATAGAGAACTTGATTAGAGAATTCTAATCTTAGAAAAATCATTCTTTATATTCATGCAAATAAATGATCTGTAAGATGAGGGTATTAGCTCTGATTTTGTCCTCTGGAAGTGCATGAAATAAACTTCCTTCCTTCCTTCCTTCCTTCCTTCCTTCCTTCCTTCCTTCCTTCCTTCCTTCCTTCCTTCCTTCCTTCCTCCTTTCTGAGTCGGCCTTCATATATTGCACTACAGCTTCACTTAGCACCTTCCTTTTCAGGCCAGATATGCTCAGCAGCTTCTATTACTCTCATGTAAACCAGATGTCAGCTGAGGACACTCTGCTCTTCGAGATTTAAATAAAATTGGTCAGAGCCTCTTATCCCACATCCTGTGGGAAATCCAATGCCCAACCCATAATGTGATTTCAATTCTTCTTTGTGAATTCCTAGGGTTTTGTTTTAAGGTGACCTTTGGTTTTAGGGTCCTAATTCTATAGCACTCTGCTGCACACATGCTCTTTTGCCTTGGATCTTCTTGACCCTTCATGTGATTGTCTTGACATGGCACTCATTGCCTCAAATCCTCTAAACCGCTCACACACAACATTTGGGTGCATGGCAGAGTTTACCAATGGTGTTAACAGAGGCAGTTTCTCCTGCCATACACAAACAAATTGAAAACAAAATATTTAACACTATTCATTCTGCAACTGGGAATTTGTTGTCATCTTTCTCCTTAGATGATGTCTTTTAGCATGTTGCCACCACTGTTTCTCTTCATTGATCTACCTATTTCCTACTCTTTTCTCTAATGACATTCAAATACCTGCTTATTCCTTACATAAATTTCTCTTCTGTGAACTCATGCTCACAAAGTCTTTTCTTCCATGGCAAAACTATTTATCAAAATATTTTCCTTAATAACAAAATTACCTTTCTAACAGCCCCCCTGCCACATACTTATAATGTGATTTCAATTCTTCTTTCCTCTGGATGTCCTTATTAAATATGTCTTTTAAAAAATTGTTGCTAATGTCTCTTTTGGCATAGATCTCCCAGAAGGAACATAGTGAAGGCTGAGAAAACAGCTTTAGTAATGTAAAATATACCTGATAGAGTTTCAAAATGGTACCCAGATAAGACCCTGCATATAATATAAATGCCAGACATGAGTAACATGGTGTCTGGGATTTCTTCTCCCTCAAGGTGTTTCAGGCAGCTAGAGGTTTAATTAAATATGTATGCACCAGGAGACGTCTTAGTTGTTACAAATATTCTGCACCAGAGACAGGATGCAGACACCTTGGGTGCATGATTCCCATTCTGAGTGATGAACGTGTGTTTTTAATCTGTATGTAGCTGGGTTGAGTTCTATTAATGTCAAATGCATACTTTTTAATATATGCTTGATTGCTTATGTATGTCAAATGTGTGCTGGACTTTTAAAAGCATAGGAAAGCAATCGAGAGATGTAGAGTGATACTAACCAGTTTGTAAAAGCCCAGTTTGGGTCCTCCAGTCACTATGTCTGTAGACAGCTTTGGAGATACCTAGAATGCTAAGTCAAGTTTGTATTAAAATATTAGCAGCTTAATGGATAAAGGAACCTGAGATACTTTAAGTCATGCTAGTGTATATTTTCTAAGCACTCATTTAAGGGTAAGTACTATATTAATTAATTAATAATACATTATATGCATTATCTTATTTCCTCTTTCCTAAAGCTTAGAGGTCTCTTTATTCTCCTCATTTTATAGATGAGGAAACTTGGGCATGGGAAGATGAAACAATGTGCTCAAGGTATCACATCTAAGAAATAAGAGAGCATAGAGCCAACTCAGTCTGACTTGGAAGTCAGCACCCCTAACCACTGCAATATCCTTCCATCTATCCTACCCAAAGAAGCAGGAGGAAAGAAAAAAGCTGGAACATTCTTCCTTATAATTTTTTTCAGGGTGTCTGAACAGTCTCCTTTTGGGTCTCTAACATACCATTATTGGCAAATCAAAACCAGGTGGCTGGTCAATTTTTTAAAGAGCACATGGGAGGAGAATTCTTTTTCGTTTTTCCCTTGTGGGAGCCAGGGCTGCACAAGAAGTTATAGCAGAGTTCATTGAATTTTAAAGAGGAGAGAGGCCATGGCTCAGAGAGGGCATGAAGAGGTTACCAGAGAGTTGTAGGAGGTCACAGCTATCAGAAATGAACTGGCTTCCATCTTGGTCTCTGCAGAAATGTCAGTCCTTTTCAAACAGGATAATTTTGCATCTTGATTAAAGTGTCTCAGGAGATGAATCTCATTAAATAGAACCAATGGTTGAAAGCATGTAATTAAGCTAAACCATTTTTGTTCTCCTTAATGCCTTAAATACCTATTTGTGTGGAGGCCTGACCATCAAATAACTTCCTTAGGCAAAAGAAGCAAGAGCTGCAGTAGTAAGAATTTTCTGAATGATTTCTCAGTCCTCATATTTCCCCAAGGGCTTAGTCTTCCTTCCAACACTCTACTCCCATGTCACCCAAAGTACAAACACACACATACACACTCACAGAATAGATTATCTGAATCAGAGATGCTTGGGATTTTACCTGCTTCATTGCTACATTAACTGATTTATTCATTCAATAATCTAGCAAATGCCTACTGTGTATCAGTCATGAAGACCCCAGGAGTATGTAAGACACAGTCCTTGCCCACGGGAAATTGGCACTCTGGTAGGAAACAGAGTAGACTTCCTTTGGTGTTGTGCACAGATACATCCTGATTCCCTTTACCTCTCTATTTTCCGTTTACATTCTCATATGTGAGCCTGGCCATGCTTATGTATTTACACCACTTCTATGAATATGATTCTCAAATATCTATCCCCTGTCCAGTCCTTCTCTTCAGAGTTTCACACCCATATGCCTGTCTATAATATTTTCTTATCTTAAATGATTCACACAAATTACCATGTTCACATGTCCAAAACTCAACTCTCAATTGTTCTCACAAATCTTTCCCTCATCTTTGTAAATGGGCCCATATTCCATTTACCTGGGAATCCAAATCAGAAACCAGGGGCACTGAACTCTTTTTTCCTTCTTACCTACAATGAATCCACAAGCTCTCATCATGCTACTTACAGAGATCATTTCATTGAATTATGTCTCTGTGATATTGTGAAATACATATTTGGCCTTGACTCCAACCTCTTCATCCCCACCCCCATTTCCTGTAATACTACTCCTAAAATCCTTGGAATCTTCAAAGCAATAAAGGTCTTTGGGTAAGAAATGAGTTGACTGATACCTGATGGTCCCCAGGTTGAGGGCTGGTTGTTGAACTACAAGTTGGGACTTGTAACCCAATCCTCCAACCCCCAGGAAGGGGAGAGGGTCTGAAGATTTAGTTGATCACTAATGGCCAATAATTTAATCAACCATGTTTATGAAATGAAGTCTCCATTAAGAAAAGCAAATGAAGAGGATTCTGAGAACTTCTAGATAACTAATCATATGGAGACTCCTGGAGGATGGCTCGCCCAACGAGGGCATAGAAGCTCCACATCTTTCCCCCATACATTGCCCTGCGCATTTTTAACCTGATCTTCATCCTTATCTGTTTTAATATTTTTTACAATAAACCACAAAAAATAAGTAAATGTTTCTCAGAGTTCTGTGAACCACTCCAACAAATTAATTTAATCCAAGGAATGGGGTGAAGAACCCTGATTCATAGCCTGTCATTTAAAAAAAAAAAGCACAGGTAAAACAACTTGTGGCTTGTGACTGGCATCATCCCTGAGGCTCTTCCCTGTGGGACTGAGCCCTCACCTCGTGGGATCTGATGTTATCTCCAGGTAGGTCATATCTGAATTGATCTTTATTAAAGAATGCTACCTGGAGTTCCATGCAGAATAGATTGTTTGTCGGAGGTGAGAAATCCCCACAAAGTTTGGGATCACAGAAGCATTCTGTGTTGCAGAGACTAGTAGGAGAACTGAGTTTTGTTTCCTGGTCACTCTGCAGTCCTGCCACTGCTGTCCTCCAACCTTGTCATCTTTCCTCAGCACTACTGTAATGTTTTCTAAAGAGTCTCCTGGCTCCCACTCTTTTCATTTCCAGCCTGCGCTTCGCACATCTGCCTCAGTGGTCTTTCTGAAAGATAAATTGAGTTATTGTTCATTTGCATAAATTATCAAAATGTTCACAGTGATTCCAGTGATCTACTCAATCTAACTCACATCTAGCCCCTGCCTAGCCGAGCCTCTAAGAAACTGCAGCCCTCACAGGTGGTTTGGCTTAATATTGGTATCAGACTGTGGTGGGGAGAATATGTAAGAGATCCTAAGGTGCCCAGCCTTGTACTATGTGATTTAGTGATAAGTTGTATCATCTCAAACCCCAGCCTCCTGCACAGGAGGCAGTAATACACCCATTCTGCAGATGGAAAGATACAGGTGTGGGATCACCCAACTAGTGACCGATGGAACCTAGGCTCCATCACAGCGTTCTTCATTTCAAGGCAGACTCCATGTTGGATTTATATCTGCCATGCTTCTCAGTACCTGACAAACATACTACCTTAAGTAATACAGTGTTGGGAACTATTTGAATAATAACTTGAACTCAGAACTGCAAAGCCTGGCTCTTTTCATGCTACTGTGAGACGATATATCCCCTTCTACTGAGAAGCTTTCAGGAATCTGAAAACTACATGAAGGTCCTGGCCATGCAGGAGAATTTTTGAACTTGTATAGCAGTAACTGCTGGCCTTGCATTATGAAAGAAACACATAGAGAGTTTTTAGAAAAGAATGCTGGTGAGGCCCTACCCAAAGGGAGTCTCATTGAACTGGACTGTGGTAAAATCAGCTCCAGGTGTACTGGTATATTTTTTTTCATATGTTCCAAAAGTGATTTTCTTCTCCAAGGATTGGAAAGATTTGCTGGCTCCAATAAAGAGGATCCTCTTGAGCTTTTTCTCTCTTTAAGCCCCTAGGTCAGGTGAACAAGAGTTTCAGTGCTGGCTGATTGGAATATGAGTGGTCACTTGGATGAGAGACTATTTTGAGAGGCAGCCACAATAAGGAAGGTTTTCTGGAGGCTATTTTCTTGCACAGGATCATGTGAATGATATTTTCAGATCTATTTCAAGAATTCATTTTGTGCTGAGCCACCCCCAGGTAAATGCAGTTCACAGCTCTCATTCGCCAATCCTCAGCAATTTCTTCTTTAATAGGACATGGGTGTAAAATCAAGAAAATAATACTCAATTTGTGTATGATATATCAAAGTTCATAAGTATCTTCTACTGTTATGTTTAACTAATTAGAGCAAATAAAAATTAAAAAAAAAAAACAGAAAAAAATAGGACATGGGTGGTTCCCGAAGGATGAGATCCCATCCAGCCTTAGAGGCTTCTTTGGCAGCAAGTTTGTAAGCCTCATTAAGTCCTACAGGGATTTGGGGGATGGGGTGAGGATTTAAGGATAAGAACTGAATAGGAAAAGAGGTTGTTACTAAGCTCTCTCACTTTCTTACTTCATGAGTGGACCCTTGTCCCTCAGCACATGAAACTGGGAGTTGTTGAAATGAACTGCTTTTCAGTTTGAAGAATGGGAACAGCAGTTGTGTTTCTGGTCCATGAGTCTTACTTTGTTGAAAGATTACATTGACAATGGGACCATCCTACCCCTTAGTATCAACATAGCCTCACCAATCATGGTTATCAGCACCAAAGTCATTTGCTCCTTTTTTGATGATAGAACCAAATGGTTAGGCCTTTGAATACAGGATATTGATTTCCTGGCTCCTGAAAATCTCTACCCTTATGAATGAAATGACTTTGATCAGTTAATTTGCATCAGTTTCTCTGTCTATAAAATGGGTACATCATTCATGTCACAATGTTGTTAGGGGATTAAAAGCATTAATGTGTAAGGGAATAAAGTATCTCCTGGTATTTCACAAATACTGTATGAATATTTGTTTTAAAATGTCATAAAATTAAGACAAAAACCAAATGGATGATGTGCCAGCCCACCATGCTCCTGTGGAAACAAGAAAGTATCATATCTTCAAGTCTTGTAATATTTTCTGTCTTCTGCATCCTCTACCCTGTGGCAGAGTGGAGAAGTCCTCTCTGCTTGCTCATCAGCATTGGTTCCTCTAACGGGCCTGGGGTTTAGCTATAGGCTTCTGGTGTTTGAAAGGCTTTCCCTCCCATTCACTTCCACAGCATGTGATGTGCCGCTCCTCTAGCTTTCATGGGAAGTACATCCACTCCACAACAACATCCTAAATCATGGCTGTCTTCTGTTGAGCACTTACTGTGTTGATTATTAACTATAGTGTCACAGTATGTCCTAAAATTCTAAAAGCATGTGTAATTCTAATTTAGAGTACAAGAGACCAAGGGTCGGAAGGAATTCCTTCCTCTATGTAATGCCACTTTCTAAGACATTAAGAAGGGAGTCACTTCAAGGACCACAGGCACCAAAATAATTAAATACTGCTTCAACCACATTTTTATGTTTTTTAAAAAAAATCACAGTGTTTACTACTTTCTCATTTTTCAAACAAGGAAACCAAATTTCAGATAATTTAAAGGGCATGTCCCAGGTGACATAGCCAGTACAAAATTAGAACCAAAATCTAGATGCCCTAATTGGAATCTCACTTCCTGTCTGTGGTACCGGTTACTGTCATTGCCTTGTGGCTTTCTTAGTACAGTATTGAAGTCTGACATGCAATAGGTGATAATCAAATGGCTTTTGAATGAATGATTGAAAAAGTGAAGGCTGTCTCTAGTACCCTTTTAATCTGTTTTTCTATTTACCCTCAAGATGACTAATATTGGTTGATACTCAGGAAATAGCTCACCTATTCTGTGGCCTATGGACAGCTTCTGATGTCCCAAACCCACAGAAATATAGCCACCTTTCATTCCACTCTTACTAGATTATAGCAACATAAATTTTAAATCCAGTTATTTTTTGAGTATATATGATCCATTAGGTACTTATTTATCATATAAAATCCTTATAGAAAATTTAAAGGTTTCATTTACAAATGAAAAGAAGCCCTCAAGAATAACATGACTGACAGAGCTAGTTGAGTGTGGGATCTGGCATTCCATCCCAGATTTATCTTACTTCTAAAGGTGAGGGTCACAGTGCTGAGCTCTCCTGCTTCTCAAAAAGCTGAGGATGACTGCCAAGAGCTTACTTTTTTACCCATCCCTCCCAGATGACATTTGCATTTTAATAAGATCCTTCAACACTTTAGCTCAATGGTTCTCCAAGTGTCATCCATGGGCCTCTGGGGCCCTACAAACTTTTCAGGAGGTCTTCAAAGTCAAAAGTTTCTTCATAATAATACTAGGATATTATTGGCCACTAAGTTAACATTTGCTCTGATGCTGCAAAAGCAATGGTGGATCTAACTGCTGGCACTTGAGAATAAATTAAGGCAACAGTAATCAACTGTCATTGCAGACTTCAACACTGCGCTCATGGGGAGGTTTTCTTAAGATTACTTGTGAAGAAGCAGTAAGTATTGTTAATTTTGTTGAATTTTGAACCCTGAGTGTACAGACTTCCAAAATATTTTCTGTGATGAAATGGAAACCACACATAAATCACTTTGCAGCATATTGATTTCTCCCAGGAAATGCATTTGTGCAGTTGCTTGAACTGAACCAGCCATTTTTGTCATGGAATACATTTTTTTTCTCTTGAAAAAAATGACTGACAGACAAACTGGTTATTCAGACTTGGCAGACATTTCCCCAAAAAGAAAAAAAAAAGTGAACAAAGTAAGCCTGTCACTTCAAGGAAAACAACTGACAGAACTTGATGTCAATGATAAAATTTGAATGTTGAAGCAAAAATTAGAATATCGAAAAATTGTATCTGCCAAAGTAAGCTTGATTCCCAATACTTCAAGATTTTTTTTGATAGGATCAGTGGTGATATCAATGGTTATAATATTTTTTATTTTGTCTAATAAAATGTGTCAATATTCAGAAGATCTGCATAAATCATACTTTCCAAATGATCAAGTGTGATGTTAGAAAATCATGCCTGGGTAAAAAGATCCATTCAAAATTCAAGACAATTAAATGGATTTTAAAGAAATAGAATATTAAAAAATTCACAGATGTGGATACAGATTCCACAGCACAACTAATCTGCTTCAGTGTTGTTAAAAGGGTGGGGGAATAGCCTCCTCAGTTATCTTAAAAGACTAGTGGAGCACTCCTCCCGCTTCCAATTACATTTTGTGTGAGGCTGGACTTTCTTCATCACCTTCAACCCAAACAACATATCTCAACAGATTGAAAGCAGAGGCAGATGCTAGAATCCAGCTGCTTTTTATTAAAACAGACATTAAAGAGCTTTTCAAAGATGTTAAACAATGCCAGTCTTCTCACCAAATATTTTTTGTTTTGAAAATGCTTATTTTTCTGAAAAAATAACCTATGTTTACATGTAATAATGAATTATTTAAGGAATTAACAAATTATTCTTTTTAAATAGTGTCAGCCTTAGTTATAAAGATGACAAATATTGAGAGATCTAAGTCACACACATAAAGTCTCTTTGGGGTCTTTGATTATTCTTAAAACTGTAAAGGAGATTTGAGAACCAAATGTTTGAAACCACTGCTTTAATTAGAGGAAGTGATTATTTGGGTGTTTTTTAATAAACCAGTGGGGTGGGCATTGACCAAGAGGACTTTATATGCTCCCTCCAAAAAGCAAATGAACACCCTCTGCCTTTCTTCTGAGAACCTTGGCTTCCAGGAAGCCTGCATTCAAGAATTGAGTTCTGTGTCCTCTCTGTGTCACCATTTTCACTGCCTCAGTTCATTCTGGTGCCCAGGCATCAGCACAATGCAGTGTGCATTTGAGTCAAATGATTTCATGGATCATGACCTTTGGCCTACAGGAATGGGCACTGGCAGGGGGTGGGGATCTCTATATAGTACTGCAAGGAGGGTACTTCTAACCCACCGTGTGCATCTCAGCCCAAAAATGCTTAATGCCTGAGTCTAAGAGTCTATATCCAGTTAATCACCTTGCCAGGCACTTGAGTGAACAGCCCTTAGGACAGGAAGGGAGAGGCCTGGGAGGCAGAGCAGAATAAACATTGTAATCCAAATCAAGACTGAGGCTGTTCTTGTGGCCACTGCTCCCACTGCTGCTGCCCATGGCTGCCCTTACTTTATTTCACTGCCCCTTGAGGGCGCCTCCTTCCCTGTCCTTCCCACACCAGAAGCCAGTCTGGTGTGTGAATTTGTGGGTTGGACTTTAATTGCTAGTTTTGCTGGGTTGCTCGCCTCCCTCTAATTTAGCTTTGACACAAATAGCTAGAAAGCTCACTTGCAAAGCCCACACTTCCACAGCAGGGCTCTGAGTTGGTCTCCTTCTAGAACATGGACTTCTATTCAGTCAGTAGTTACTCCCTAAGCATCTACTTGGTGCTTAGCACACCTGTGTAGAATGAATTCTGAAAAGCTAATTGACAAAATCATAAAGGCTTGGAATTTGCAAGCATCTCGGTTCATAATTGTACCCTCATGCAAGGATTTTCAGTCTCTGCTTAGAGCACTACAGTGATGAAGAGTTGACACCTCTGGAGGCACTTAAAAAAAAACACAACTTTTGTTCATACAAAATTCTTTCTGCTCTCTGAAACAGACAGCATAGCAAGGTGGTTAAGCCACACAATCCTGAGTTTTAGTCCTACCTCAGTCACTATATGTGTAATCTTGAGATCGTTGCTTTAGCTCTGTCTCCATTTTTTTAATCATATGAAAAGAAAATTAAACTCATCACACAAATGACTGCTGTATTAAAAGTATGCTTTTGAAATTTATTGTCCATGTACTAGCACAAACTTAGTGCTTATTAAGCCAATTCTTCCCTGGAGTCTCCTTTTACCTTTACCAAATTTAGTGGCTTCAGGCTATTTTGGAAATGAAATAATGGAAATAATGCCTACATCATTATTGAGTGGGTGGCGGTTGCTTCTTAAAAGGTTGTTGCAAGAATTAAATACAGAAGATACATATGAGCTCAGAACTGGGCTCTGTGCCTGAGCTGGGTACATGGTCGACTTTGTTGGATGCCTCCTTGGCAAAGAATTTTGTCCACATTTTAGATCTACAAAGTCAAACCTTTATTTCGGGTAGATACTTCATTGCAACATCTCCCATAGCTCTTCCCTCCCATGCTGTGGACTTGCCCATAAATCCAAGGCATTTCTCACATGGGGCTTTGAAGACCTTTTCTTACCCTGGGAAAGTTCCCTAGCTGGCCTTCAGATTCTCAATGTTCCTTTGACAATGTGATTGTCAGATTTAAATTTGCAACTCCATGTGAAAATTGGTCTGCAGAGTGCTTGGAGACTATCACTCTCATCGAATGTGACACTGAGACCTTTTGAAAGCAGCCAAAGAAGCCTTGCCATGGTGTTCATCCATGTCGCACCCACAATCACCTTGAACCCTACAGCCGTTTTCACATTGACTGCTGGTAAGCCATGCCTCCCAGCTCCAGACTCATGAAATTTGTTTTTAATCATGTGCATAGGACAATTTTTGTTTTTTTATTTTCAGCTTTATGGAAGTATAAATGACAAATAAAATTGTATATATTCAAAATATACAACATAGTGTTTTGATATGCACACATTATGGACTGATCACCACAATCAAGCTAATTAACATCTATCACCTCACAAGGTTGCCTTTGCATGTGTGTGCTAGGAATATTTAGATGCACTACTTTTGCAAATGTCAGGTGGATAGTATGTTGTTCTTAACTACAGTCACTGTGCTGTAGATTGTATTTTTTCTTTTCCTCTGATAAAAATCATTCTTATTAATTTGACCCATTTTTGTCTGATTCCTTTAAAAATAAATCTATATTTGATATTCAACATATGATCTGTTACTATCTCTGTTCACATAAATTAACTTATTAATTTAAAGTAAATAACTTATTAAAGAGAACAGACCAAGCCAGATCTCCACGGGGGGAAATCTAGATGGATTTTGACCAACATTATGGGGATCTGGTCACATGGCTGCAAATTCCACACTGAAATACCATCCAGCTTACAGTTCTTTACAATTTCACATACTCATTGCTTGAACAATGAGGAAATGAGGAGGTGATCTCATTCCATCATGTCACAGGGGAAAGAATATAGCAGAGAACAAGTATTTGAATCTCAGTTCTTTTCCTTTTCCTTTTTCTTTTCTTTGCTTTCTTTCTTTCTTTCTTTTTTTTTTTTTTTTGTACCAGGTATTGAACTCAGGGGCACTGTACCACAGAGCCACATCCCCAGCCCTGTTTTGTATTTTATTTAGAGACAGGGTCTCATTGAGGTGCTTTGTTCTCTGCTTTTGCTGAGGCTGGCTTTGAATTCTCGATCCTCCCACCTCAGGCTCCCAAGCTGCTGGGATTTCAGGCATGCATCACCACACCTGGGTGCACTTGCTATATGCTTTGTGGAAAATTATTTCTTTGCTCAAGTTCAAAAAAGACAACACTAGTACATTCTTCCTCATTTATTGAAAAGGTTAAGAATGGAAATTGTAATAGGTACAGATATTATTTTATTTCAACAACTAGACTAAAAAAGAAAAAAGATAGGGGCTGGGGCTGCAGCTCAGTCGTAAAGCGCTTGCCTCGCATGCATGAGGCACTGGGTTCGATCCTCAGCACCACATAAAAACAAATAAATAAAGATTTTTTTTAAAAAAAGACTACCTTCCTGAGATAATATATTTGAAAAACACTTTGTATCATAAAAATTTGGGTTGATTTGAACTGTTATTATGATTTAGTTTACCACTAAGAAATTCTACTAATAAAGAAAATTAGGTTCATTATGTATGTGATTTGTCCTCAGTAAACCCACTGGCCTCTTAGTAACTACAAATTCACCTTTCTTTTCAATATACTTAAAAAGTCACCTTTAAATCTGTTTGCCAAGTTTAACTTTAAGCATGTTAAGTTTGTATCTGGAAGCATTTTTTTTTCTTCAAAAAAGTCAAAATATTTATCCTTTCCCAGGTTTCTGGCACTTCCTCCATCAAGAAAGGTGACATTGATTTTTTTTAACCTATAAAATGCTATGTGAAACTGAGAGAAAGTAGACAGTAACTAGACAACTGTATAAAGTGTAGTCAGGTATTAAAAGGAATGGTAGACACAAACAAACTTGGTCAATGTGGGCTACAGATATCTGTGAAGGCCCCATGATAAGGACTGTTAACTCCAAACCCCAGGAGATCAAGGTCTCTGATTGTGAACTTTCCATAACTGAGCACTCTTGGCGCTCCTGGGAGTCTGTCTTCCCTCTCTCATGCCTGCACAATCTCCCCTCTGTGTGCATTGGTGCCCAGGAGCCAAGCTGATTCTTGGGCTATCTGGTTCACTCCTGCCAGCTTCTGGTCAGTGCCCTGACACACAATGAACTAAGAGAAACCCTCGGAGAAGCCTGTGAGGAATCTTATAATGACTGAGGAGCTGATGGGTTGCATTTCTCAGTATGTCTACAAATTTCGGCTGAAATAAGCCCAGGCACTTTCGCCCAAAGACTTAACTGGTTCTTCAATTTATGTGTGTTACAAGCATATATTGAGCACTTATTCTATACCAGGCACTGGGTCTAAGCTGGAGCTGCAAAGGGAAGCTCAACATGTTCCTAGGAAATTTTTTACAGAAGGTGGTGTTGAGTAGAGTTTTGAAGCAGCACTAGATATTGGCTGGAAGAAAAAGACTGGCAAGGGGAAATAAAGCATGCCAGATAGTGGAAAGAGCAGAGGGAACGGAGGCAGAGAAGCATGAAATAACTTGTCAAATTTGGGAAACTGCAAATGCCTCTGGATGACCAGATAATACGCTGACTGTGTGAGAGAGAGATGGGGCTAAGCTGGAGAGGTGGGCAGAAGCCAGATGGTGAAAAACCACAGTGCTAAGATAAGGAGTCTGAACTCTTATCCTGAAAGCTACAGTGACCCATTGAAAGATTTTAATCAGCCAAGTGAAACGGTTATAACATTGTTTTAGAAAGAGGGCTCTGATGAGAGGTGTGGAGGATAAATTGCAGAAGACACATTCTGAAACCAGGAGAGAACAAGTAGGAGGCTGTGGCAGTAATGAAGTCAGTAATGAAGTCTGGTGAATACTGTCTAAAGCAGTGGCCATTAGTGGAAATGGAGCAGAGGGGCAAAGGCAAATGATACTACGGGTGGTTGAATTAGTGGCCTTCATGACAAAAGTGATGAGATGGGAAGAAAGGGATTTTGGTGGAGGGAGGAGTCTAGGGCAATTCTCATATTTTTCAGTTGGTTCACTGAATGATTAAGTTTCCTTTCACTGCAGTGGGGAATAAAGAGGGAGGATCAGGTTTGGGAGGTAAGATGATGAATCCAACCTGTGATGTATTGAGATCTAGGATTTCCAAGGGAAGTCCAATTGGCAGTCTGATGTGAAGGAAAAACTCATTTGAGGGGTGAGAGAGTTAATTTTTCAGTGCATAAAAATGGGAGTTTAAAGCCATGGTTGACATGGCAGTGCAGACACCATAACTAATATTTTGATGCATCTATCTAACCAACCCAGATACTTCTTCTCTAAGAACCCTCCCTACCTTGATCCAGGGGTGGATATGTTTGTACTGTGTGACCTATCATATTGTCTTAATGGACATATTTAACTGAAACCAATCAGATAATATCCAGGTACTTTGCAATTGAAACATCCTTGCAGAATATACAAGTGCTTTCATTGTGAAAATATAAAGTTAAGTAGAATGGGGAAACCTTAATTGGCTAGGAAAAAACTAAGTCAAGGCGGGTGGGGGGAGAACTGGGGAGAAAGATAAAAGAGAAGTTCCATACTTTCTTATAGCCTTTGATACATTTCTTCATGAAAGCCATGAGATGATTAGGGAAGTATAATTACTGACTTCCCAAATTGATCCACAGATTCAATGCAATCACTGTCAAAATCCAAGGATGCCTCTTTCCAGAAATTGACAAGCTGATTCTAAAAATTATATGGAAGTATAAAGGAACTAGACTAGCCAAAACAATCTTGAAAAAGAATGTTGGAGGGCTCACACTTTTTATTTTATAACTTACTCTAAGCTACATTACTTGAGAAAGTGTGGCACTGACATAAGGATAGATATATAACTTAAAGGAATAGGATTGAGAGTCCCAAAATAAAACTATCACATTTATGGTCAGTTGATTTTTAACAAGGGTGCTTTGGAATTTATATCCTAAAGAAGATTCCACATCTTCTGACTCCAGTACAGTGTTCTTAACACTAAACAACATTGACAGAAAGAAGAGAGTAGCCTCTTTTGGGTTGGGGAAAAGGAATATGTGATAAATGGGGCTGAAGGGGACAGAAGGCACTATTCAATTCAAGAGGCTTTAATATAGTTCAGTGTAGAAAAGACCTAAAATCCTGCCTATATGTAAAAGAGTCCATGATAATGAGAACACACAGATAAAAAAAAATGGATAGAGGAAAGACGCTAACTACAGCAGCAATCATGACAACACAGCCAACAACATTTACTAGATGCTTGGCACATTGCTAAATGTTTTATATTTATTAACTGACTTGATACTCGCCCAAACAATAATCATCATGATTATCTCATTATGTAGAAGAGAAAACTGAAGACCGTGTTTATATAATGTATACATAGAGAGTTGGGAATGTGGAGAAAGTAGTTTTCAACCCTGATGGTACATTAAGATCACCTCTGGAGCCTGTGAGACACACTATGTGCAGCCTGTCCCTCAAATCAATTAAATCAGACTCAGGGGTAGGTTTTTAACCCTCCCTGAGTGTTTGCAACATGCAGCCATAGATAAAAGCCATTGGATTAAAGTGCAGTCCATTCTTCTCAATGAGCAGTGTCAGCAGCCAGCTTACCAGGTGTTACAGCACTTGCTGGGTATAAAGACAATGACTTTCAGAAGCTGGTCTTCAGAAGCATAGCATGAGAACCTAAAAATGAAAATTCTTAGGCCTTAATCCAGGCCTTGAATCCTTTAGAAATCCTGGGATGGGGCCCAGTCATCTGGGTTTTAGTAGCCCCCCCACTGCAATTCTGATGCTCGCTCCAATTTGAGAACTGCTGCCATAAGGAATAGAACATGTTTCTATTCTTCCTTTGCTCTATGGCTTAGGAGCCTCGAGATCTGAATGTAGTGAAAAGCTTTGTTTGCAGTAAGTATCCTTAGGTTGTTTTGCCCCAAAATCCTCAAGATATTTTATTTATAAAAGTGGGACAAGGATAAGAAAACCTCTCAGGTGACATCCAGTATTAAAATTGCATAATTCCCCCTTAATTTTCAGAACTGATTCAAGTTCCAGGTAGAAGGAGATTTCCCTGAAACCATGAGCTAACCCATTCTAATTTCTAGATAGGAAGTTAGTATAGCAAAGTATTAAGATCCCGGCTCCTCACCGCTGTCCAGCTTTGATTCCCACTTCAACTTCTTCCTATTCAACTTTAAGAAAGTTTCTTAATCTACATGAGCCTCAGTCTTCAAGGATTCTTAATGTATGTGAGTCTCAGCCTTAATTATAAACCTGGGCTCATATGCATTCCTACCTACTTGCTAGGTTTGTGGTACAAGATGAAGACAAAGGGCTTATAAAAGAACATAAATTCAGACACACATTGAACTCTCACTAAGTGAAGATTCTAATCATAATTATTAGTACAGTCACATACAACATAACATTTCTGTCAATGACAGGCTGCATGTGCAATGGTGGTGCCATGGATTATATTATCTTGGTAGCTATCTTGGATTGTTCCAGTATAGTCTGTGATTTTCATACGATGATGAAATTGCCTGAGGATGCATTTCTCAGAACATAATCTCTGTCAGTTACCAATGCATGACTATATTCTATTCTTTCACATTGGACACTGCATGAAATTTAAAAATTTCAATCTTGCTCCCATGTCCAGGAGCTCCTCAAAGGCAGGTATAAAATGAGAAAGCCTTGGAAGGTAGAAAAGAAATGGACTGTAGAGGAAATGGGGGCCATGAGCAGAGATTGGATAACAAGAATGAGATCTTGGGATCATTATGTTTTATAGCTAGTGGGGACCTTAAATCCCTTCTAGAACAATCGTCCATCCCTATAGAGCTGGGGAGGAAGGGCCAGCTTTGGGGCAGAGTATTGACCTTGGAGAGTAACAATTTGTGAAACATTAATGGATGAAGTGCTCTGGATGTGACTGGGGCTGTGCACCCCCAGAAGGCTTCAATGTACAAATACACTGTTAATGATTTAGATGTACAAGAAATGTTGATGAAGGAAAGAGATAGATTTTGATACAGAAAGTCCACTATTGGAACCACTGGATCAACTGCCATGTGTCCTCAGCCTAACATGTCTTGCCCACTAACATGTCTTGCCCACTTTACCTACTGGTTAGTGACTGACATGCTGGACACCTGTAATATTTTTCACTTCCACTACACAAAAATTTCCTGTCCCTTTCCTGTAACAAATATTAATGTTTAAAACATACTAGAGATGAAGGAAAAGAGAGTCAGGATTTAAGGCAAAGGAGAGTTGGGATGTAGAGTGAAGTTAAGATTCAGCTATTAAGACTTGCAGGGCACTAGAGGTCTCCTTGGGTGTGGGAAGTTAGAACAGAATGCGATGCTCCAGGCCAGAGGCCTGGGAAGAGACTATCAAGTGCAGAAAGCAGATGTTGGAGGATGCTAAGGGCAAATTTGACCCTTTTGACAATTTCATGTATTTCTTACTTCTGGCCTGTGTTGGTCTGTTACTTGCTAAATCCCTGTAGGAACACTCCCCTTTTTTTTTTTTTTTCAAGTAACAGCCTGTTAGTTTCCTGGGGCTGCCAAAACAAAGTACCACAAACTGGATGGCTTAAACAACAGAAATTCAACGCTTCTGGAGGGTAGGAATCCAAGACCAAGGTGTCAGGAGGCTATATCCTTCTGAAGACCTTGAGGAAATATCTTTTTCATGCTATTTTCTAACTGCTGGTGGCCTTAGGCCTTCCTGGCTTGTACAAAACACCTTCTGCATCTTCATATCTATTTCTTTTGCCCATGTCTTTCTGTGTCCAAATTTTCCCTTTTATAAGAGCACCAGTCATATGCAGTAGACTCTACCCTAATATTCTCATTTTAACTTGATCATATTTGAAAATCCTTTTTTTTTTTTTTGTTTCCCTTTTACAGTTAGAGTTTTGCCTTGTTGCTCAGGCTGGCCTTGAACATCTGGGCTCAATGATCCTAGTGCCTCATCCTCCATTTCCTATGCATTGATTGTTCATCTGTTTAAAAAGCATAATGATGCAATTATACCATGAGAAATATAAAATAATAACTACACCTCCAGCCTCAACCAGATATACTATGTATTTCTACAAGGAGAAAGAAAATAAAAGGTGTGTGTGTGTTTGTGTGTGTGTGTGTGTGTGTGTGTGTGTGTGTGTGTGTAGCGGGTAGAGATTGGTGATTTTCATGCCCTTTTATTACATTACTTTCTAATGGATCCCTGAGCATTGAGCAGATAAAACTTACCAGAGGTAATATTTTGAGGTTCATCCCTCTGTCACTGAGAATGCAATCAGTTTGTCCCCTCATTGACGGCTCCAGAATACATACTGTAAACTCAAATATCTACAGAGACCAAGGAGGTTCAGTAAGCCAGTGAAACATTCAGGATATAAGGGGACAACAGAATGTAAAACTTGGGGTGAGCACAGCCTGTATTAGGGGCAACTAGTCTTCACTTACACTGGGTCTTTAAAATCTCAACCAGAATCCAGAAATCTATAATTTAATGCAAAAGTGCCCTATGTTTTAAATATTGCACCAGGTTTTATAAACAAAACTAGGTGAACCAAGCAAAATATATGTGTCACTCTTTAGCTCTTGGTTACCAGCTGGAATTTAAGCAAGCAATGTCATGCAGTGGCTATTGGTACCCATTCTCACACTCTAGAAAGACCCAGAGTTCCTGCCTCTAACCTCTCTCCCCCACAGATAGTGCTCTCTCCATTCCCTCACCCACCACTGGCTCCCCAGATAATTAACTGGACAATTTGAACCTGGAGTCTTACTGCCAAGGTGTCCTTGCTGAGGTTTTCAAGTTTCAAGTCTCTGGTTAAGAATGAGTCATCTAGAATTCAATTAGTAGAGAGCTCCTCTGGTTCAGGCACCACTGGCACAGGGTAGGCGCGTGGGGGATGACTCAGACAGTGGAGCATGCAATGCCTAATAGATCCAGCATGTGGGGGCTTCTGAGATATCTGGACCTGGTGCTCATGACGCCCAAGGGGAACACAGGGGAGGGTTGGAGATTGCAACATTCTCTCGGCTAAACTCACTGCTGGCTGTTTTGCACTGAAAAGAATTTGAGATATTCACATCTGACCTCAAATTCAAAGTGGGTCTAGCACCTCAAGGAGATGTATTATTACAAGCCCCTTAGTTCCTTCGCCAGGTTGTTTCCTTCTGCCAGCCCAAACTGTGCATTTTGCATTCTGACATTACTAAACTATTTACAGTTCCCTCTGGCTCTTTCTTGTTTCTGTACCTTTGTACATGATATTTGATCTTCCTGATAAACCTTTATGTGCCTCTGGTCAACTTCTATTTGTGCTTTAAAACCCAAAACAGACTTCACTACTTTGGGGAAAGTATCTGTAATCCTCTCAATTTGGAGTTAAACTTGTGCCCTTTCTATCTATGTCTTGAACTTCTTTGAACTTCTTTTCACAGTGCACAGCAATGATGGGCCCATCTGCCTGACTTCCCTGGAGGTCAGGAAGCTTGTAACATTCTTTGTCTTGTTTTATAGAATCTTATGTGTGGGCAGTCAATCAGTTAGAGTTTACAGAGATATCCTGGACAGAGGTAACTACATTGTGGTCTATCTCAGCCTTGTAAGTCTGAGCTGCTATGGAGCCCTTATGAGTTATCTGTAGCAGATGAGTATGAACATGAGTAACAATGAACAGGTAATCCAAACATGAATAGTTTTACCCCAGCTTGTCATTCATTCAAATTCTGTAAACATCCATTGAATAACTACTGTGTTGAGCACTGTTTTAGGCACTTGGAATAAGCAATCAATAAAAGAAACATCTTCCCTGCTTTTATAAAACATATCTTATGTAGCAGGGGAGGAGATAATAAATCAGTAAATGTAAAATACAGGATATCAAGTAATGTTAAGTGCAGTGAAAACAGTCAGAGGATGATGTGGTATGGATGGATAAGGTGGGCTGGGGTTTTTAGGAGCACTGTCTTTGTGCTGAGACCTTCATGATAAGGAATCTTTAACAAAATATGAGGAAAAAAAGAGCCATCCATGCAGGGAACAATGACTAGAAATTCTCTGGGCGTAGAACATTCATCACTTGGTGTTTTCAAGGAAGAAAAATGGTCACAGTGGCCACAATGAACTGAGATAAGGCAAGATATAGAATCTAGGGTTCACTCAGGTCACGAATGACTTTGTGGCCACATTAAGGAAGGGCTTTGTGCAACTTTTGCCCACCCCATAGCTTTCTTTCAGCCCCATGACAGAAGGGCAAAGCATAGAATGAAATAACTGAGGCTGAGATTGATACATAGTCACCTTTTGCTTATGGACTGAACTATATCCCTTTTTGCCTATAAAGTCTGCTAGAACATGGCTTCTCAAAACTTCTCAAACATGTATACAAAACACCCTTATGTGAAAATGCAGACTCTGATCTAATAAATCTGGGGCACTGCACTTTCAGGCATCTTCCAGATCATGAAGAGGCTGTTAGTCCGAGGACCTTATTTTGAGATGCCAGCAACCAAGACTCTTTTGACCAGGGTGCTGCCTGGGGTTCATCTGTTCAGATCCAATCCCTCTTCTTTCAGGGTTACAGTGTACTTACATAAATTGAGGTAGAAGATGAAAGAGATGAGGGACCAATTGAACTCATACCTAGGCCCATGGAATCCTGAATAGAGCAGTGAGGCCAGCTGGACCATGTCAAACCAGTCCTGTAAGTTTTAAGCAGTCACTTCAGATCCTTCCTGAAACCAGCCACCTTAGAAGACAGAAAGTAATGTGAAATATGCCTGATTCCCAAGCATCTGAGGCTGCCTATAGGTCTAGCTGACCCTTATCAAATGACTCCCATTTCTATCTCTTAGAAACACCAGGCTTTGCCAACCTGCTCTTTCAGGCCAAGATCTTTCTTTGCATTTCTTCAAAGTCTTGCAAAGGATTTTAGCCACTTCCTTCTCTACAATTCATCCTTCTACTTCGCCATCTCAAATATTTCTCTTTTACAAGTTCCCAATTTGTTGCAGTTGGAGATTGTTGAATCCTAAATTTGTCATTTGGGGTAATTTATTGTCTTTTTTAATGCTTTCTTCCAAAAAAATTCATACAAAAAATGGTTTGTAGCAGAATTCAGCTAGGATTTCTGCTTCCTAGTTAGACATTTGGTGACCCGTCTGTTCCAGGTCTTCCACATGACTATTTGAGGTCCACTTCCCTACCCCATCCTATCAGTGTCCTGAATGCCACAGTCAGATTCCTTATGGTAGGAATTGAGAGGGAGTTAGTGAAAACCAATAGGCTATAACTTCAGTTGCAACAAAAGGGTCTTGCTGTCCCCAGACATCTTCTTACTGATACCCCAAATCCTATGTTATAAATCTTTTGGGTCTCTCATCAAATTCTTGATTTCTGGGAGATACACAGAGTAGGTAGAAATAAGTACAAGGTCAACGATGAGGTTAGGGGAAGGGGACCTAACATTTATTGAATATGTACCATGTGTAAATTCCAAAATAGAATAGAAGAGGTGTTATAGTCCCTACACTATAGATAAAGAAATCAAAATTCTGAATAACTTTCCTAAATTATACTGAGTTGCAGAACATTGGGGTCAAGACTTGAGTAGGTCTAACTTAAAGACCATGTGCTTGTTATTATCCAATGCTTTCAGGTTAATGCTAAATGATTAGATGAGGAACAGGACATCAGGCAGGGATTTGAACCAGATTCTGGTTCTCAAATGTGAGAAAACTAAACAGGATTAAGTACGGAGTCAGAATGGGCATGGAATATCAGGAGCAGGACACCAGAGAAGAGACAGAAGTGCCATATTGAATTAACACTGGCATTACTACAGATTTTCATAAGCTTCTTGTTTATAGAAAAAGCCACACTCTGAGTTTGGCTACCTTGAAAGTGAAAGGCAGTAACCTGTTTTATACAAATCTTGAGTAGGAGTGGGGCAAGATGAGTTCATCCTTGGAACCCCTTCTACGGTCTTATTTGAAAAGGAGTTTGTAGGTAACAGTACTCTAGTGGTTCTCAATCTGTGGGAACCTTTGAATAGTTTGTCTACTTGGCCCCTGTCCAAGACCAAATGAGTAGGGTTTCTAGGTGTGAGGCCCTGGCATCTGTGCTCTCTGCAGTTCTCCAGGGCTGATGAGCAGCCAGTATAGAAAGCACAGCCTCAGGACAAATGAGCTATAGCGAACAGAGCTGAAAACTGCACCATACAAAGGGCAGAGGAAGAATGAGGAAAGGTTTCTGGTGCTGAAAATTGGAAAATCAAGTTTTTCCCTTTACAAAGGAAATAAAAATCTAATCCACCTTATAATTTTGACAAAGAATGGATCATCCAGTGTTTCCCTTCATCCATTGTTTTGGAGAGTTGAACTTCCAAAGTTTAACCTTCATGTAGTCAAAGTACAGATTTACCATAATATCTGGTACACATTTTAGAAGCTCCATTTTGAAACTTATCTCACTACAGGGTTTCCTATTTGTCTAAACATGATGGCCAAGAAAAATGTGCTTTGTCTATTTTAGACCCAATGAGTTGGAAGGACAGAGTGGTTATTGGTTCGGACTAAGGTTGCCTGCGGGGGCACTGGGAAGTCAGAACTACAGCCCTCCCCTTGCAGAGCTATTCTCTTTAACTTCAGTACTATTTAAGATGGCCTCAGAATGTGATGAGTACTACAATCACCCCTCTAAAATTAATGACAAGGGATTCTGAGGGGGGAGTTGCTACATGCCCAACTCAATTCAGTCACACGATGGCTACCAGAAGAATTATGGGGTGTCATGGTCAGTTCCAATTCTTTTGCAAGTCTCTCTTTTGCAATGGCTGCAAGACACCAGGAAGATGAACTGTGTCCTACTGAATTGAAAATGAACTTTAAAAGACACTGAGGACTTTAAAGAAAGATGAATTCCAAATTGCACTTTCCTGATTTATCTATTTCTTGGGATTTGTGACAATTTATCTAAGTAATGTGTATCCTAAGAGAAGATGCGGCCAACAGAGAACACCTAGGTGTCCCAGGGAGATGAATGAGGCTGGAGAGATCATTGAGACCAGTGCATTTATCAGGATTGAACAGGAAATAAAAACCTCGCTCCACCTCACATGATTACTTCTAATTGGTGGAGTGTAATCCAGATGTAAACCCTGACTGTAAGAATGCTTGAAAACTACAATTTTTCCCTCCAACCTGTCTGAGCCAATCCAATATTTGCCACAAACAGTGGCATATATTTGCCATTTGTCAGCCTGTGTACCATAGAATAGTGAGATGGAACTAGATATTGTTTTTTTTTAAAAAAAAGAATTATTGTTCTCAAATGAATTTGAGCCATGCTTAATAAAACAAAGTTATATATGCTTTATCACTGCAATGTCTTTAAAGGTCTTTCATATCTATATATGTACTCCAGTTCAGATTTGGGGAACATGGGTTGAGCAAATAACATATCAAACCATTTTTACCAAAAAGGAAACTGAGGTCCACAGAGATAAAATAACTTGCCTAATGTCAAACAATCAATTATTGTTAAAACTTGAACCAGAATCTATGTCTTGACTAGCCAAGAGTCTAAAGTTGATTTGAATATAGACTAGGGGTTAAATGAGGTTGGAAAAGATATGGGAGGTGGGATGGATGAAGGGAGGTTGGATTTGGTCAGCACATGCTGTATGCATATGTGGAAATGTCACACTGAATCCCAGAAATATGTACATGTTAATGGATGTTACATGGATACACAGATACATGTTAATCAAAAATAAAAATATTTTAATAGTTCTTTCTGCTAAGAGGAGATGCAAAGAGGGGTAGGAGGTAGGTAGGCAGAAGGAAGAGGACACAGACAGGAAGGTGGGAAGAATAGAAACTCAGAGAGAGGCTGAGCATTCATGTCTCCTCCAGTTAAAAACAAAAGCACTGTGTACACGCTCTGTGCATACCCCACCCCACAGCCAGAATGAATCCACTAAGAGGTCAGAGCCTCGGACTAACATCTCAATCTCTCTCCATGTGTGCCTGGAATAGCTTGGTGATTTGGCCTCCATTAGGAATAGGGAGAACTGATTTTGCAGGACATGTTGTCTGTATAAATAGAACCAGAGTCCAGTGGTTTCTAAACAGCCTGGAGACGCTGTGTCTTCTGGCAAGAGTTATCTATTTGTGTCTCCATTTCATACAATGCATCTTCCCCAGTTTGGGACTTTCCCATCCCAGATGTGTTGTACACATTTCCTGGCCTCCTGATTCAAATCCTCAGGGTGGGGACATTGGGCACTTTCTCCTCTGGTCCCTCCCAAAGTTGGCACTGTGGGAAGGAATTTGAATGCTTATCAAGAAGTTGGGAGGACTTTGAGTTTTGGCAGTAACTCCTCCCTAGATGGTATGCTGAGGAAAGGAGGAAAGGGGAAAAGAGCTTTTTCAGCTGTTACATCTTGGCAGCTACATTTCTCTCAACAAACCTGTACACTTGTTGATTCTCTTTAACACTGTGTGTGTGTGTGTGTGTGTGTGTGTGTGTGTGAGAGAGAGAGAGAGAGAGAGAGAGAGAGAGAGAGAGAGAGAGAGGAGACACAGAGAGACAGAGACTGAGACAGAGATATCTCTGGTTTGGACCATCTCGCCTCACTCAGATGCATTCTGCAGTGGTACTGCAGGCTGAAGGATAGTAAAAGCCTGCGGGGCACACTGGGGGAACATTACCATACAGCTCCCTCCCTAAGGCCTGCCTTTCTCCTTTCTTCATGTGCATTCTCTGCTGCAGGTAATAAACCATATGTCCAGCCTCAATCAGCAAGGCTAAAAGACTTAGGGTTACTCAATAACCCAACCCTTTCTTCTCTGATGGACTTGTGATATTGTGTGACTCATTCTAGAAATGGAGAACTTATTTTGTGAAGCATCTCATAGTCAAGATACTTTTTGTTGCAAATAATAGAAAAACTACCTTCAAATGGCTTAAACACTGCTCCTTCCTGCAAAGGTAATTTAATGTTTGCATAAAGAATTAACAAGGGCCAGGCTGCAGTGGCACATGCCTGTAATCCCAGTGGCTCAGGAGGCTGATAGAAGGATCCTGAGTTCAAAGCAAGCCTCAGCAAAAGCAAAGCACTAAGCAGCTCAATGAGACCCTGTCTCTAAATAAAATACAAAATGAGGCTAGGGATGTGGCTCAGTGATCAAGTACCCCTGAGTTCAATCCCTGGTAACCCCCCCTCCAAAAAAAGAATAAACAAGGGATAGGCATATTTTTTATATTGTTGGATCAAAAAGCTAAAACAATGTCATTAGGACCCAATTTTATTTCCCTCTCCAGTTCTCAGACTAACTTCTATATCACTCTGTCCCAAGGCAGATTTTCTCCAGGTCCAGGTCCTATGGCTTCCATGTAACTGAGATTACCTCCTCACAGCTCCAGGTCTAGTCAAAAGGGAGACTGCGCCCTCCACCTCTCAAGAAAGTCCCCGATGAGTGTCACTGGACAAATGTCAGCACAGCTATACTTCTACACCAGTCCTGATGACCAGGACTGTTCAGGTGTTTGCCTGGCAAGGCCTGGGTCATGGGCCCAATTCTGCAGCCAGAGGTGAGGTGCTATTACTAGAAATAAATGCTGGTTAGGAAAACTACTCTCAGTTTTGCTCTGTTTATTCATTTTCACTCATTTATCCACACAGTAGAAGTGAATTGAAGATATACTTTGCACTAGAAACTAGGGGCAGATTCCTGGATGCCTCCTCTTCTTCATAGTGTAGCTTGGGGCACCCCTTCTTTGAATCCCTTTGTTGTTGTTCCCTAAACAATACTAGTTATTCCTCCCATAACTTTCTTGTTTTTACCCAGTAGATAGGCACACCACTTAAGATTATATTGATATCTGTTTATCTTTCTCCCTAATTTACTGTGAGCTCTTGGAGGACAGTTTGTTGTTGTTTTTTATGATTTTTAGTTGTCGATGGACCTTTATTTTATGTATTTATGTTTATGTGGTGCTGAAAATCAAACCCAGTGTCTCACACATCCTAGATAAGCGCTCTACTGAGCCACAATCCCAGCCCCTGGAGGACAGGTTTTGTATCTTATTTATCTTGGTCTCCCCAGATATCGGCAGTGGGCACAAACAAAACACTTGGAAAGCTTTCATTGAAAAAATATATGAGTGATAAGTTAATTATTCAGGTAATTAATACATATGTTCCTAGAGCTTGGGGAATTTTGCAAACTATCATGAGAAATAAATCCTTACATAACTAATTGAAATATAGTGTGATTCATGAAAAACAATCATTTGGATAAAGGGCTGAGAAGCACAACAGAAGATGATGTGTTCAGTCTGAGAACAGAATCCTTAAAAATGTTAAAGAAATACTTTATTTCAAATCAAAGTATCTTTCTACGACTCTCCCCCATACATTCTTAGTTCTTCATTCTTTAACATCCCCAAATAAATCTATCCATTGTTCTAATATCCTAGAAAATTCCCCACAACACATAAGCCACACAATAGATATTTCTGAAAAGAATTAATTGCATCTTCTCAGCCACATCAAGGTATGGGTTGTGTAAAGGAAGATTACTTACCCTACTCTCTGATTTTCTCTGCTGATGACTACACCATGAGAGCTCAAATACCTCACTGTTATCAATTTCCCATGTTTACACGTCTGCATGCCTGATGTCCAGTTGAAAATTTGCTGTTTGGAACCTGCATTGCATTTTCTTTAGATAAGACTTCATATGTGATGTTCCCTTTCCAGGCTGGGTGCAGTAGCTGATCAAGCAGATCCCAGTGCTTATCTGGGATGCAGGAGAGCACAGGAGTCAGAAGCTAGAAAATAACTGTATTCTCCATTCAAAGTGCAAATTGGGCCCTGGGCAAAATTGGGTCAGATTGGTCCTTGACTCCCCTCTTCCTGCCAATCTCTCTCTTCCCTCCTCCCAGTCCTGTTCATCCTTTTTTTTTTTTTTTTTTTTGTGGCACTGAGGCATTTATAGCTACAGTAGCCATGAAAACGCACCATTCGGATTCCCTGCTGCACCATGGAGACAGTAGCTGACAGAGTGTGCCAGCTGTTGTGCCCCAAGTCCATTGTGGCATTTCTGCTGAAGCCTTGCCTCCCTCGGGCTTCTTTCCACCCATGAGGGACACTAAGGAAGACTGATTCTTGCAAGGTACTTAATAAGTTGGCCCTAGTACTCTCCATCAACCTGACTAAAACTGACCTAGCACTGTGCTGCAGTCTGTCTCTGCCTATCCAACCCCCACTCCTTCCCTCTTTGCTTCAGACCTGCATTGCAGTCTGACAGCTCTCCCTTCCAATTCCTCCTCTGTTCCCCTCACAGGCATTTGTCCCACACACCTCTTGCATTTCCAATCCCATTTTGGTCTCTGCTTTTTGGGGTTCCAGGAGTAACATTTGAAATTGCATGTGTCCTCATGCAGAAGTGAGACTTCTCCAACCCCAACAATTATCAAGTACTCCCTCCATAGTGTGAAGGGAGAGTGGTTGGCTAGCGAATCAAGAAGATATTAATTGGAGCAGGAGGAACTGGATCTTTCTAATGGACCTGAAAAAGATCTGAGGTACTTACACGTTCCATTAACGCCCAGTCTCTCCAAACCCCAAGGCCAAATAGATGCTCTGCTGGGCCCCACTTCCTGACTTATATTTCAGACTGTTTCTTGTTTTGTTCTACTTCATTTCCACATTAAGGTTACTTTGAACATTCACTTTGATCTGATTTTACATGGGATTAAATGGGAGAAGAAAGAAAAGATCTCCAGTGGGTTTCTGCCCTCTGCCTCCCATCAACACTCCCCATGCACCCAGGCCAGACAGAGACACGTACCTGTCAAGTGATAAATGGGGGACAGTTTTATACTATTACTCTTTACATGTCTGCTCAACATTTAGTAGGCATGGAAAAAAATAATAAAAGTATATTTTTATGTGCAGAATAAAGATTTATTTTCCATGTACATACTACATGTGATTTTCTGAACGAGACAATTTCTTGAGAGGCATATTAAACTATTTGAGCGCAGACATTCTAATAAATCATTCCCAGTAAAGAGCACAGACAGCATCGTGAATTTTTCAGTTTCAGAATTTCAGCAAGCTGGAGGGTTACAAGGAACTCTCAGAGGGTCAGTAGGGAAGTTGGTAGTGAGACCTCATAAAACACCATGTGAATTGCACGAACTTAACACAAAATATTATCAGAGATAGACTGGCAGCAGCATAAAGTGATTGATTGCAACCAAGCCGATTTGGGTGTCACCAGTTTTTTCAGCATGCCTAGACCTGAGTTAACTGTTTCCCTGCTCTAGTTTCATTCCAGTGACATTTTAGTCACCTCTATTGCTTTGTGCTCTAGATGGCTGCCTAGTGGTTCACCTATTAATCTAGTCAGTGTCATCCGTAGCCTGGGTGTGCAAGGGACTCAGTCTGCAACATCAGAAGGTATCCCGAAATGCCTTCCCCTAGCCATCCTGCAAGGGTAAGGTTGGGAATAGGGAGTCTGGCAGGGACAGGTGAGGGGCCGTGTACTAATCCTTGCACCTAGGGAAGGTCGAAGAGAGCTGTAGCTGGAAACCATACCTGTTGAAAAGGATGGGAAGCAGAGCAAATGTGGAACAAGGGGCTCCCATTTTCCCTGGCTGGGCCTCTGGATTACACAATGAGGCCTTCATAGGAAAGGGAACCCCTGAAGATTAAATAAGAAAATCAGGCTCAAGGTAGGAGCCAGACATGTGGCACATATGAAACTCCAGAGGCTGAGACAGGAGGAACACAAGTTCAAAGCCAGCCTCAGCAAAACGAGGCATTAAACAACTCAGTGAGACCCTGTCTCTAAATAAAATACAAAAAATAGGGCTGGGGATGTGGCTCAGTGGTCAGGTTTCCTGAGTTCAATCCCTGGTACCAACCCCCTCCCCCCCAAAAAAAAATGAATAGGTAGGAGACAGATGTATGCAAAAAAGTTTTCAGGAAAGAGGGTCCTTATTAACAATTGCTTGGGAGTAGGAATGTATGTGTTAAGGTTATGTTCCATTTGTCTAAACAGTGCTTCTAGGTGGTTAGAGACCTTCCTCTATGTTCTAAATTCTACATTAATGTGTTAAAACCTACACAGATTAAGTGTCTTCAAACAAAATTGTTAGTTCTTTAGTTGGCTGGGCTCATCTGGAGGCTGTTTACTTGAACTTCTTACTGTGGTTGTTTTTAGATAGTGGTCAGGACTTTAGTCACCTCTGGCTCATGGCCTGGATACCCACAATGGGTTGTAGTTGTTGGCTGCTGGCATGGAGCTCAGCTGAAGCTCTCACCCAGAACATCTGCATGTGGCCTCTCCACTTGGCTTTGGCTTTTTAAAGGAAGACAGAGGAACTTTTGTAGCACAGCCTCAGAAATCCCAGAATTTGGGGTAGGGATATAGCTCAATGGTAGAGCATTTATCTAGCATGTGTGAGGCCCTGGGTTTAATCCCCCAAATCACCCAGAACAACAACAATAAAACTGTAGAGAAATCCCAGCTAGGCCCAGTGGTGTACCCTATAATAAAACTCAGGAGGCTAAGGCAGCCTGAGCAATTTAGCAAGACTATGTCTCAAAACAAAAAGTATATATATATATATATATATATATATATATATATATATATATATATATATATATATATATATATAAAAGGCAGAGGTACGGGGATGTAGCTTATGGGTAGAGCACACCTGGACTCAATCCCCAGTACTGTGGGCAAAAAGGAAAGAAATCTCAGATTGTAAGTAAAACAAAATTCACTGAAGACAGCCCAGACCCAAGGGGAGGAAAATTACACCTCCTTTTGACACAAGGAGCAGTGTGGACATACAGAGAGTATAGAAATCCATGGCTGCCATTTTTGACTACCACTACTTCCTGATTTGTATGTCCTTCATTTCTAACCTCACTGCCCTGAGCAAGAAAGCCTAGCACAGTGCTGTGCCAAGTAGCTGGGAGACAGTATGGTGTGCTGGAATATGAAAATTTAGAGGCAGGAAGACCTGACTGAAACCTAAGTTTAATCCTTTATAAAAATTATATATATATATATATATATATATATATATATATATATATATATCTTACGCAATATATATAATGCATGGTGGTAAAATTTAAACACTGCCTGGAGAAAAATAAGCACTCAATAATTACTTACCCATAGAAGTAAGGATGGAAAGAGGCTGAACATTGCTTCTCCAGTGGCTTTTGTTTATGCTGAGCCACTGATGAGGAGAGCTTACAAGACAGTTAACATTTGGGTCTACCAAACAAGGAGACCATGGGGTCCAGAAGCTATAGTCAAGAAGGTAAGCCAAGGTTCTCAGTGGTGATTGCCAAGGTGACGTGCGTCTCAGAGGAGGGAGGAATCGGTCCCGGAGAATAAAGACAAAGGAGCAGGATCCTATCCAGGCAGAACATGTTGGTGGAGCGGAAGAACTCTGCTTCTGGATCAAGTCCGTTATCTTTTCTAAACCTTGGTTATCTCACAGCAATAGTTGGGTGTGATTTTTAAGGCGTTCAAGTTCCTTTTTGTCTTGGCCAAGCTGCACCATATTTTCTAAGTCAGTCCTAAGTCAGTCCTCTCTTACCCCACCCATTTGGTTACCACTATGGCTTAGGTTACCATTCATTATGTTCCCTTAGTCACTGTAGATGACTTCACAAATCCTCCTGCTCTTAGTCTTTGCTCATTAGCTCTCTGTGGAGCTGTCAAGTGATCTCTTCTGTAACAGAAATCTGATCATGGTGCTCACCTGCTAAAAGCCTTCTCTACTGCTGCTTCTCCATTTGCCTTTCCAATGCTACTCTCCATCCTTTCTTCCCTGCTTTATTCTTTGGTTGGGGAGACCTTGATGATCTCAATGGATTCCTCTGACTTTCTGGTTTCTGTTTGGGTTTATTCATTGAAAATATCTAGTAGGAAATTAGAGGGCAGAAGTCAAAAGGGTACGGGGTATTGATTCTCACTTGAATCCTGCAAGTTCGGTCATCACCTTGACTTTCCAAGACCACAGCTCCTCCAGGTCCTGCTGTACAACTGCAGATCTCTTTGCCTCCACCCTGCCTCCTTGCTTCTTTAGGTCTAGAAGGATAATGGCTTCTCACTGTTGCTTTGCTTTGGTGCCTCAGAGGCAGCCTTCTTTGTTCCTTTAGCTCCTCCCACACCCATGAAAAGCATTCCTTCTTTAGATTATCCAAAACATTTCACTTAAGTCTAGTTCAAGGAAACCAGCCATTTCCCTCCGAGGTATGAACTGCTATTGCTTCAGTGGCTTCCAGGCAGTTTCTGGGTGGAGCCCAAGTTCCTCTTCACATGGCCCCCAAACCCCTGCCGGACCTGGAGGCTGCCCTCCTACCAGCCTCCCCTGTGCTGTCTGTGTCTCTTGTCTCTGCAACACGCACCCTGGCCTTTCCTCCACTCACAGTGTGTGACGCTCACTCCCACCTCCAGGACTTTGTGTGTGTCTTCATGCTTTCCTGGAAATCTCCTCCTCATTCCCCCTTTCCCTTGGGGAATGAGCTTCACTGATCCTTGGTGTCTCACCCCAAATTTTTCTTGGGAAAATCTCCATGAACCATTAGATTGGGCATAATGTTTGTTTATATTCCATACCACAATTATGTAATTGCAGATGCTGCTTGACATGTCTTGGGTTTATGGAGAGGTAAATCATAAGTTGAAAATACTATTGTCGAAAGCTCATTTGAGTAACCTGGATTGCACAAAATCATTGCACAGCCTAATCTATCTTAAACATGCTCAGAACATTTCCATTAGCCTATAGTTGGGCAAACTCACCAAAAAAGCCTATTTTATAATAAAGTGTTGACTATCTCATGGAATTTATTGAATACCATACTAAAAGTGAAAAACAGAAAGTTGTCACTAATCCAAGAAAAAAAATGAAGTTCAAAATCAAAAGTACAGTTTAACTCAATAGATATCATTTTTATGTCACTATAGAAAAATTATAAGTTGAACCATCGTAAGTTGGGGACCATCATTCTCAATCATTCTGTCTCTGGAGACAGGAGAGCATACCAAGTCAATTCTGTTTCACTTTTTTAACCCCAATATCTAGCTGTTGTCCTAGTACCCTGTAGACCCTCAAAAAAGCATTTTTGAGTAATAATTATAATCCAAAATTCTCAAAACATAGAATCTAAAAACCTTATATTTTCAATAAATGTGTTTTCAACAAATCTATGAAGATGTATACATGCATTTTTAATAAAAATATATGAATATAATTTCAATATATATATATAATTCACAATCCTATATTTTATTGCTGGAGTTAAGGAAATGGAGTGGTGTTTCCAAGGTCATTTTAAAAATACAGAGCCTGTGATGAGGGCTCAAGTCCTCAAATTTCATACAACTCCATTTGCCCCCTGTACTTTCCATTCCTTTTGGATATTTTTAGAAATCCTGTATCCAAACAAAGCTCTGCAAGGAAAATTTATACTCCCACCACCACCACCACCACGTGTGTGGTATGCAGTGGAGCATAAAAACAATCAGAAATGCACTTGTTGAAGGAAAAAAAGAAAAACAGCAAAACTCAAGACCCAGGGAAGAGCATCTTGAAGAAACTAGACCAACAGCTGCTGCATTAAAAATGATCAATTTGTATTTGGGAAATATTCTTAGTAGATAATTCAGCTGAGTGTCTCTGGGCATCAGAAGGCCAGCAGGGAACACTTAGAACTGTCCTTTGGTGATCTGACAAATCCTCATTGACTAGCAGGATGTTATACCACTTCTTGTTATACCACTTACTTTCTCCCACTCAGGGAGACTGCAAGAGAGTAGCCAGACTCTCACGACTAAGACCCCACCAGATACTCAGCTTCCAGCATCCCACTGGCTTCTTAGAAAACAAACCTTCAGCCCTGGTCTGGATCAAGCTGGAGGAAATGAAGCATGACCTTGTAAAATGGCAGTTCCTAGCTTTTTTCTCCCTCCTAATTTTGGGGATGTTATCATGGCAGAAGAAAAATATTATTTTCTGTACTCCATTCTGGAAAATGATACTCATCTGTGGGAATGCTGAGGACGCTCAATTGCTGCGGCCAGGAGTGTTATAAGATTGCAAGACTGGGAGAGGGTTTGGGTTTTAAGAGGTCAGCTAGAAGAACAAAGTGGGTTATGGGGAAATTCATGTTCTCTGTGGAAGAGTCACATGAGAAAGAAGACTCAAATAATCAAAATGGCCAGAGGCCAAGTGGTAAATGGCAAATCAGAGCACAGTGCCCTTTCCTCTGCCCTCTCCCCAGGCCCTGGGCTTTCCTGCTATTCCCTGATGACCACTGCAGCCTGGAACCAAGCCTTACAGTGCCGGTTCCTGTGTTGTACCACTCATCACTCACTGGACCACATGCCCCTCAAAGTCAGGCTCATGTCTCAGACCTATTTGTCTCTCTAGGACCTAATTAGGACAATCTTTTCCTGGATAAAGCTCCTACTTTTAAAATAAAAAGTAGAAGTTCTTTCTATGGAAAGAACACTCTCAAAACCCTTAACACAGAATTATCTACATAATTATTTATTAATTAATACCCTGTGTGGCTACTTCCACCAAGCCTCTCACCTGGGTTAAACTGGCCTGTGGTATTCTGCCATCTCTCTTTCTCCTTCATTTTAAGAACTTAAGATCGAAGCAGGTCCTGGTGGCGCACACCTGTAATCCCACGCTGAGGCAGAAGGATCCAGAGTTCAAGGCCAGCCTCTGCAACTTAGTGAGACCCTGTCTTGAAATAAAAAATAAAAAGGGCTGGATAGGGCTCAGTGGTAAAGCACTCCTAGGTTCAATACCTGGTAACAAAAAATAAAATAAAAACAAACAAAAACAAAGCCCAGGCCCTCAGGGAATTGAAAAGCTGGTGTTATAGCTGCCTCAGAATGTAATCAGTGAGGAAGTTACTTAACCACTCAGGGACTCAGTGTTCTTACAGATAAAACATGAACAGCAACAATACCTACTTCCCACATCTGTGGTGAAGACCAGTGTGATGTTTGTAGTGTGTTACTGGGGTTTGCACAGTGCCCTACACAGAGTTTGGACTCCATCCATGTCAGCTTTTTTCCCTGAGCTCCTTTTCCTTCTCATTATGAGGAATTCTCACTTGGTCCACAAATACAGAGTATTGAAAAAGTAGATGCTTTCTATTAAAAATTTTTTTCCTAAATAAGTCCAACAGAGACAAAGAGTTCTAAGACATAAGCATGACCTTGGCGAGCATATGGTCCAGTGAGTGATCAAGGTGTACAACACAGGAACAAGCACTATAAGTCAATAAGCCCCAGGTCCCCAGCCAAAATAGCACAAAATGCTTTGAGCAGAGAAGGAATGAGTTCCACAAGCTTGAGAAATCTTATCAGAGAAGCAAGGTCTTCTTCAAGGTCTCATACAAATTAAGAGGGGAGGATAAGTATTCCAGATTTGAAAATGGTATTAAGAAAGTTCTTTAGGTATGAAATAGCATAGCAAGTTCAAAGGACAACAAGTAGACCACATGACTGAAGACTCTATGATGGCTAGAAGAGCCCTTGCTCCAGAAACAGAGTTTGTGGCTCTTATCACATACTCACTGAAAACTATTGAAAGTCTCAGGTACATATTATATCTCTTCAACTTACTTGAAAATTAAATTTCAAGAAAATCTTTTTTTCATTATAATAAATCTAGACATAACAAATTCACCTGAAATTTTAAGATAAAGAATGAGAATCAACAAGTATTTTGCATTGTTTTTGATGTTTAGAGCTGTGCCTCCAGGCCTGATGGAAAACCTTCCAATGCAGTACTCACAGACCCAAGTTTGAGGCTGCAAATAAACCAGAGAACTGTTCCTAGTGGTAAAAATTGTGTGGGACCAACAGAGACTAATTTGGGGTTAGAGGATAAGATAATGGTTAAGTATTAGGTGTCAAATCCTTTTCCCTGATTTTGACTATAAAGAGAATGAAGTTGTAAGAGAAAAAGGCCATGGCCTATGGATACAAGTGTCCTTACCTGTGGCTCTCCAGTGCTCTTTAAGTAACAACAGAGAGACAAAGAGATAGCTCATATACTCCATGGCTCTAATAGAGATTATTTCTATGACGTTCCCTCAGAATTTAATCTTACACAGTTGTGGTAGAAATCTAGCATGATGATGTTTTATGGCTGGTAAATTATATAAAATGTGTTTTCTCCAGTGGTCCACATGCCATTTCTAGTACAAGACAAGTTACAGGAAGTCTCTCTGGGCTGCCAGTGAGCTGTGGCTTGTGTTGTGATTTCTTAGGCTTCTAGCAGTTTTACCTTTCAGTCTGATGGCATCAAGTGAAGTGGCTCCAGAAAATCTAGGGGGGCCAGAAAATCTGATGGATCCTGGGAGTCCCAGAGATACAAGTTAATGAAGAACCCAATCCAGCTGTAGGTGCAGGGTCTGCACAGGTCCCAGAAGAACATGGAAATGGCACGAAGACTCATGGCATTCACATCACACTATAATAAAGCAGACAAACAATGAGCAATAAATTATTAGCAAACAGACTTAAAATATTTTTAATATCCTTGGATGTGGTTTAAGAGAAAATCTGGGGAAAATTACTTAAAATATACAGAACTGACTACAGACAACATCCAGAGAGATACTAAGCTTCCTTATAAATCAATAATGGAAAGATCATATCATGACAGGAAAATGGGTAATTTACAGAAGAAACCGGAAAATCCAATGATCATGAAAGGAGCTTAGCCTTAATAATTTTACAACTTAAAATTAAAATAATAATGAAATAATATTTATAACTATCTTAACTATAAAAAAATTGTAAAGTCTAACAAGACCAAGTTTTTGCATGAATATTGAAGAGACAACATCACATTCTCTATCAAAAAAACTTACATCTATAAATTGTTACAACCATTTAGGGCAACAATTTGTCAATACTTAGTAAAAAAAAAATGTCCATATCCTAGGATACAGTAATTGTATAATGAAAAATGTAGCCTAAATATATTTCCACAAATGTGTGCAAAGAGTATAGCAGTATGGGTAATTATGAAAATGGAAACAACTTGAATTTTCCTTAATAGGAAAATGGAAAAAAGTAAAGTTTTTTTTAATAGGGGAATAATATATAGCCATTAAAATGAAAGAGCTGGATTTGTACATATCAGCATATTTAAATCTTGAAACTGTTTACAAAGGAAAACATTATAGAAAATAACCATAACATTTCGCTATTGATATAAATTTTAAGCTACAGATAAATACTTCATTTGATTTTTAAAGATGCATAGGTAAATAGTAAAAGTCTTTTACTTCCCTACAGATATGGGAAGGACGGAGGCCATCTTCATAATCTCAGTTAATTCCAGAAAAGAAAGTTCAGAAACAAGATTGTTAAGAACACAAAAGAGACTTTAATTGAATTCCCTTTGCCTCAGAGAAGTCAGAAATTTTTAATGAGAAATTAAATCTCCAACTCAAGGTTAGGTGAGTATAAGTCTGAACTTATACCACTTACATGGTATAGAGATCTCCAACTGAGAAATTGACATTTAAAAAAGAAAACAGTCCTGGTTGATGAATCCCCCGAAGCACTTGACAGAAACACTTTCACTATTGGGGTACATGTGACTAACTAGCACACTTACACAGTAAATCCCTAGTGATAATCAGCTCACAAACAAAACTTATGGAACACATGAGAAAGTAATCCATCGTGAGTGAGAATCAGAACACACCATTAGTTTTCCAAGAACTTGATACTGTGGAATATCATTTAAAAAAAAACATGTAATTCATTGTAGGGGTCCTCACAACACCTGTCTATTGTTACTTTGGAATTGCTAAGGACCAACGATGGCTGCATGTCTTCCTTTTCCCTTTCCTGAAGGAATGTGTGCATTCATACGATCATGCATATCACTTTGACCACCATGTTGAGAAGAGGGGCAGACATTTGTGTTTGCATGAAGGAGTAGATATATTGTCTTTTTGGTTCATAAGCCTCTAGACAAAGAGGAGCCATGTCTAGATCTGATGGAATTTGAGTTGGACAAAAATGACAGAAGGGGCTTTCAAGTGGCTTTCCTTGAAAGAAGGGGAGGCTTGAATGTGGTCTACAACTTGGAAAAAATGGGGTGAAAGAATACTTGGTAATTAGAAGAGCGGGATGCTTCCTTCTCACCAAATATCCATGTGTTCCTCACATTTCTGGCCATGTGCAATTAGCCAGAATCATGTGACTATCTGGGAAATGACCTGTGAGTGACATGAGGTCATTGCCCAGAAATAGGTATTTCCAGGCTGAAAAGAGATGACATGAAATCTCCTACTTTCCCTTCTCATTCTTTAGTGACAGTGGCAGCTGCATCTTGAGATAGTTTAGCCACTAGATGGAAACATCTGGATTTTTAAATCATTGCTTGGGGGAAAGCTGCAAACTTTGCACAAGAGAAAAATAAACTTTTATGTGTTAAACCAAAATGTCTGTTGTGTGTGACTTCTAGACACAAACACACACACACACAATGCTCATTGGAATTAAGCACACATGAAAGAATAAAACCACACAGGGTGTAAATCTACCACGAGGGCAGTGGTAAGCTGGGAATTAGGGGCTCAGGAGCATGAAAGAGTAGAACTTTACGGCAGAGATTATATCTTAAAAGTACATTTTCCATATTTAAGTACCATTTGCAGAAACACAGGGTACTATTACAAAAATACTATTTAAAAAAGAAATTGATAGATCACTTAAAAATGAGAAGATTACATTTCACATTGACAAGTCAGCAAAACACACATGCATGTTTGTTTGTTTCATGAAAATGGTAAAGATGGAATAGAGTGGGAAATAAAAGGTATTTTCAAAAAATTAATTTTTCATTCATTGTGTACCTATATAAGGAAACTGAATTTTGATTTGTACTTTAAATACCACAAAAAAATCCAGCTTAATGGACCTTAATATGAAATTTCTAAAGGAAGACATGGAAAAATATCTGTAGGTAAAGACTTTTTGGATATAATAATCAAAAAATGTTAAAAATAAACAATAGGACTGGGATTGTGGCTCAGTGGTAGAGCACTTGCTTAGGAAGTGTGAGGCACTGGGTTTGATCCTCAGTACCACATTAAATAAATGAATGAATGAATAAATAAATAAATGTATTTTGTCCAACTACAACTAAAAAAAATAAAAGTTGGACTGCATTCAAATTAAGACTCTCTAAAAATCTTCATGGTTTTTGTTTGTCAAAAAATACCACTACAAGAATGAAAAGACAAGCCAGAGAGCAGAAGATATTTACCATACTTGGATCTGACAAAGGATTGTAGATAACAATACACCCTAAGAAACTCATACAGATTAATAATAAAGATGTAAAACCTAATAGAAAAATAGGCAAAAGACTCATATAGGCACTTCACAAAATAAGATTTTCAAATACAGGTAAGCATTCTAAAAGATATTCAATATCATAAGCCAATATAGAGACAGGAATTAAAACTTCAGTAAAATACCAGACAATGTCCCACCAAAATGAATATGAAAAAAGTAAATCAAGAGTTGGCAGATACCTCAACAATTGGAACTCTCCTATTCTGGTGCACGAGTGTGAGTACATTCACGTTGCAAAACTATTGTGTAATGCAATAAAGCCAAACATATAATACCCCAGATGGTAGAGAAATAAAGATGCTTGAAGGTTGTCCTGATACCAGAACCATCAATTATGTCTTAGGTGACAGGGCAAAGAGGAAGGAAGGTTGCAGATGGAATTAAGACTGCTAATCATCTGACCATCAAGGAGGAAATTTGTTCTGGAAGATCTGTGTAGACCCAATGGAATAATCAAAGTCCTTGTAATTGCAAGTAGAAAAGGGAATCAGTAGGGAAAACCAGAAAAACTGAGAAGAATTTGGACCAAAGTTCCTGGAGGAATGTGGCCTGTCCAAGGTAGAAGAGGGAAGGAGCAGAGTCTCCCTAGAGCCCTGAGTTTCCAGAAGGGAATGCAGCCCTGATCCTAGCCCAGGAAGCCATGGTGGACTTATGGTATACACAACTGTAAGATGTTAAATTTGTGGTTGAAGCCACTGAATTTGTGGCTGAAATCTGTCACAGCAGTAATGACAGCCTAATTTATCCTATGACTCTACTATTTCACTCCTAGTTATATATTCAACTGAAAGGCAGGGATATAGGCACCAAAATACACATACAAGAATGTGCATACAGTCTTATTCAAAATTGCCTCAAATAGGAACCTACCCAGATTCCATAAATGCCCAATAGGTAATTAGTAGCATCTTGAAATATTATTAAACCACAATAAGAGATGAATGTTATGCAAAACAATTTGATGGTTCTCACAAAAATATAAGATAGAGTAGAAAGTGACAAAAGCATCCAGATTGAAAATTCCATTTATATTAAATTCAAAGACAGTAAAACTAATCTGTGGTGCTAGAATTGTTGCCTTAGCTGGGGGTCTAGTGACTGACAGGTGCAGAGGGGATCTACAGGGTGCTAGCAGTATTCAGTTTCTTGATCTAGGCCCTGATCACAGTGTGATTCATGAAAATTATTTGAGTTGACATTTATGATTTATGTATATTTGTGTGTATGCTGTATGAGGATAAAAACTTTAACTTAAAAAAAGGCAAAGGATTGATTAAAAAACAGATCAGACACAAGGGAGATGCAAATTGAAAACTGAGAAATGGATCTGAAGAAATTCTCTAGACCTCAACTAGAAGATAAAAAGATAGAAAATATGAAAGAAATTTTAAAATGAAAAGGACCAATTTCACCTATAATAGATGCTCCATAGACAAAGAATTGAAAGAACATGAGACAAAACATTCAAAATGCTATATTTGGATATTGAATGTCCCCAGAGGTCCGTGTGTTAAAGGCGTGGTCCCCAGGGTGGTGCTGTTAGGAGGTTGGGCCTTATGAGAGGTCCTTGGTCACTTGGGGGCATGCCAACAAAGGACATCACGGAAGCCTGCCCTTTCTGTCTTTGCTTTCTGGCCCATGATATAAGTAGCTTGCTCCACCTCTCTCCCAACCCAGGATGTGCTTACTGGAGCCCAAAGCAATGGGCCAACTTGACTTGGGCTGGAGCCTCCAGAAGCATGAATTATGAAGGCTTTCCTCCTTACAAGTTAATTGCATCCAGTGTTTCATTATAGTGGAATGTATATAGCTAATACACAGAGAAAAGGCTGAAAATTTTTCTGTTCTAATTAAAAAATGACCCCTCAGATTTACAAAGCAGAATGAATAAAAATTAAAATAAATCATTACTTGCTATATTGTAGTTAAACCATAATCATTGACAAGAGTGGATGGAAGGCAGTGGAATATTTCTAAGTGTTAAGGAAGAAGCATAGCAGTCGATAAACTAAGCGGAATTGAAGTTTTACTCAGGTGTGTTGAGGTATAGTTTCCATGAGGTACAGTAAAATGCTCTTTTTAGTGTATTGTTTTATGAGGTTTGACAAATGATACAGGTGTGCAGTCTCTTCTACAGTCCCAGGAACTCGGGAGGCTTAGGCAGGAAGATCACTAGTTTGAGGCCTGCCTGGGCAATTAGTGAGACTCTCAGCAACTTATTGATAACCCTGTCTCAAAAATAAAATAAAATAAAAAATATTAAAAAGTTACATATAAAAAGGACTGTGAATATATGTAGCTCAGTGTTAAAGCTTCCACGGATTCAATCCCCAGTACCAAAATAAATAAATACATAAATACAAAAATGAATAGAATAGTTCCATCACACACAAAATATTTCCTCATGCCACACTGTGGTCAGCTCTTCCTCCCACCCTAGTCCATGACAACTACTGATCTGTTTTCTGTCCCTATAATTTTCATTTCCCATGACATCACAGAAATGGAATCATTCAGAATATAGCCTTTTCAGATGTGCTTGTTTAAAATAACCCATTGGAGATTATCTATGCTATGGTGTATATTTGTAGTTCATTTTTTATTGCTGACTAGTATTCCTTTGAATAGGTACAATACAATTTTTACAGCTATTTACCAGTGGAAAAGCACTTGGATTGTTTCCAGTATTGGGTATTTGTGAAGAGTTGCTGTAAACATCTGCCATAGGGTTTGTGTGAACATGTTTTCATTTCTTTTGGATAAATAACATGGAAATGGGATTGCTGGGTCATATGGCAAGTTCAATCACGTGGTTCTTAATGATGGGGATTGATTCTGTGATATAATTTCATGAAACCATCACTGTATACACAGCCTGGTTGTGGATCAAAACACTGTTAAGTGGTACAAAATTTTATATACTTATCTCTATGAGGAAGCTAACTTTTCTAAAGTGTCTATATCATTTTATATTCTTACTAAGCAACACATGAAGAATCTAGTTCTATTTGCTGCACACCCTCACCAGCACTTTGTATTGTACTCTGTTTCTTCCAACCCAGTATATGTGTGGTGATATTTCATTGCAGCAGTAATTTGCATATTTATGTGCTTGTTTGCCATTGGAATACAAGCATATTGGTTCATTGATTATTCAAATAGTTTCCTATTTTACTTGAGCTGTTTGTTTTCTCTTTTGATCATTTCAACTGTATTTTGAGGGAGTTTTTAATTTAGAGAAACCTAATTTATCCATTTTTTATGTATGATGCTCTTGGTGTTGTAGTTAAGGAATTTTTGCCTAATCTGAGACCATAAAGTTGTCTGATATGTTTTCTTCTAGCAATTTTAAGGCTTTAGGATTTATATCTAAGAGTTTGTCACCTTGAGCTCATTGTTGTCTGTGCAACAAGGTTTAGGTGGAGGGTTTTTGCTTTTGATTTTTTTCTTTCATATGGATATAAAATTGTTCCACCACAAAATTGAAAAGATTATCCTTCTCTATTTAATTAGCTCTACATCCTTGTTGAAATCAACCATATGTGTGTTTGTCTGATTCTGGACTCTCAATTATATGCCACTGGTCTATGTGCCTTCTTTTTTAACAATACCATCTGGTCTCAAGGCTTAAAATCAGGTAGAATCCTTGTGAATTATTCTGAACCTTTATTCTTATTTTTCATATTTTGACTATTCTAATTCTTTTGCTTTTACATATAAAACACAAATTGTTAATAGGTACCAGAGTATTGATCGAGATTATGTTAAATTTATATGCCAACTTTGGGAAGAACTGATATCTTTAGAATATTGTGTCTGTCAATTCATCATCTTAGCATATCTATTTAATCTTTAATAGTTTCTTTCCATATTTCCTCTCATTTCTCTCATTCTAGTCATCATAAAACATCTTTTGGCTTAAATCCCATTCCATGGAAAACTATTCTCACATATCCATGTTCACAGGGTAGCAAGCAGGAGTGATATTATAAGCTCCTTTCTACATACATGGTATAATTGCAAAGACCTACCTTCAGAATCATGATGCCTAAATCCAAAGATGTGAAGAGAATTTCCAAGGCACATTTGAAAAGAGAATAGAGGTTTCCAATGGTCCTTTGAAATATAAAATGCCTATTATGCTTTCTTTAAAATGTATTTCAGTAAGTGCTTTCCTCTGAGCGTATAAATAACTTGCCTTATTGTGGGCTTTTTAGTGGTAAAGCTTGAGTTCTGGGGCCAGATAGATCTACCTTTGTCACCTACCATTTGAACTTAGGCAATATGCTTATTATTTAGTTATTCAGTGACACTGATTTGAATACCTATTGTCTATCAGGCTCTGCTCTTGGCACTGTGATACTAGTCAAAAGAAAGGGACTGTTCATTGGAAGCTTACATTCTAACAGAAGAGGTAGTCAAGAAATAATAAACATAAAAATTAAGGTCATGTTCAGTGCAAATATGCTAAGGACTGTCAAAAAGAAAGAGTAAAGCAAGTTAAGGAGAGGTCAGGAGAAACAGGTAAAGATGGAGACAGAGATGGTTATATGATATAATGTGGTCAGCTAATAGTCATTGATGACTACTGAACAGTCATTGAATAGTCAAATGTGACCAAATACTTGAAGGTGGTGAAAAGATGGGAAAACTGGATGTTTAGGGGACCTTTTCTCTGGGGAAAATTTGGAGCAGACCAGGGCAGGAGGGTGCCTGGTATAGTCATTGAACAGCAAGAAGGCCTGTGGGGCTGGAGTGGAGTGAATGAGGCTAAGAAAAAGGAAGGAGGTCATAGATGTAAAAAGGCATGTTATAGACTGAACATTTGGGTCACCCCACCACCCCGACCAAATTAATATGCTGAAACTATAATCCTTAGAATGATTACATTTGGAGATGAAGCCTCAAAAGAAGTAATTATAGTTAAATCAAGTCATACATGGTATAGTTGCAAAGGCCTACCTTCAGAATCATGATGCCTAAATCCAAAGATGTGAAGAGAATTTTCACAATAAACAAAGCCTCATAAGTGTGAGGCTCTGATTCAACAATGTTAGTGTCATGCTTGCACAAAGAAAAGGTCACAAGGGTATTAGTGAGAGGGCCAGCTCCTACAGGCCAGGAAAAGTGGTGTCCCCAGAAATCTGCCATGCAGGCCCCTTGATCTCAAACTTTTACCCTCCAGGACCATAAGAAAATAAGTTTATGCTAAATCTTTTAGTTTGTTATTTTATTAGGAAAGCCCAAAAGGACTAAGATAGACAATGAGGCCTTGGGCTTTGAGTGAGGTAGGAGTCTTGGGATCCATTGTAGGCAGCAAGGGGACAGGGATGGAGCTCAATGGCAAAGCACTAGCTCAGCAGGCCTGAGGCCCTGGATTCCATCCCCAGTACCACAAGAAAACACACATGGGCACACATGCAACACTGACGGCAAGAACAGAAGCAGGCCATCCAGGGGACTACTGTAGTAACCAAAGCAAAATGTGACCACGGCTAGAGAAGGGTCATGGAAGTGGTGACAAGTGTCCAGAATTTGAGTGCATTTTTAAATGGAACTGACAGGACTTCCTGGTATATTAGAGGTGGTGGTAAGGAAAGGGAAAGGTAAAATCAGGGATAATTCTGAAGTTTGGGGGCTGAGAGACAGGAAAGATGGAATTGCCATCAGCGGTGGAGTCTACAAGAAGAAGTTTTAGAGGGGAGCCCAAGAATTTAGTTTTAAGTTTGCTCAGTCTGAAATTTCTACTATATATTCAAATGGAAATGTCAAATGGACAGCTGGATGTAGAATTCTGGCATCAGGGGCAGAAGATTGAAGTAAAGACATAAATTTGAGAGTCAATCGTTTATATAGATGGTATTCAAAGTCTTGAGACCTGATGAGATCACTGAAGGAATTAATAAAGAAAAAGAAGAGAACAGGTCCAAGCACTGCACCCCAAACCACTCAAATGTTAAGAAATTAGGCAGATGTACTAGAAAGTAACACTGAAGCAAGAGTATTCAGCAAGAAAGAACAGGGTGTGGTGGAACAAAGTGTATTGTGAGAGAGCAGAGAATTGCCAGAGTGATAATGGAAAGGAGGAGATGGAACCTGGTGCATGGGTGGAGGGTTTAGCTTGGATAGGAACAGAGCTAGATCACACACAGGTGAGAAGCCATAGTCTGTGGGTGGAAATCCTAGCATGTAGCTTAATGTGCTGGTGGGAGTCTCTGGCAGAAGTTCCCTGTGATTGCTTCTGTTTTCTCAGTGATGTAGGAGCCAAGTTTAGAGATGGAGGAGGGGAGGGAAAGGGGCTTTTTTGGGCATTTGAGGAGAAAAAGAATTTGAAAATCATATATATCCTTTGAGCCTCAGTTATATTAGGGACAGGAATTCATAACTGCACAGATTTTGTAAGGGTTGGCATCACTGAATCAAAAGCCAATATGCAGGTATTTACGTGATCATTCTCCTCCTAAAATCTCATATGTCTATCTTCTGTCTCTCAGGCTCTCAGTTCTCTGGATGTGTCAATCATGTAGTATTGTTTTCTTTGAATGCTACCTAGAAAAATACAAATTCCATTTGACTTCTCAAAATTTTAAGTCATAATAAATTAGAACAAAAGTAACAAGAAAAGAATACAAATTGCTTATAATTCTATCATCTCTCCCAGTTTCCTCATAATCAATAGCACACATGCATCCAATATTAAATAGTGTTTCTTTTCTTTAATGTTATATATTAAGCACTTTCCAAAATGCTAGGCTTCAAAATCATCATTTCATAATTTTTCATGTGTCCATTCATGTAAATAAATGTATTATTATTCTATACAACAATTTATTATTGGACATTTACATTTCTTCAAATATGCTTTATAAACTACATTATGATGGATGTCTTTGAGCATATTTAAGCATAATTGATGAGCTCATAGCACAGCTATCTACCATTTAATGGCCAATTATTGACTACCCATATGGAACAATGTGCTAATGATCTTTTGTACATTTCATTTGATTATCTTAATGGCACAAAAAGTAATTTTTATGTTGAAGTATCTTGGCACATGTAAGATTTTAAAAGAATATGAAACATTCTTGAGCTGACTGATCATTTTGCTTAGTCTTAATATTTAGTCTTATTTGTTTGAGAACTTCATTGAGAAATAAAAATTTATTGGAGGAATAGACATGAGACTGCACATAGTTTTCAACTTCATTTTTCACTTTGTTTTCAAAGAATATTTGTGTTGATAACAAGATGAGCCTATTAATTTAAACAGGTACATTTAATCACAATTCATTTATGTATTGTTTTGATGGACATTTGGCTTTCCCAGTTGTATGCATTTTTCATATCTTTCAGTGGAAATTAATTGCTAGATGTTGCTTCAGCAGCACAATGGGAATGATTGGGAAGCCATCTAGGAACCCTATGGCAGAGATGGCAATAATGGATTTCTCATGTCTGCCATGATTGTATATGGGTAAGGGTCAGATGTTTGTATGATCTCCACTTGCCAGGATTTGCCTCACCCCCAAGCAATCATCAAGGAAAAGCGGTTGTCTAGAGATTGAGCCTTGTTGTAATTGAAGAGATCTACAGTTTGTAGATCTTGAGAAGATCGAGAAGATTTCCAAAAATTTCTTTTTGCAAAACTTTCTTGCTTGAGAAGAAAGTTTTGCAAAAAGGAATTTTAAGTCTCTTTTCTTTCTCTTTCAAAAAGCTTTTCCTATATGAATTTTTGTGGCCAATATGTCCTTGCTGATATGCATGGTGAACTTTTTACTTTTCTCAGCCAGGAAAACAATGTGAGTGGGAACTCAGGCTTGCCCTTCACTGGATATATATGATATGGGCAAAGCCACTGAGACACTGTCTAAATTACTTGTTAAAAATGGAAATTGAACCCATATCACACAGTAGTTATAGGAATAGTTGTATTTAGCATTATCCTGAGCATAGCTGTCAATTAATGGTAGTGGCTGCTATATTATCGTCATTATTATTACTTAACAGTAATAATAACATGATTACTATTAAAAAGCAAGATGATAATATTAGTGGAGCAGTTTGCAAATAGATCTGGTTTAAAAAATTTAGATTTGGGTAGTTTAAGGAATTTATCTCCAACTGAAATAAATGCCTGGAAATTTGGGTACACAGAATGAAAATAATGAGGTTAGGCAGTGAGAATTACTGTTAGAATTGGAATAGGAGGTAAACATAGATTGGATTATGAGGCCAAGCAAGGGAATAACCCCACTTTCACAGGAAATTAGAAAAGGAAGGGATAATAAAACAGACCCGATACTCGGTGTGATTGTGCCAACTATGACAATGTGCTTACAAGGCATCCTGCTGTAAGTCAGAATCCTGATAGCTCCTAAACTGTGAGAAAGAAATAGAAACATTTTGGGGAGTTCTTCTTTCAATCCAGTCAACAAACATTCCATTGCAAACTAAGAAAAGAGGGCAAGGCGTGAATTCAGAAAGCTAATTGTTCTCACCATGGACTGGAGTGTGGCGTCTGCTTGGATTCTGAAAAGATTATTGACTCTTTTCTTGCCTCTTTTATTAAGTGTCATACTCATTTAAGTGTTGTGCAAGTTACCAGAATGTAAGGAGCATAATAATGAATGCTTGTCATAATGTGTTTTCTCTCTCTTTATCAGTGATATACAATGGGAAATGATAATCAAAACAGTGACTGAGGAATCATGGCCCGGATAATATTTCAATGGAAAAAGGGCATTGATAATAACTATAATTTTAAAGATAATAAAACTGAGGCTTATGTGAGATGGGGTTTTTGTTTTGGTTGGTTTTTTACTCAAGATTTTTGAAATATTTACAAGTGGCAAAATCTGTCCTTTTAAAGACTATACAATGGTCAGTTTTGACAAATGTAGGTACTTGTGTGACTAATTCACTACTAAGCTGTAGGACATTTTCATCCCTGCATGACGTTTCTTCCTGTTTTTTGTTTATTGTTTTCTTATTTATTTATTTGTTTGTTTGTTTGTTTGTTTTTGCTAGTCAGTTAGGTTCTTTCACATCTAATCCCTGGAAATCAGTGCTATGGTTTCTGATTTGCTGGTTGCCTTTCAGAGTGTTACATCAATACAATCAGAGTGTGTGAGGTGCCTGTCATTTTGTACTAGTGAAGTGCTTGTGAGACCCATCCACTGTGTTTCCTGAATCAATGCTTCATTGTTTTAATTGCTAAATTGTATGACATTATATTAATATATCACAAATTGTTCATTTACCAGTTGATAGGCATTTGTCCCTGCTGTCTGCTAATTATAAAACTTCCATATATCTCTGTATGAACATCCTCTGTGGACATTGTTTTTCACTTTTCTTGGTTAAAATACAGGAGGGGTTTTTGAGTCACCAAGAGGTGAAAGCATACCTGCGGGGAAGAGCCAAAGATGTTACCATTTCACATTCTCGTAAAAAGCTCCCTAAACAGCACTTAAGTTTTGACATTCTGATACTAGTGAGTCTAATGTATATGGTTTTAATTTGCACTTCTGTAATGACTAATGATATTTAATTTCTCTTCATGTATTTACTTTCCATCTAAATCTCTTCTATGGTTAAAATGTCTAGTCAAGCTTTCATACATTTTTAAAATTGGTTTTCTAGTCTTAATATACAGATGTTTTTAGTTTTGATTAACTCCAATTTGTCATTTCTTTGCTGTTATCATCTGTTTTCTGTATCTCATCTAAGAAATCTTTGCCTATCTCAGGCTTTAAATGATTTTTTTCTCTATCTTCTTCTAGAATTTTTATACAGTTAGTCCTTATATATAGAGAAAGAGCATTTCAAGGGAATTTTTATATGGTACAGGGAAAAAGGGCCAAGGTTATTTATGTCTTTAGTCTATAGGTAGCCAATCGTTCCAGCACCTATTGCTGAAAAGATGACATATGTTATTTAATATGTGTGTATATGTCCACTATTTTATTCTCTTTATAATTGACTTTTTTTTTTAAAGATCACACATATAATTAATTAATTAATTAGTTAAGATCATGGAGTTTGTTTCTTTGTCTGCTGGATAATTTCACTTAGCATGTCTTCTAAATCTATCCATCCTATAGTAAATGGCAAGATCTCCCTTTTCAGGCCAATTGATATTCCATGGTGTACACACACACACACACACACAACACACACACACACACGCACACACACACACATACACAGGCTTCTTTATCCATTTGTTCATCATCAAACACTTAGATTAATTTGGAATCCTGGCTATAGTGAGTAAAGCTTCAGTACATGGGGAAGTGCAGACATATTCCTTCAGGAGATGGTGATTTTCCTTCGGGGGTATTTCCAGAAGGGGTGTGCTACATTATAAGCTAATTGTATTTTCAACTTCTTTAGCAACTTCCTTACTGTTTCTCGTAATGACTGCAATAATCTACATTCCCATTAGAATAAAGTTCCTTTTTCCCCACATCCTCATCTGTATTTATCTTTTTAAAAAAATTTTTAAATTTGTTTTAATTAGTTATACATGACATTTGTGCACTTTGATAAACATTGATGGGATAGAGTTTCTCATTTTTTTGAGTATACATGTTACAGAATCATATTGGTTTTGCAGTCACATATATACATACAGTAATAATGTCTGTTTCATTCTACTATCTTTCCTATCCCCAGATCCCCTCCCCTTCTCTCCCATCACTTCCCTCTACCTAATCTATGGTAACATTATTATTCCCTAGTGCCCCCCACCTTATTGTGAATTAGTATCTGCATATTAGGGAATATATTTGGCCTTTGGTTTTGTGGCTTATTTCGCTTAGCATGATATTCTCCAACTCCAACCATTTACTGGCAAATGCCATAATTTTGCTCTTCTTTAAAGCTGAGTAATATTCCATTGAGTATATATACCACATTTTCTTTATCCATTCATCTTTTGAGAGACACCTAGGTTAGTTCCATAGTCTAGCTATTATGAATTGAGCTGCTATAAACATTGATGTGGCTACATCACTATAGTATGCTAATTTTTAAGTCCTTTGGGTATAAACCAAGGAGTAGGATACCTGGGTCAAATAGGATATGACTTCCTTAACAAGACTCCTAAAGTGCAAGAAGTAAAATCAAGAATTAATAAATGGGATGGATTCAAATTAAAAAGCTTTTTTTTCCCCTCAGGAAAGGAAACAGTTACTAAAGTGAGGAAAGAGCCTATATTGGGAGAAAATCTTCACCACCTGCACCTCCGATAAAGCATTAACCTCTAGGATATATAAAGAACTCAAAAAACTTAACACCAAAAAACAAATAACCCAATCAAAAATGGGCTAAGGAACTGAACAGACAATTCACAGAAGAAGACATACAATTGATCAATATATATATATATATATATATATATATATATATATATATATATATATATATGAAAAAGTGTTCCAACATCTCTGGCAATTAGAGAAATGCAAATCAAAACTACTCTAAGATTTCATCTCACTCCTGTCAGAATGGTGATCATCAAGAATACAGGCAACAATAAATATTGGAGGATGTGTTAAAAAAGGCACACTCATACATTGCTGGTGGGACTGCAAATTGGTACAACCACTATGGAAAGCCATATGTATTTACCTTCTGGTTTTCATAACAGTAATCCAAGTGGGTGTGAGGTGGTAACCCATAGTAGTCTTTATTTGCATTTTTCTTTGATTTGCATGTTAAAAAGGTTGAGCACTTTTCTATATACCTTTTGTTCATTTTTATAACATCTCTAGAAAAATGTCTACTTAGGTCCTTTGCCCATTTTTAAAATGAGTTATTTGTTTTTCTACTATTGAGTTATATGTATTTATTATAAATTTTTGATATTAAGTTCCTATCAGATACATAATTTGAAAACATTTTTCCATTGTATAGGTTGCTGTTTCATTGATTTTATTTTCTTGAACTATGCAATCCTTCTTCTACCCAATACCACACTATTTTGATTTCTGTTGTCTTTGGTAAGCCTTTAACTTAGGGAATGTGAATCTTTCAACTTTGTTGTTCTTATTCAAATGGTAGTAGTTATTTTAAATTCTAGTGTGTAAGTCTTAAAACCAGGTATTTGAATTCTCAAACTTTGTTATTGTTCAAGGTTACCTATTGTAACTTTTTAGGCCCTTAGTTTTTCTATACAAATTCGGGATTACCCTGTCACTTTCTTCAAAAAAACCATCCAGGATTGACTGAGATTGCATCAAGCATACAGATCAGTTTTTAGGAAAATTGACATCTTAATAATCTTGAACCTTTCAGTCCCTGAGCTAGTTACACCTGTCCTTTATAAGTTGGTGTCTCTCATCAAAATTGTCATATTTAGCATTTATTTTGCATATATTTGCTTTGTTTTGTCCCTAGGTTTTTTATGCTATTGTAAATGTAGCTATTTTGTAACTTCAATTTCCAGTTAACAGTATCTAAGAATAAAATTTATTTTCATATATTGACAGTAGAGTCGTAAATCTTGCAACTTTACCAAACTTGCTTATTGGTAAATTCTTTTGGATTTTCTATGTAGATAATCACATTGTCTGTAGACCGAGATTATACTTTCCCTTCAAATCTGCATGCTCTATACTTCTCACATTATCCCACTGACTATGTCCTTCTATGTAGTGTTAAGAGTGAGTAGTGAGATCACATGCCCTTACCTTTTCCCTGATTTTAGGAGTAAAGCATTCTCTTATTGTTATATATAACAGCTGTACAAGTTTTTGTAGATGTCTTTTGTGCAGGTTAAGGATGTCTCATTTCCCCCCTCACTTTCTGAGAATTTTAACCATGAATAGCTATAGAATTTTGTCAAATGCCTTTTCTGCTCCTAATGAAATGATCATTTTTTTCTTATGCAATTAATATAGTGAATGACATTGGATAATTTTCCCAATGCTGAACCAGCTTTTCATATCTTAGATCAATAGCAACTTGGTCTTGTTGTAGAATGATTTTTATTTCTTACTAAATTTCACTTTTTAATACTTCATTAATATTATTGAGTTGATTTTTATGATGGACATTGGCATTTTTATTTTCTACTATGTCCTGGTCTGATTTGACCATCAGGGCAAATAAAATGGAAAGTGTACTCTCCTGTTCTCTGTAGGATTTAAAAAAAAAAATAGTTGTGGACACAACCCCTTTATTTAATTTATTTATTTATTTTTAAAATGTGGTGCTGAGGATGGAATCCAGTGCTCCAGGTGTTGGTCCTCTTTGCGAATGGAGCCACCAATGTGTTACTGTATTTGTTGGAAGGCTGTTAAACTGACTGCAAATTCTTTAGTGGGTGTGGGATTAGTTAGGCTACTTATATTTTTGAGTTTTTGTAGTTTGTGTCTTCCAAGGATTTTTTTTCTGCATCATCTAAGTCATCAAATGTTTGTTATAAAGCTTTTCATAATATTCCCTTATTCTTTTTAGGTCGATTGGCCTTATATAAACATTCCTTATTTCATTCCTGATATTGATAATTCTCTCCTTTTTCATGAGTATTCTGGCTAGAGTTTTTAAATTTTTATTTATCTTTTCAAAGAACCAACTTTGATATTATTGCTTTTTCATTGATTTTCTGTTTCAGTTTTTAGTGATTTCTGCTCCTTTGTGTTTCTTTCCTTTATTTGGTTTGGATTTAACATGCTATTTTTTATCTGGTTTCTTAAGGTGGAAGTTTAGCTTATTGATTTTCAAACCTTTTTTCTTTTCTAATAAAAGCGTTTGCTGCCTTAAATTTCCCTCTATACACTGCTTTAGCTTAGTTCCATAAAGTTTATATATTATGTTTTCTCATTCCATTAAAATATTTTTAAATTTCTCTTGTGACTTCTTCTTTGACTATGGTTTATGTATAAGAACTCGATTTAATTTTCAAAATTTTGGGGTGATTTTCCACATAAGCTCTGCAATTTTGTTTTCTAGATTAATTGTGTTGTGGTCCGAGAATGTTTTTATACATGTTTTAATTTTAAAATCCTTTAAAATTATTGTACCTTGCCTTGTGGTTCAAACTATCATTTGTGTTTTCTGTGAATGTTCCAGGTTGATTTGAAAATAAAGTGTATTCTGCTATTGTTGGGTGGAAAGTTCTCTAAGTTTCAGTTGGCTTACTTGATTGCTGATGTTTTTCAAAAGTCTCATATAGATCCTTACTGACTTCTTATCTACTCATTTCAACAATTACTGAGGTAGGTAGAAGTGTCAATACCTCCCAGTGTAATTATGGGTTCATCTATTTCTGCTTTTGCCTTTGATTGTTTTTGTTTTCTATATTTTGAAACTCTGTTATTGGGTGCATACACATTGAATGTTGTTATATTCTCTTGGTGAACTGATCCCTTTGTCATGAAATGTACCTCTTTATTCTTAGAAGTAGTGCTTGTTTTAAAATCTACTTCATCTAATATTAATATAGCTACACCGTTTTTTCCCACCATTTGCATGTTGTACTATTTTCCATCTTTTTGCTTTTAACCTACATGTGTTTTTATTTTTAAAGTGGATTTCATATGGATATCCTCCAGTTTATTTTTGCTTCTTTATACAATCTGCCAAATCACTGGCTAAAGATTGGATTGTTTTGATCATTTATCTTTAATGTAATTATGCTGAATGTGTTTAAATCTATGGTTGGGCTATTTGTTTTTTTTTTTTCTACTGCTTCCCCATTTTCTTATTGTGTTTTAATTGTATCGAGTTATTCTAAGTTATTGTATTATATTATTCCTGTTGGATTTTGGCTATATGTCTTTATTTTACTTTTTGATGGCTAACCTGGGACTTATAAGGTATGTCTTTGGTTTATCATAGTCTACTTTCAAATAATATCATGACACTCTACCTTTAGTATATCAACCTTGTTTTTATGTACTTTATTTCTGTTATAAACCCTTGGAACATTATTATTTTACATTAAACAATTATCTTTTAAAACAGATTTATTGTTGTAAAATTTATATACAAACAAAAAATCACCCATTTTAAGTCCAGACTGATAAGTTTTAGTAAATAAACATATCTTGGCTATTATAAATAATGCTCCTATAATTATTCATAGACAAATCTTGAGTGGATATTCATTTCCCTATTTGTTTTGGTGAGGCATTTAAAGATTGCTGACTTGTGATAAATATGTGTATACCTTACCAAATGGTTTTTTCTAAAGTGGTTGTGAAGTAGTGTCTTTAACGGTCTGTCCTACTTTAGTTGTACCATTTTCACTCCCATCATCAACATGGGGTGGTGGTCCAAGTTCTCTAAATCTTCACCAAAACTTGATAAATTCAGTCTTTTTGATGTTGCCTGTTCTAAGGATTATGTGATGGTATCTCATTGTGATTTTAATTTGTATTTCCATCATGATTAATAATTTTCAGTGTCTTTCCCTGTATTCAGTTGTTATTTGTATTTCTTCACAAATCTTCTTAATAAGATATCTCTTAAAGTCTTTTACCAATACTTAATGTGATGGGTTTTCTATAATTGAATTGTAAGTGATTTTTTTCTTTTTAAAATAAATCCTGAACACAAAACCTTTTCTCTGGATCTTACCTTTACCTGCTATTAATCCTATTCAGTATAATTTTATTTTATATATTGTATTATACATCTGTAGAAGTCCCATTTGGTTATTTTTTAAATTGTGGTAAAAAAAACCCATGACATGAAATCTACCCTGAAAATTTTAAGTGCACTGTATAGTACTGTTAACTGTATATTTTACAGGAGATCTCTAGAACTTTGTCACTTTGTAGGACTGAATGCTGTGCCATATCTCCCTGTCACTCACCCTGACAACAGCCATTCTGGACAACTTTAGATTCCTCTATAAACATTCCTCTCTGCAGCATTTGTCCTTCTGTGTCTGGCTTATTTCACAAAGCATAACGTCCTCCAAGTTCGTCCATGTTGTAGCACAAGAGATATCTTCCACGTCTGTCTTACCTCCTAAATATATGAAGTGTATTATAATAGTTTCTGTAACATCCTTGTCTGTAAATCATGTTATCCATACTATTTGGGGGTCTTGTTTTAATTCTATTTTCCTTTTCATAAATCATGTTTTTAGGCTTCTTTGTACTACTGATAATTTTTAATTGGAAGTCAATTATTGTGAAAATTACTTTGTTGAGTGATCTTATAATATTTCTTTAAAGAGAACAGGGCATAGTTAAGTTATATGGAAACAGTTGATCCTTTCAAGTCTTATTTTTAAATTCTTTAGCATGAGTCCAAGATATTCTTAGTTCCACTAAAGGGCAATATTCTTCTGATGTCTCTACCGAATGCCTAATGTATTATGAGTGCTTTCCACTGTGGCTGGGGACAACATTATTTTCAGTCATGGGAATACTGGGAATTATTATCCTACTGATCTTAGGTGGTTCTGTTTCCATCCTTGAAGAGTTTTCTCTCACCAACTCAGGACAGATGCATGGGAACCTTTCTGAAGGTCTCTGGAACTGATTGTTCAGCCTCCACTTCTCGGGTTGTAGTTTTACAGTTCTAGACATACTGGCTTCTCTGGTCTCTGTCAATTAAGGGGGAATACTGAAGCTCCTCCCTGTGCCATATCCTGGAAATTCCTCATAGGCAGTTAGCTGGCATAATCACACAGCACACCTCGCTCATTTGTCATGGCAGGGGCACAACAATGCTCTTCCAATTTTCCAATGTTTGAAAATCACTTTTTTTCCCCATGAAGTTTGTTCAATTTACTACTTGTTTTTGATGGGAGAGTGAATCCAGTTTCTGTTACTCCATCATAGCTAGAAACAGCAGTCTCCACTGGAAGCTTTGGCTGAGCAGAATGACAAGCTCTGACATTTATTTTAACATGACAAGACTGCTGGGTTAAAAGTTGACTATAGAAGTAAGCAATGATGGAGGCAAGGAGTTAGGAGCCAATCACCATAATTCAAGACAGAATCACTTGTGGTAATGATAGACATGAAAGGAAATGATTGGATTCTGGACTTGAGGGGAAAATAAATAGGATTTGCTGAATGTTTGGATGTTGAGTAAGAAAAGAAGGGAGGACCAAGGATAACTCTAAGAATTTTGGCCCAAGTAACTAGAAGGATGGGAGGTCATTGAAAAGAAAACTTTCCATAGTGTGCTAGGGAAAAATTGTGGGAGGCAGGGTTCAAGAAAGAATAAGAGAGGAACTGGACAGAGTGAGAACGGACATTTCCCTCAAGGAGTTCAACAAATGGCATTTCATTTCTCAAGGGACTCCTGACGCAGCTGGGGAAAGAGAGATGTATAAGTAGATAATTACATTGGCACAAGGAGTGCAGTAACAGAGGTTTCTATAGTTACAGGTCCAATGGAGAACTCTCTAGTTCAGGGGGAAATATGAAATGCTTCACAGAGGCAGTGATGTTGGAGCTTTGCAGGGCGAAGGACTAGGCAGGCACCAGAGGAGGAGATGGGCAAGGGGGTTGCAGAAAGAGAACAGAATGAATTCACAGATGCAAACACCTCAGCACTTTCAGGGAGCTGTAAATAAGTCTTCACAGTTCAGACTAAGGTGAACTTGAGAATTAGTGAAGAAACCTGCAGGAGAGAAAGATGGGGACAAGTAGCAGTTGGAAAACACCCTTCCTTACCATGCATGCTCTTTGGATTTTATCCTGTAAGTAATGGAAACTCCTCTTAGACTCTGGAATGTGACTGGGTAGGAGTTGGGCAGGAAAACTAGTTAAATGGTAGAGGCCAAGGAGGTGGAGGCTGATGAGGCCTGAGTAAAGTCTGATGAAGCCTCAGCAAAGGCAGAGAAGGTCGAGTGTTGCAGGGGGTGGGGAGCCTACAAAGTTTTAAGTCAATGAATCAAAAGGTCTCAGTGAGCTGATGATGGGGTGGGTTAAGATGAACCAAAGGGAACAGCTAAAAATGATATTCAGGTTTTGGGCCTGGTCCTCTCAGTAGATAATGGGAGAATAGAAATTTATATAATAAAATACTTTAGAGAAATCTGCATGTTTTCAATGAGAGCATGGCTCTAAGGGCTGGGTTACAGGTTCTTTAGCCTCCTCCCCTAGTGGTCTTCATCAATTCCACTCTCTATCCCTATATGCATCGAAAAACAAAAGCTATAGAAAAACATATGCTGCTGCTGATACATGATAGCTATAATATAAAGCCCCAATTTTATTGCCCTTTATCAGCCTCCTGTAATCAAATACTTCTGGAACCATAGTAGGCTCCAAGTCCAGTCAGAGTGATGCAAAAAGGTAGGCTTCTCCTTCCACAGAAGGATGGAAGAGGGATGTCGCTCAAGGCTGTATTTCACATATATCAGGCTCAATGCAATAGTGAAGGATTAATTACTCTGACATTCCCAGAACAGGTCTCTTTGTCTCTCTGGGATCTGACCCTAGTGCCTTATCTTTGCAGTTCCTCCAACTATCGCAATTCTACCTTCAGGTCTTTCCATGGGCCGTTTTCTCTCTGGAATAGTCACCTGGCTTACTCTATACCTTATGATATCATGCTGTGTTTCTTTTCTTCTTTGAGTCTCCTTCCCTGGCTTCTTTCTAAAGACTTTGCCTCCCCCCCCCTCTCTCTTTCACACACACACACACACACACACACTCACACACACACACATTACTCTATCCCCTTATGCTAAAATTTAGTCTGAAATGTTCCCCCATAAGCCCGTGGTTCATAGACTTGGGCCCTAGCTTGATGCTACTGGGAGGTGGTGGAACCTGTAACTGGTGGGGCCCAGTGGTTGGCTTTAGGCCCACTGGAAGTATGACCCTGAGGGGCTTATGGGGCCCCAGTCTCTTTCTGCCTTTCTTGACTTCCCAGAATCTAGGAGGTAAACAGCTTTGGTTCTCCATGAACTCCCTGCCATGATGCATGATCACAGGCCCAGACAATGCGGCCAACCAGTCATGGACTAGAGCCTCCAAAATCATGATCCCAAGCAAATCTTTTCTCTTTATCAGCTGATTATCTTAGGTATTTGTTACAGTAATGGAAAGCTTACTAGCACACCTTCCCACCATTTTATAACTTATATGTTGATTTTCCTGATTGATTTTTTGTATGTGTTACCCACATAAGACTTATGAGAATAGCAATCACAGTTCCTTTGTCCTCACCATAACACTGATAGCACTTATAGTGCACTACTTGCACCTAGAAGTACTCAGAAAATAGTACTTCTTATAAGTGTAAGTGAAGGACAGGTAAGGAAGGTTACCACATGAAAGTATTTCATGATTGCCAGACATGGTGGCACATGCCTATAATCTCAGCAGCTCAGGAAGCTGAAGTAGGAGGATCATGAGTTCAAAGTCAGTCTTAGCAACTTAGCAAGGCCCTAAGCAACTTAGAAAGATCCTTTCTCTAAATAAAATGTAAAATGGGCTGAGGATGTTACTCAATGGTTAAGCACCATCAATCCCTGGTTAAGCATTCAATGCCTGGAACACACATACACACAAAAAAATTTTGTGCATTATTTTGAAGTGAGGGATCTTCCTGTTGTTTTTAAAATCATACCACATAGTTGGCAGTTTTCCTTAAGACTGGTCCCAAGCCAGATGTGATGGGGCATGTCAATAATCCTGGTACTCAGGAATCTGAGACAGAGCATTACTTGAACTTAGGATTTGAGACAAGCCTGGGCAACCCAGCCAGGCCCACCTCAAACAAACAAACAAAACAAAACAAAAACACAAAAGCAAAATAAAACAAAAAGGTTGGTCCCACGTAATGTGGGGGATCATAACTGCCAAGATAGCATCAGGGCATCGGCCTGGGTAACCATGCTAGTTGGTTTAATAAACAACCCCCAAATATCAGTGGGAGGTTGTTTTTTCTCACATACAGACTTTTGGTCATAGTGATTCAGGGATTCTAGTATCTCCACCTTGATGATTACAGAAGAGATTTCAAGATCATCTGTGGTATGCCTCACTTTTGCAACACCCCACTGGTGAGAATGAGGGGTGTGGCCCCAAACTAACTGCAAAGGAGCCTGGAAAATGTAGTTTTCCTGTGTGTCCCAAAGAAGAAACTGAATCTGTGATCATCAAGTCAGGCTCAGCCACAATAGGGGATCTCATTTTGTTGTTGGGAGGATAAGAGAGTTAATGTAAGTGAGACTCTCAGAACCATGCCTAGCACATTCAGGCAGGGGCATCTATCTTTCCATTTGAGCTGCAAGAGGTGTTTCTCTGCATTCACCTCCAATTGCTGCTTGCTGAACAAAGCTGGTGTTCTGAAGCCTCTGTCAAGTCCAACAGCTGGCTGGAGAGTATTTTGAGCCCCAGTACCCAAGGAGGCTACTGAAGGATGCAGATGTCACTGCCAAGTCTGTATGGCACACCCTCATACTTTGTTTAATTTGTTTCCCCGGGTGGGACAAGTTTTATGAGCAGGTGTTCTGGTTAATTAGGTGATTAATACTCCTCAAATTGGAGAGCCATTTCCCCAGTGACAGTTTTTGCTTTGCCCAGATATGAGACAAATAAATCTACAAGGTACAGTTTGAAGAGGCCTGTGACAGTGTTCATGTGTCTGCCAGGCCTCTCAGGTCAACACTGTGACCCTGAGGACCTTGAGTCTGACCCCATACCTGGCTGAGTTGCCTTTTGCTGCATAGCTTAGGGAAACAAGAGCTCCCTAGATCATCTGGCCCCGTCTCAGGCCAGGGCAAAGTTGATTTGAGGACACATTTCTGGTTCCTTCTGGGGATTCCAATCTGTATGACCTCTCAAGGTCAGGTTTTGCACACAGCCTCCAGTTTCTAAAGCACAGTGGCCAAACATTATGACAAATTAGAGGCCGAAAGTCTATTTTCCATATTGGCTCTGAGGCCAAAAGAAATGTACCCCAAACTCTCTTCTGTCAAATTTTTCCCCAAGCCCTCTCCCCACCTCATACATGCTTCTGTTTCTATATCCTTGCCTTTGTTTCCGTGGATGCCAAAACCTTCTCTCTCTTCTCCTTCTTCCCTTCTCCTCCTCCTCCTGCTCCTCCTCCTCCTCCTTCTTCTTCTTCTTCCTTCCTCTCTCTCTCTCTCTCTCTCTCTCTCTCTCTCTCTCTCTCTCTCTCTCTCTGTCTCTCTCATATTGACCTCACCAAACCCCAGCATCTTCAGAAGCCAGACTGCATTCTTCAGCCCTTTCAATGCAGCTCCCAGTGGTTTCTCTCCAGGTATCTGTAGCACTTCCTTATCTGACCTACATCAGTTAGCATTTGATTATATACCACATATTTCTTCTTCTTGCATATATCTTACTTTGTCTTCCCAGTGGGTTTTTGGCAGCTGTGTCTGCGTCTTCTCCTGGGAATATGTGGAGTTCTCAATGAATACTTGTTTCATTGCTATATTAAGCTGGCTGCCACTCAGACCTGGGAAAAATTGGTCCAGTGCATTTTCTTACAGCACCTTGGGCTACATGGCTGAAAGACTGGCCACTCCTGTCTTGTTTTAGCCAGCTTTTTCATTGCTGTGACTAAAAAACCTGACAAGAATAATTTTAAAGTTTATTTGGGGGCTCACCATTTCAGAGGTCTCAGTCTATAGACAGCTGGCTCCATTCCTTGGGGCTCAAGGTAATGCAGAACATCAGGACAGAAGAGAGTGGCAGTGGGAAGTGGTTCACATGATCATCAGAAAGCAGAGACTCCACCTGCCAGAGACAAAAATATATCCCCCAAAGGTCCACCTCCTCCAGCCATACCATACCTGCCTTCAGTTTTCCACTCAGTTAATTGCATCAGGGGATTAATTCACTGATTGAGTTATGGCTCTTTTAACCCAATCATTTCTCCTCTAAACCTTCTTGCATTGTCTCACACATGAGTTTTGGGGTATACCTCACTTCCAAATCAAAACACACCTGTTCCTCTTATGTAACCAATTTTTTAACCACAAAGGACAAGATTTTTTTTTCTTTAGTTCCTGTTGGAAAAATCCCAGAGAAGGATTTTGATGGGTTCCTTTCAGTCATGTTCCCACCCCTAGAAAGTCCCTGTATTAAGGGAGGCAAGATCATATGAGAAGAAGAAAATCCCAACACCCAGTCACATGGTTTGGATGGGAGGTAGGCTCACCCTTGCCCAATACAGGTGGATCTGGAGTTCAGAAGTTTTTAATTGTTCTATCTTTTCCTCTTGGATAGGTTATTGTGTTCTGGTTATTCACATTCATTCACCAAATATTTATCTATCTAGAGTATATCCTGCCCTTGGAAAGGTTCAGTAGACTAGCAGCAGAGGAGATAGAAACACTTGAGTTTGGGAAAACCTAGTCCTCCAGGTCCAGCTGATGTAACTTTCCCTCAATTTCTGCTCTTTAGGAATGACCTAGAAGTCACATACATGAGTCACTTTCTCCCTCAGGAGGGTTTAACAGGAGTCATAGCCTCAATCTCTAAGTGGGTTGTTCACCTACTCCCCAGAGACCTGTCTGGGTGGTTCAATGAGGTGGTATCAGTTGCAAGTCTCTGGTAGGAAATAGTTAATGATTCAAAGAAGCCAATGAGAAAAGTTTAGCAAAGGGACTGAAGGGAAGGTGAGGTGGGATTAAGGAATCATCCAGGATAGGAACTGCTTGAGGTTTAGTAATAATGGAAAATTATTTTGACTCCTACCCCTAAAGAGGAGAGAGGATAGGAGTAGTTATTAAGGAGATGGACAGCTGGAGGAGAGGGCTGCTGGACATGAACTATAACTTTCAGCAGGGAAGGCAGCCACTGCCAAACTGCTGTTGTATGGAGGAAGCACTGCTCTCTCCTCTGACTCCCTGAGTCAGTTCCCTCCTTTGGATCAGACCCAAGGGAGTGCAGGTGACATGGTCTGCAGAGACCAGCTTCCTGTGGAACAGAATTGCCTCTGACCATGGATCTAGGGTGGGTCTGGAGAATCTTTTACAGAATGACAAGCAGAGATGAGTAGTCTCAATGAGGTGGAAGTAGATATCAGAATGGAGAATGAGGAGGATGTGAGAGTGTGCAAGAACATTTCTGAAGATTATAGGCCTCTCCTCTCCCCCCAAAGTTTAAATAGCACTGATCACAATAAATAAACCTGTAACAGGAGAATGTCAAATAAGCTAGCTGATGGGGAAGGTCATTTGTACATTTATGCATTCATCAATCATCAAAGGTTTATTTGCACCTCTAGGCATCAAGCATGAAAAAATGGACTCTAGACACTTGAAAATTTTTATAATAAGATGTTGGGGAAATGGATTATACAGGGTCACTGTCTTCAAGGATCTAATTTTCTGGAGCAGCAAGGATTCCTGCAGGAATGACCGCAGAACTGATGGTGGGTAAGAGTCAGAAGGTTGGAGAGTGGAAAAGCACATTGTAGGAGAGGTATTGAGTGGGTGTGAGAGCACCAAGAGATGAACTGGAAGAGGCAGGAATCTTTTCTAAAGTTCAAGATTGCATTGTCAGATCTGCTTTTAGAAAGATCCCTGGATCATCAGGGCAAAGATAGCTTGACAGAGCTAAAAAATTCAGAAATGAAGTCAGAGATATAAACGTGGAGGCCAAGATGAGCAATAATTATTCATAAAATGGGGATATGAATGACAGCAAGAGAACCAAAGGCAAAGAGGGGCCAGTTTCAAGAGAGGCCCCAGGGGAAGAAGTCACAGGATAGGATGCAGGACCTAAATGGCTGTGCTGTTAGGGAGAGGGATGCTCTCCAGCTGTTTGCCTTCTTCACACCCCATCTGATTTTTTAGCTAACAGAATCCAATTTTTCTTTGACAGCAGTACCACTACCTGCACAACTGAATGTGGTGTCCATAGAAACTATCACCCACCTATTCTTGTTTTCTCTGGCCAAAACTGATGGCATGACCCAAGCCAGGCCAGTGGGTAGGTAGCTTCTTCCTGGGAATTTGGAAATCTGACTTAGATCTAGTCATTTGAAGCCTCCTTCAGTTTTTCCTGAGGTTCTGTATGCAACCTAAGGCCTTATTCAAAGTTTTTTGTTTTTTTTTTTTGATGGGGGTGGGGTGGGGGTGGGGTGTTGGCTTCAATGAGTTATAGTTGTTTTCTCTTGCTTACAACCAGAAAACCTCAACTGATAATGGTGGCCATGTGAATGGTGGTACCTCACACAGACAAAAAACAGGTGGAGGAGAGAGTTTGCGATGGATTTTCATGGGGAAATGGGTGGGTAGTTTGCTTTTCAACAGCCTGTGGAAAATAAAAGAGAAAAATCCAAGAGCTGGCTGAGGAGCCCTTTGTGGGACTCTGAAAATCACACCATGGAGTATGAAGTTATCTTTGGCAGTTGGACATAGAAAGTTCTTCCCAAGAGCCTGACCCTTAGCATTTACCCAAACTTGTCCAGGAGAGCCAACTCTTCCACCAGGAGGCTGACACTCTCTGAAGATGCCCAGAATCAGGCTGGGGAGTGGACAAACCCCCGTTCTCAGCACTGGGAACCCTAAGTCCTAGCCAGGGCTCTCTTAGTAATTAGCTGGGTGTTCTTTCAAACATGCCCACCTCTCCCTGAAACTCAATTTTCTGAGGGTTGAATTATATTTGGGATTCTTAAAGTATGTTCCAAGAAAATTTTACTTTAACATAAAAAGGGAGCACATGTACTGAGAAACTGGCTTCAACAAACCTTAAACAGGCTTCCTATATAGGACTTCTCAGGGTCTTAAACATTTACTCATCTGTGATGCAAATCTTTAAGAGGGGGACTTTGATCTTTGCCCAGGGAAACTCCACCCCACCCCCACCATGAAAAGACATGTGGAACCTGAACCCCTAGTCATCAGAATATAAATGCTGTATAAATGCTGGACAAACAGTCTATGATTCTGTGTAGCCAGGTGCTCTGTACCTCTCCTGTCTTTCCCACTTGGCCCTTCTTTAAAGATGACTGACTCTGAATGACCCCTGTGATTTGTTCTGAACTGCTCCCAGGAAACAGCACATTCGAGTACCTATGAAATCACTTAAAGATCAGGCTTATGAAACCCTCTAGCAACTTAAATGGAAACAGCCCCCCACTGTGCTGAGACCCAGGCCCAGCCTGAAGGGGGTTGACAAACATGCTCTAGCATGCATGCATTTGCGAAAACAAAGAAAACCCTACCCTTTTCTGCTCCAGACAGTCTGAGATGCTTTTGTGCCCTTGGGCTCTTGCCCGGATCTCTCATCTGCCTCAGTCCTGGTACTAAATTGGTTCAAGGTTTGGAGGAAAGCTTCAGAGGAAAGGGGAAAAGGATGTTTAGAGTTCTTAAAGGCTGAAGTCACCCTAAGGACCAGAGCCTAGACCCTCTCTGGCCACCAGAGGGCGATGACAACAGCATGTGGGCAGAAAGAAACTGTTCCCAAGAATAACAGCAGTTAAACTACACCTAATATGTTAATGAATATGGTAGGGACTGGAGTGCCTATGGGAGTGTGTGCACATGCGTGTATGTATATTTGGGTGCCTGGAGCTAAGACTCTGAAAATCTGCTAAGTATAATAAAATAAAATCTGCACCTCTACTATGTATTTACAGGATGTAGTCAAGTAGTTGGAAGTTTCCTTGAAGGAAAATGAGGAAGAAGGAATCAGAATACCATTCATATGAAAGAAAAAGGAGGGGCCCTCAGGAGCACAGTTGCTGCCCTTGTGTGTGTGAGTTATGTGCAAACACACAAGTGCACATGTGAATATGTTGTGAATGTGAACGAGTGTGTTTGAAAGTGTGACTGTGTGTGTGTACTCAGGGCTCTCATTCAGACTTTTCCAGTGTGAGTGGACCTCAAGGGAAGTCTGGGCAATACTTCCTCAAGTTCCTGCCCTTTCCCTTCAAACAAACAAACAAAATCAGTCCTGCAAGTATTTATGGAGCCTCTAACACGCCCCTCCCCAGCGGCATCTGGAAAAGCTCAGACCGCGCCAATTTAGAGCGGGCACGGGAAGAATGAAGGCAAGGCTTCAGGGGAGACGAGATGGATGTCCAGCATGCGAACCACTCTTGCAAAAACACTTTCCTTTCTTTAATGCTCTAGGCAACTCGGAGCTGGGTCCAGACTGGGCTGTGGCCACCTGATTTGAGGAAACAAAGGGTCACCGATTACGCGATTGGCCCAGAGTCACCCGACAGGAGGCAGATACTCCAAGGACTCTGAACCTGCTATTGTCAATTCAGGGGTCCAAGTCCCGCCCTCACCACTCTCAGCAGCATACCAGGCATTAGTTGGGTCTGGGCAAGGCAGGACAGGCCTCTTCCGCGATTTCCAGTAGCGACCTCAACAACACGGACCACCATTTTTAGTAACACATGTGATTGTGCAGTGTCAATGTAAGTCCTGTAGGTAGCAGCTGAATCTTTGCCAAGAGTACTGGGTGAATGGGGACGAAACTTTCGTGGGGGAAGTGCCAGGATTTTAGCTACGCTAGTGGTGTGACCTTGGGAAATCACTTCTCTTAGCTTTGAATTTTTATTGGTAAAACGAGGGAGCTCAGAAGCCCCCTTTCGAGGCTGTGTTGGGATTTAGTGTCCAGCTCACTGCTAGAACAACAAAAATAACAACAAAATGAGCTACCAGCCCTGTGGTCCTTGGTTCCTAAGGGGGAATGAGTTTCAATGTTTCTTTCCCGGGGCCGAGCCCCTTTCCTTCCTCGGTTCCTTCCCTCCAGCTCCTCTGCTGCCTCCTCCCTCCTGGCTCTGGGTCGCTCCAGCAAAGTTCCCAACTTAGTCGACATGACGCGCGGCGCAGCCAATGGGAGGCGGAGCTGGCATTTTGGGGGGGCAGGAGGGTGGGCCCCGCGTCTCGGGTGTCTGCCCTGCTCAGTGAATGAAGAGAGCGAACGCCGGCCAGCTCGACTGGCCGCCCCGTACCCCGGCCGCCGCCGCCGCCGCCGCCGCACGCCGGAGCCCAGCCCCGAGCCAACCTCCCCGGGCGCCTTGCCCCACCGCGCTCATCCCAGCTCCCCGACCCAGCGCGCAGCCCGAGCGGCCGGCACGCGGGCCAAAGGACGCTCGGCACCTGGGCACTGGGAGCGATGCGCAGCGGGGCAGCTCTAGCCCCTCCGATGGAGCTGCTGCCGCCGCCGCCCGGCGCGCCCTGCTCCTCCCGCGCCCCGTGCGCCTGAGCGCCGCGCTCGCCCCTCCTCCGCGCCAACTCCACCGCCCGCTCCCAGGCCGCCCGCGATCCCCGCGCGCCTGCTCGCGCTCCCCGCGTCCTGCCCCACCGAGGCAGCCTCCTTTGGGAGCGGGCCCCTGCGCACCATGGCCCCCGGGCGCTCAGGGGCCGGCGCCGCCGTGCGCGCCCGCCTGGCGCTGGCCCTGGCGCTGGCGAGCGTCCTGAGCTGGCCCCTAGCCGTCGCCTGCCCCACCAAGTGTACCTGCTCTGCCGCCAGCGTGGACTGCCACGGGCTGGGCCTCCGAGCGGTTCCCCGGGGCATCCCCCGCAACGCCGAGCGCCTGTGAGTACCCCGCCCCGCCCCGCACGGGCCACCCACCTGGGTAACATAGAGGGGCCCTTGGGCGCTTGATCCTTCCTTTTCCCCTCTGCCGCGCTGGATGCAAGTCTGTTTTCCATGACTCCTTAATCAGATGCCTCGTTCTCTGAGTTGGGGGGCTGTGGCTTGGGGCAGGTGTGGAGAGAGAAGTCTCAAAGCCCCCGCGATGGGCAGAGAGCGATGCATCTCCGGGAGTGAGGGCCCCGAGGCAGGGCCCGCTGACAGCTTTCGAGAAGGACGCTGACACAAGGCGAGGGAAGGAGAAAACATTGCAGTGTGGAGATCTTGGAGTGGTGTAAGGGGTCCCTCGCTGGTTACAGAGCGGGGCTAAGGAGAAAGCTTTAGTGATGGGGCGTCAGGACGCGGAGTCGTTGGAGAAGGCCCCAAGACTGTGACCGGTTTGGAGACCAAAATGGGCCAGCTGCTCTCTGGCTGCCCTCGGAAGGAAAGTTGAGTGTGTATGAAGGTCTAACTTCTGAAGAACCGGACGGATTCAGAGTGGGTGATCGCAAAACCCGCCCTGTTGGAGTGCAGCCTTGGAGATGCCAAGTTGCAGCCCTGGTGAATTTTTTATGGCTAGGTTATAAATGCCTCCCCAAACGGGCCGGAGAATGGAAATGCTGACAGCCCTTTAAATGAGACCCAGCGCTATAATCTTACAAACCGCACTCAGCTTCGGATCCTGGGCTTGGCAGCTAGTGGAGAGGAGCTTGGAGAGGGGGGTGGATTGACCCTCGTTTTAACCCCAATTGTGCAACCAAATATTTACTTTTCATATGTCAACGTTTTGGAAACATTTATCATTTTGATCCTCAGACCAAATTCAAAACTTGGACTCCAGGGTGGGCTCCTCTTAGTCCACATTTGGGGGTGGGGTGGGGAAGGAGGGAGAAATGGGAGGGAGTGGGAGTCGGCCTGGGAACCCAGCTGAGGAGTGGGTGAGGGTTTGCCCTAGAATGGCAGACTCCCTGGATAGATGGCTCTTCCTCCTGTCTCCTCCACGTGTCTTAGGGGTGGGCCATTGAGCTTCCCTCTGGCTCTTGACTGGGCTGGAAGGGACTGGAGATGGGATGAACTGCCACAGAATGTTTATTCCTGTTAGTCACCTCCTATCACCCCACCTCCTTCTCTCTTCCACTTTTTGTGTCACTCTGGGCAGAAACTCAATAGAAATGACTTTCTTGTTTCTAGTGCTTTCCTTTGGTTTGAAATATTATTTTTCAAGTGTAAGGATTGTTCTGTTGGGTTGAAACATACAATCCTAGAGGGCTAGAGCTGAGTCTTCATTAACATTTGGAAAATCAGGCCTGGAAATGTGAAATGACTTGCCCAGGGAAACACAGCAAGTTGATGGCCATAAGAGGGTCAGAATCCAGGTTTATGCACCTTTGTTCAGATATTATAATAGACCACATCAATGAAAAACTCGTTTTAGTGGTATTTTTATGGCATGAGTTAGTGAAGTAATAACTATAGTTCACATTCAGGAGTACTTCTTCTGCCTCCATTTGCATATGTGTATTATGTCCTTGAATCTCTACAACAAACAGTGCTCTTAGTTACACAGGTAGTGCTTATTACTCCATTTTACACTCTAGCCATCTTGTCGCTTATTCCAGGTTGCATAGCTAAAGTATTTTGAGTCCAAGCCTGTCTGGCTCCCGAGCCCACAGCCCTTACCAGTCTGCTGACTCCTGGAACCTGGCTCCGCTTAGGCCAAGATTTATCTGCACATACACAGTCCTGGGAGGGTCTAGGCTGGGCTTGCATCTTAGAAGAAGCTGCTGCCGCTGCTGCTTCCATATATCCTAAAAACACTCAGCTCATCCTGACATTCGCTGTCCCGCTTGGGTTCTTGAGACTGCGCCTCCCCCGTCTTCACAATCATGTGGCATGTTTGGCAAACTGAGGAAAGTGGGCCCCTCTCCTTCTGGTGTGTAGGAAGTTTTTAGAATCTACAGGCATGGCACCATAGCTAGGGTGCCATCCAGCCACCTCTGCCAGGAGACCCAGGCAGCTCAGAGTAGCCCATCTGCTCCACAACTGGAGAAATAGTGAAGACAGAATCCTGGGCATTCCCAGGGGCCTCCTGCCACAGTTGTTCATTGATAGGCACTGGCAGAAAGTAGGAGCTGCTTGAAGATACCTGCATCTCATCTGGCTCAGTTCTGGTCACTGGTGACACTTTGGCTACGGTACAAGGGGATAGTGGGGCTGCCAAGGCTGGTCTGTTATCTGGTCTTTTTCCTTTTTAGAATTGGGAGGCAGCCTTTAGGATCAAGCTGGATCAAGGTCAGCCCTTCAACAGCCCTTCACTCTCAACCCCATCTCAGTGAGCTCAGACACAGCGTTCCATTCTGCATACACTTGAGGGCTGTTTAATTCTAGCTCTATGCTGAGAACTTCTTCAGAGAGGACTTTCTCATTCATTCTTCCCTTCATTCATTCACCAAACATATCTTGAGCTTCTATTGCATTCCAGTAACTGTCGGAAACCACTGCATATACAGAAGGAAGCCAGCCCTGCAACTTAAAGAATGTAAGCAAAGGGTGGAAGAAGGAAACTTCCTTAGATGAGCCTTTTAAATTTCTCAGGGCTCATTTTGTCAGGGGTACCAATTTTGCCAGCACAGCCAGTGGATGCTCTGGACCTTCTGAAAATCCAGTGTGCTGATTTCAGATGTTGAAATTGTGCTTTCAAACAAAGAAGAGGCATTTCCTCATTCTCCATTCCTGCTGTCCTGCCTCCCAAAGAACCTTTTTTAAAGAGGTATGTGTGTGTGGTTGTTTCCCTGGATTCCTTTGACTTTCAGAAACCTTGTGGTATGACATTAGGGAAAACCTGAGTGGGGTGAGTCTCCACTTGGACTTAGCTTACGCCTGGCATGGGGCCTGAGTGGTTCCTAGTTCAGCTGGTATTAGAGTTGGGGATCTGTGTTCCATAATGTTAGCGTATCACATGGAAAAGGAACTGTGTCTTTATAGACTACTGATGATTTTATTTTTCCCTCCTCCATGAGGAGGTGACACCCACAAAAAAGCTAAATAAACAGAGTGGAGAATTCAGTGTCATTTGTTGTCTGTGCAGCAAAGACAGAGGCTCTGAGAGGGGAGGGAGAGTCCATGGCAGTGCCTGAAACAAAACATTTACCACGGAGCACAGAGCAAACAGATGTTGCATTTACCCTTCTGAGTACAAACGGAGCCTACAGATGTAATTCTTCTCCAACCACAATGTCAGCCTGGAAAAAGAGGCCGCACATGAAAATGAGCTCTCACGCAGGGCCTCATCTCCCTATCCTGCCTCTGGGCAGAGGCCCACTTCTCACCCACGGCGAGGTGGTGGCCTCAGCAGTGGAGTCGGGGCAAGAGTGGACATCTTTGGTTTTTCGCTTGGCTCCAGAACATGCTGGAGACTGCTGTATTTAAATAAACATTTCCTGTTTGCGAAGGAGAACTGCGAGAGGCTGAAACGTGAGAATGTGGTAACTTAATTTTCTCCATCACTCCAGATGACGGGGAACTTTGCTGGTGGTTGGGTCCAATAAAAACCGACACCGTGTCATAGGCTTTCCCTCACTTGACCACAGAGGTCCCGAGGTCAAGTGGGAGACTTTCCAAGATGCTCAACAGCCAAGCCCTGTGTTCTAATACTTACAGGCCTCAGGGCCAGCTCAGGGGACCAGGGACAAGCTGGTGAATCATGGAGCCTCTCTGGATCAACTGTGATGTGAACTTTAGGGAAGCGCAGTGTTCTCCTGGATGGCTTACTGAGCGGCACATACACCTGCCTCCAGGGTGCTAGGCAATTTTTGCAAGAGATTGCTGCACCTCTCTGGGTTCTTTCAATGATTATTCCTTCTATCTTTCCCAAAATATGCCCTTTTATTGATTTCCTATGTCTGCCTTTCATTTTCCTGAAAGTAGAATTCCAGTTTAGTCTTACTGATTTTCCAGATATAATCCACCAGTGAGCTGTCAGAACCTTCTTCCTCAGTGCCTAGAACAATATCCAGCATTTAGTAAGTTTTCAACAAAAATGTGTTGAATGAAGGGCTTATAAGCCTTGAAAATACAAATATTTTATAGGTTTTAAAGGGAGAGGTGGGCAGTCACAGATTTGCATTTTAATGAATGGCTAAGGGTGACTTACTGGTAACCAATTACCTGAGATAGTAAGGTTATCTAAAATTTGGATTTCATGAACTAAAATCATTGCCTTACTAGCATGACCAAAGAAAGACTCCTACTGAGTGATGCTCTCTGCAGTCTGGTTGCCAGGCGTTGCTTAGCAACCTTGCAAAACTCCTACTGTGCACATGCCCATGAAAAAGCATAGGCTATCCTGAACACTTAACCAGGAGACTTTCTAATCAAGGCTTTCTGAGCATCACCCTGAGCTCTCCTCAGGTTCCGATTGCTGCTCTTGTATTAATTGATATGTATTGGTAGGATCATTATTGAGTTTTGCTTTTGCAGATCATCTGGGTTTTCTATTACTGCTTTTTTTTTTTTTTTGCATTGCATTGCATTCCATTTCCATTGTTATTTTGTTTGTCTCCAGATCTGTTTGTTGTCACTGAGTTCTCTTCCCCCTCAAAGTGAAAATGAAAGCAGCTCAGGACTGTGGGACCCTTTGCCTGGACTCTTAAGAAGGGCCAGCGTTCAAAGCCCTGCATAGGTAGTCTGGGTCTGGTCCCCGGAGGCAGCCTACTTTGGGTTTGAATTCTGGCTCTGTTGGCACAGCTCAGTGTGTTACTGCATTGCTCTGGATTGCAGTCTATTTAATCCCTTAGTGCCTCAGCTCCACACCTGTAATGCAGGGCAGAGCAGCATGTAGGGGTGTTGTGGATGTAGCCTGAGGCAATCCAGGCAGAGCACTCTGCACGGTGCCTGCCACACTGTTGGTTTGTCATGGTCGCTGTGATTGTTTATCCAACTCTGAAGCATGTATCAGAAACATTCCTATTTGGAAACATTAAAGGGTATTGTGTATAGGAAACACTCAACTCAGTGCCTGGCACATAAGAGCATGCCACAAACTACTAGTGATAGTGGCCACGGTTGTTATTTCCATTTGTTCCTCTCAGGCCCTGTCCAGCAGGATGGCTTGAGATGTCCACTCTAGAGTTTGCTCCAGATCCTGTGGAAGCAGGTTCCTCATCTGCATGTTGGCTATGCCTGGCACCCTCTTGCCTAGTCTCCTTGTTCTCCCTCTCTCCTCTCAGGCCTGATCTGCAATTAAGCCCAGGTTGGCCTCTGTTCCATAAAAAGGGGATTACAGCTGAAGTGGTTTATATCTTTTCCATGGGTGTGCTGCTTTGTGGTCTATTTAAATAAGGAATGCATTTTATTTACTTATTTTTGGGTAGTGGATTTTCATGGGGAATTTTTGGCCCCAACTTTTTTTCTTTCAATGATCATTCCTTCTATCTTTCCCCAAATACCTCCTTTTACTGATTTCCTATGTCTGCCTCCCTTACAGCTTTTACTTGAAACAGCTGTATTTACTAGCATGCTCCACCCTCATTATGAAAGTGGTCTTAACCCTTTTTAGAATTGCTGAAAAGAAAATAAAACAAGAGATGGGCCCAGAGGCAGCTCCAGAGGCAGCTCTGGACCACCGGTGATCCTGAATGGGTGGATGCGGAGGGTACCCCTGCTGTGTGGCACACCATGCTGATTTCCTAAGACTCTCCCTCACTCAAGGCACCCCATCCTTGGGTTTAATCAGCTCCACCCAGGTGGGGAACTCATACTAGGAGCCCTGTGCTATGTTCTGCAGACCTGGATAGTGTTTTGTTACTGCTGGACTACTCACAGGCTACAGCATCCCCTGCTCCTGAGGCCTTCAGTGTTGGAGTACCATGTTAGATACAGTGATTCCTGGGAAAAACTGACCAAGAAGTATAATTACAGGTCTTCAATCTCAAGGAGACAGTGGTGGGAAGAGGACTGATCTTTGTGGGTGAAAGTAAACAAGGCTCAAATCCTCATTCTGCCACCTGCAAGTTGGGTGACTTCAGTTTCCTCATTGTAAATGGGAATAATAATAATGGCTCTTTCATAAGATGCTGAATTGGATTAACTGATGTGGACTTCCTGGGGTAGTGGGCATCTACCATAAATTTTCCTTTCATTATCATAATTCTCACGGACTGTACTCCTCCTTCCAGACCATGCTTAGTATGAAGCCTGATTTGGAAAAATATTGATTGCCAGATTCACAAGAGGTCCTCCTGCCCAAGTTCCAACCCTGTAAAGATTGGTTTTCCATCAGCATAATAACGGGGAAACTGGCCAGTGTCCCTTGCTCAATTATGTCTAGTGATGAAGAACTCGATTCTTCCAACAGCAATTTATTTCATTTGTAAAAATAGTCCTTGTAAGAAAATTTTCTTGGTATGGGGGCTGAATTTCTCTCCCATTGATTGTTGCTACACAGAGCAAATATCATCATTTTCCAAATGATAGGTTTTCAGAATTCTTATTGCTGCTGTTGTGTTTCTCACCACCCACTTACTGGAGTCTTTTCTTTCTTTCCATAAACTTTTATAATTACTTCAGCTATTCCGTATGTGTTAGAGTTTTTTGGGATAGGCCCTGTCCCCCAGTCCCAGTTCTCTTCCTCAAAACAGGTTCCAGTCTTTTATTGATTGATTGATTGATTTTTAATTTAACTTTTTTCCCCTGTGGTGCTAGGAGTGGAACTCGGGGCCTTGTGTATGCTAGGCAAGTGCTTTACCACTGAGCTACATTTCCAGCTCTCCAGTCTTCTTTGATTTTGAAAGTTGAGTGTCCATCATTTAAAATTCCCAGAACCAGAGTATTTCTGATTTCAGATGATTTTCGGATTTGGGAATATTTGCACATAGGTAGTGAAATATCTTGGGAATGGGCCCCAAGTCTAAACACAGAATCCATTCATGTTTCACATACACCTTATACACATAGCCTGAAGGTAATTTTATACAGCATCTTTGTGCATGAAACAGTTTTATTGTGTGGAATTTTCCACTTGTGGCATCATGTCCTGCTCAAAATGTTTCAGATTGAGAAGCATTTCAGATTTTGGATTTTCAGATTATGGATGCTCAGGGTGTATTAGTTAAAGGAGACCTTCTTCACCCTGAATGCCTTATTTGACTCCTCTTAGTGCATTCTGAAGTGGCCTTTTCACTCTGAACAGCCGCAGACCTGGGCTGGCTCATTCTGAATAGACCCAATTCCTGCCTCCTCTGCGACTCCCGGTCTTCGCTGCTCTTATCTTACAGTCCCCCTGTACCTGTGCAGTTGACTTTTTGAAGTCTAAGTATAACACTTAGTATTTATCCTAATTAACTCTGGCAAATCATTTCAGGGACATTTCCTATTTTGATTCATTCTCCAGCAAATGCCCCACTCTTTTCCCTGTCTCCCACTATTTATTTCCTCTGCAATTTTAGTGAACTTGCTCTGTGGGATATTTCTTCAAGTTGCCAGTATAATTAACAGAGTCCTCTCTGTTTATTTTATTTTTCCCCCCAAAGTCTTTCTTGGGTTGGGTATTGGTTTGTCCTGCCCCTTCTGACTGTAGTGGATAGGAATCTTGAGGACTCATTAGCATTTCTTTCCCTGGAGTTCTGTTGTTCATATTTTCTTTGGAGTAATTTCCAATTAATGATTTATTCTACAGTTTGATGAATTTTCTCTAAACTCTTGGTTTCTCATGGAACATTCTCTAACTGGTTCTCCTGAGAACTCCTTTCATGCGGGTCGTATCCAAGGACCTCCTTGCACTAAGCCCCAGCTCCTAAAGGTTCCCCTAACTCCCAGCATTGCTATGTTGGGGACCAGGCTTCTAATACCTGGACCTCTGGGGGACACACTCAAACCATATCCAATCCATAGCAAGGGCTACCCCCTTCTCCAAAAAACAGTTCTGATGGGCCTCTTTGGTATTTTTCCTCTTAAGCATCTTCTCAAGTTTTGATGGAGATGAGCTTCCTTTCTAGGTAAATGTCCCACTTACTTTCTCTTAGCCATGATCTCTGGCTCCTTCAGTCTGGCGTCAGGTCCTGTTAGAACAGGATGTACATGAAATTCGTCCTGGCAGGAGCAAAGTGTGACTTCACTTGTGGCCTTATCACTGCTTGTGTGGGCTCAGTCTTTTCTCTTGCTTGAAATACCAGACTGGGTTCCTGACCCCAGATTCATTCCCCACTTTGGCAGCAGTGTGTGTTGTGGTTCCTGAAAGTCTGTCAGCATGTCTCACCACCCACCTTGTCTCCCTCCTGAGTTGTTTTGCACACCCCCAGCTCTAGTGGTGGACCTGCTTGCTCTTTGCTCCTCTGCTCTATAGAATGAGTACATTCCCCAACCCAGTCCTTCTTCTTAGTATGGAGTTCGTGGTCCTCCTTCATATGAAGGTTTTGACTTGACCATGCATTTGCACGTGTTCACCTCTTTCCGAACTTGAACAGCTCCTTCTTCCTGCCCTTCTGTCCTGGCTTCTTGCCTTCTCCTGGAACTGATACCAAATATGGACCATTGCCATTGGAGCTCCAGTTCCTGAGACCAGATTTCAGGAGTTCTTCATGGCTTGGACCTTCACTAGAGACTAATGATATACAACCACCTCATGGATCTGTCCTGAAAAAACCCTTAGACTTCATTTTCATGGCCATCCAAAGCCTTTGATCATGTTCACAGAGTATGTTGGGGTGCTGCAATATTAGAATCTCTAAGTGATGAATTCCTTAGACATTCTTCTCAGCTCTTTATCCAAACCAAGAATAGAGCAGATTATTCTGTCACAGAAAAGCACAGCAGTAAGGATTTCACTGAAGAGCAGTCCTGCTCAGAAATATGTTGCAGAAGTTTCTGACATTCTTTTTTCTCCTTTCCATGTCTGCCTAGTTCTAGAATGCAGGTAGAAAGTGTCCTGCACATGGTTTTTCCATGCAATGTTAGTGAGAGGCCAGTGGGGAGTACAGTTGAGGATGCAGCATTAAATGAATAAAGACACCCAGGCTGAGTGTTGATGTCCATCATTTTCTAAGTGCAGGACCCATATGTGCCTTACACATCTCCACCACCTCATCAGTGGCCTTTGGAATGGGAGGAAGAACACTTATCTCATGGGGTTGATGCAAGGTTGAACTGAAATAAGATATCCCCAAGCATCTCTTAAGTTCAGTGCTATGTGAGTATGTGAAGGAGTCCACCTACATATCTGACAAGAACCACTGAATCCTGTATCTTCAAAATGATCAAGGTATATTTTAGAGTCTTTCATTCATAGATAAGTGAGGAAACTTAGGGATCTTAATAACCTTCCTCAGATCACCCATGTCTTCCAACTCTGGTCTTGGTTAAGTTTTTTCACTTAACCAAACGCATCTTTTACAAATGCAACTGTAGCCTCTCACCAGCCATGTAGAAATCCAAGCAGGTAGGACACAGAGGACTGTTTACCTCACTGGGTGATTAATAAGTGCAATGGGTGAGATTGTAGGACCAAACAGGGAGTACATGAAGAATAGAGTCATTTCTAGGAGCCTCTGGTTGAGTGTCTGCTATGATGAATAAAGCCCACGATGTTCTGGTTATGTCTTCATAACCAGAACAGTTCAAAACAACACAAAAATCAGCTAGAACCATCCCTTTTCATCAAATGGCTGCCAAAGCAAGTTACCAGGCTAGGCTCATGGGGAGATTGATGGGTAGGGGAGGTGCTGGGACTGCGAAGGGTGAACCCTGAGCCTTCAGGAATCGCTGGCGAATGCAAGTGGCACTCATCCCTCTTGGTGTGGACAAATATGTAGAAAAAGTCACACATCATAAAAAACAGTACAAGTGGAATTAGAAAAAACTCATGGGGAAAATATTAATCTGAGAACAATTGTATCCAAGAAAGCTCTCAGGAATGCCTCCGCAGCTTGCTGGCAAACAACGCGCGTTCTGCATTTTATTAGAGTCCTGACTGCGTAGAACACTGACCTTATTTGAGAGGCATTTCATAAACACTGACACAGGGCGCAGCCCCGTTTGAGGCCACAAGGAGACACGGGGCCTCCTTTAGGAAGCCAGTGTGCCCTCCCCTTTTGGGTCACAGCTGAACCTGGAGCTGGACCTTGTTTTCTGGGCCTGCTGATTCCATTAGAGTCCTCTCTTGGGTTGAACTAAACAGGAAGGAATTTTCCCTGGGGAAACAAGGGAGTGGGCTTCGGGATGAAATTTGTCCTTTGGGCAGTTTTGCCCAAGAGCCTGGTAGGCCAGGGGAAGACTTGGCTCCAAGGCGAGGACTGGAGAACCTTCACATAGCCCAGGGAATTTCTCTTAGGAGATCTCAACTTGTGCCCAGAACCTAACATGTGAGTGTGTCAGATGGTGGTTCTTGGACACCTGGTCCTGGAGGGCGGAAGGCCAGTGGCTTGTAATCACCATGGGAAATGTATTCACTCTATTTTTCCTGCTAAAGCTGGTACTTCCCTCCCCATCTGCTGCCAGCTTATGAGTTCTAAATTGCTGCCACAGAACTGGGTCTGCTCCTTCCTGTCTTGTCTCCTTCCCGCTTCAAAATATTTCTGGGCCTTTGGGTAGCCCTGGGATCATCTGGTCCACCCTTACCTACTGACCTCAGCCCACCTCCAAGGAGAGATGTCCTGGAGAGGAGCCAGGAGGATCTGCAGCTTCCTGTCTCCCTAGATTTGTTTTCATGAGAAGGTTCCTGGCTTCCATATCAAAATTTGGGCTTTAGTCAAGATCACTCAGGAAGCCTCTATTCATCTGGGAAGCCAGGGAGACAGAAGAAAGACCAAATCTAGTATAGAAAGAGGTGGTAATGCAGAACCAGGCAGAGAAGCACCAGATGGGTGACTTGGGGTCACAGATCATGTTCTAAGGGCTCTCAGCACCAAAGCTCTAGCTCCTTTAGGGTCCAGAGAAGGAAGATCCCAGATGAGGAACAAAGTGAGAAGCAGTGGGAACCAGGACTGGAGCAGGAATCCAAACAGGAGGCCAGTTGCTTCATGGGAGCCTTTACTGATTCTAGCTCCCCGTACCACCCCCTCCTAATTACTTCATACCACAAGATGGTAACCAATCTGCTCTGTTTACTTGGTTGAGGCATACATTTTAATACTTTCTGAAACGTTTCCCATAAGCTCCCCCCTGCCATGTGCCCTCCTTGTACAGTCTAGAAATGCTACAGAGACCTAACTCTCTGGGTTCTTTCCCGACTCGAGCAGCATGCTGATGGAGTCACAGTCAGCCAGGAAGCTCTCTCTCCTCCCATCTTTAAAACAAGAAACATCTCTTTCCAAGAGGACTGAGCTACGGTTTTCTTTGTGTGTTGCTAACGAACAAAGAGGCCTTCGTTGCAAAACAGCATTTCACAAGCAGAGCAGGGTGATAGCACCTCTTGCCAGATGTGACTGTGTGTAGTTGTGTGGGGGGAAGCAGCTTTGTCAAGAGGAGCGCTGAGGGAGGCAGCTCTGGGAATTTTTAGCAACGGCAGGCAGCGTGGTGGAGTGGAAAGAATGCTTGCCTGGGAATTGGGCGACCTGGCTATGCCTCTGACTCACTGTGTGACCTTGGACGAGTCACTTGACCTCTCAGGGCCTCAGTTTCCTCATATTTAAAAGTGATGATGGAAGTCGACTGGATGATGTCCAAGGACCCTTTCAGCCCTATGCATCTTCGCTTCTGGGGACTGAGGTTTGGGGTTTAGACCTGAGCCAACATCCAGCCAACCCAAGGGACTTCCTAGAAGAAGAGAGAGAGGCCAGGACAGCTGCTTCAGGGAGTGGCTAGTCCTTGATTAAGGCCCAAATAATTAGCTCAGCTTCACAGTAAGCTTTCTGAAATTAAGAAAGAAAAAGATGTTTAGTTTCAAAAATAGCAGTCAGTGTTTCTTGAAACTGATTGGTGTGGGGTTTGTAGAATTTACACAAAGGCATAATTTTCTTTCCTCTGTAGCGCAGTGGAAAGTGTTGGCTTGGGGTTGGCATGGCCTGGATTTGAATGCTCTTGGTAGCCAAGTAACCCTGACATGCTCCTGCACAGTGACCTGTTCCCCGGGTTGTGGGAGGATCAGATGAAGCACTGATGCCAGCCTAGAGGACCATGTCTGGCATAAGATAACCCTTCAGAGCCGTTATTTTACCTTGTGCTGCTTACAGATCACCTCAAAATTTAGTATTGGAAAGCAATAAGCATTATGTTGTCCTCAGTGATTCTCTGAGCTAGGGGGGTGGTTGTTGCTCAGTAGGGCTGGCTTGTCTCTGCTTCATGATAGCTTAAGTTCAGCTCAGGGTCTGGAATGACCAGGGAGACTTGAAGGCTGGGTTCTATCATTTACACAGGCTGTTAGCGCAACATGGATGGCATTGAGACTCTGATGGCTGGAGGTATTGATCAGAGTGCCCCTGCAGGTGACCTGTCTGGGTGGCTTGAGCTTCCTCACAACATGGCACTTCCAAGCAATCTCACTTTTTACTTGGAGGCTCAGGACCTCAAGAAGTGTGCAGTGATGACTCAGGACAATTCACAGTGTGCTCAGCTTTTTATAAATTAGCCTTAGAATATAGATTCAAGAGGGGTCCAGCTCTCCAGGAAAAAAAGTCTTTCCATAGCAGCCATTTCATGACTATGTTTTAAAAACTAATTGTCTGTGTTATTTTCTGTACCTTAGAATCTAATTTCTTAACTAGATTGGAAGTTTCTTGAGGGCATGAACTGTGCATTTCTACACAGAAGCTTTGTACAATGCTGGCAGACATAAGATGAAGTCAACACTTTTTTAAAAATCAAATTTAGTCTCCCAGGCAACAGGTTTAATGGAAAGACCCCAAACTTTAGCACCAAAGATATCTGGATTCAAAAATCTGAATTAAAAATGTGCCCTTCATTAAATTACTTGTTTACTTATCTAAAAAAAATACTTCTGGAGACTGTAATATCTAATAAAAGAATTAAGGATAACAGATGCAAAATACTCAACACACAGTTGATGCTTTCTAGGTAGTCCCTAAATTTGGGATCCTGGAAACCTGTGGAATTGTGGCAAATGCACAGATGCTTAAGTCAGACATATCTGATTTCACATGCCATTGCTTCTGGCATGGCTGTGGATAGGTCCCCTCATTTCTTTGAGTTTTGGGATCTTCAACTGTAAAATGGGTATCAGAGTAAGTACCTCTCAGGGTTACTGTGAACATGAGGAATATGTCATGTAAGTCTTCTAGCTCAGAACTTGACTAGTCAGAGGAACTTACTACTATAAATTGAATAGTGACAATTAATTGTTGTTCTTTAGTTTGTATTTTGATTTGTCCATGGATTTATACATTGAAAAATTATTTCTGTAATGCTAATAACTTACAGTGATCCCATTACTCAGGACCCTGAATGATGGGATCTGTGGATGCCCAAATCTGGAAGATCCCTTGTGGGGTAGAGAATAGCATCTTGTGAAGGAGGGTGACTTCCAGGCAAGCCCAGGACAGTGCTGTATTTTAACACAACTGCATTTTGACTCTTGTCCCCAGAGTGCCCCTGGCTTCTGCCAGTGTTACTTACCCACTTTGGTCAGAGATGCACGTGTCTCTTTACTGAACATGTAAAGTTCCTGTTCCTTACTACTGCCTCATGAGGGAAAGTGTGGCAGCTCTCATTTTGGTTTTGTTTTTATGGTGACTTTATTTATTTATTTATTGGCATTATTTCCTTGCCTCACATCTGGCAAAATGTACCAGCTTGTCTGTTTGATGATAAGTCAGGACACTGGGTTTAACTTTTCTAGGTAGTCCCTGGGACTTATGCCACCTGTGTTGAGAGGCATTGTCTGGGAACGCCTTCATTTCTTTCATAAAATTGTCCAAGAGCCCCAATCTAAATTTCCTTTATTTTCTTGAATCTAGATAATCTGATAAAAGATTTTGACCTCATCCTTAGAAAAATGGCTTTGAGGACATTATGGTCACTTCCCCAGGTGGTGTATTTCCACTGAGTGACCTTGTCTGTCTCAGTGATTCTGAGGTTGCATGGGCTTCTGGGGTTTTGTGAGTACTTCTTGGGAATCATCAGGTACCTGTGAAACTTCTTTGAGTCTTCCATTTTTTTAAGTTCCTCTGTCTCCTCCCTGTAGAAGAAGTGTGCTATCTGGGATGGATTCTTTTCTTCTCTCTTCCTAGCAGCCATTCTTCCTAGGTGATGGGAATGCCACCTTCTGTGTCCGTAGGATGCATTCCCCAGGGTCTGTGAGCAAAGGTCTCACTCCTTCCTAGTTCAGAGGAAAATGAACCTTCTAAGGGCACCCAGCTGGAGAATGGGAAACCTGCCATTAGAATGGAAGCATCCCATTGACCTGATGTGGGAGCTAATGACCCATGTCATGTCAACAGGATGCTTCCATTCTAAGCTGGAATCTTGACCAGTAGAACAAAGGAAGGGGACACAGAGGCTTTCCATTTCACCTGTGCACTTGCACAAGTACCAGTCCAAGCTGCCTTCCTGTTTCCCAGACCCATTCTAAAGGTTCCCATTAAGTCAAAAGTCTCTGACAGTCATCATGATAATTCCTTTTATTTTTTTAAAAAATACATACATATATATATATATATATATATATATATATATATTGGTTATAGATAGACATCCAGTATCTTTATTTTTATGTGGTGCTGAGGATTGAACCCTGGTTCCTCACACATGTAGGGCAATCGCTTTACCATCAAGCTACAGCCCCAAGATTATTCCTTTTGACTCAGGTTCACAAACTTGTAACTAAATAACTATGTGAAAAAGCAATGGATAATACACTGCTGGGGAGAAGGTGGCACAATGAGAGAGATTATGCATGATATTGGGGAAAGCAGATCTGGCGTTGAGTCGCAGGTTTGTTATTGTCCAGCTGGGTGCCCTTAGGGGGTTTATTTTCCCTTAGGATGTCAACTTCGTAAGAATAATGAGTTCTGAAACCCTGGTTCTCAGACTTACCTGCACATTGGAATCACCTGGGGAGAAATAAAATCACCGATGCCTAGGTCTTGTCCCCAGAGAGGCAGATGTAACGATTCTGGGGTGCTTTTTTGACATTGGGATTTTATAAAGCTCACAGGTATTTCTGATATGTTCATTGTTTGAGAAAATTAACCTAAAGAAATTCTCCAAATTCTAGGGAGGAATAAATGAGATATGTGAAATAGCCAAATGTAAGGATTGATAAATGTCACTCTTTTTTTTTTTCCTTTCTTAAGGTAAACAACAATCATTTGCTTTTGGTGCTAGCACAATTTTCTTTGTTCTGAGTAGTCATAGCAATGCATGAAAACCACAGTACAATACAACCTCGATTATTTATCCTATTTGAGGTGAAGGCCGATCACAAATGTAGCCGGAATTATAGAACATACAAAAATGTGATTACTTTCACATCCATGGAATAACTAGGGCGAGTTCAACAATGCCTGTTGAGAACATTCTATGGAGTAACTGCTGTAATGGATAGACAAAATTGATTTATAATTACCATGGCAACAGCAAAATGGAAGGACGACTTCCCAAGGGACAAGGACCAGGACCCAGGAAGATTCTCTCCCACATCTGCCCTGAAGCTTATTTAGTGACCATGGCTCCAGCAGTTTATCTCACAAGTTCATGGTTTCCCGAGATCCCATTGTCTAATCTGTGCACCCTTAATGGTTTCTTTAAGGAAGTACATTGATGTGGCAGTTGTTAAGACAATCATGAAAAGATACTGTAGGAGGTGGAATGAAAGCAGATCCTTGAGCCTCACAGAGGACAGAACTAAGACACTGGTTCTCCCGCCTGTGGCTTCTCCCACATGCTATGAAGCCTAACCAGACCTCCATTTCCATAAATTTCTCCCATGAGAGGACACAAGGGGATATCTCCATCTAGCCTGGGGCTTCTCTGCCTCAGTGCCGTAGACATTTTTGGTGGGATTTGTTGTTGTTGGGAGGTGTCCTTTTCATAAATTATTTAGCAACATCTCTAACCTCTACCCAGGAGATTCCAATAGCACCCCTACTTTGTAACCACTCTTAGTGTTAGTGTTAGGGTTTCCAGACGTTGCCATATCTCCCCTGGGGACAAAATCACCTTCAGTTGAAAACCACTCTCTGCCTCAATCTCAGTGAGGTATGTTGACATTAACAGAGCAGCACAACTTTGTGTGTACACAGTGGTTAATCTCTGTGGTGCCCTCAGAGATTTTCATAGATGTCCACAAACCTGACAGCTATTGATAATCCTTACACTCATTGTTAGAGCTGTGGTTTCTGAATTATAGAGAAGTTGATGGTAATAATAATAATAACAACCACAGCTACCATTTATTGAGTGTTTATTATGTGTTATGCACACAGCTAAGTGCTTTATATATTATATTGTCTCAGTTAATATTTACATTGACAGAGCTTGGAAATCAGGGGTCAGTTGGCCAAATCCAGCCCCTTGGAGTGTTGTGCTTGGCTCAAATGGCATAGGCTCACATACTTTTTTTTAAATGTTAATTTCATGCCAATATTTTAAGATCGGGTGAATACATATGTAGATCTATTTCTAGCTTTTTTTTTTTTTTTTTTTAAGTTGGAAAGTCTGGCTATCCGTGGTCTGCTTGGCTCCATGGCAGTAATTGACTGGATTTTATGTGAGGCATGGCTCATTTTACCAGAGTCCCCCCTACTCCCTATGGTACCTCCAATTCTAGACTAAGTTGGCTGCCATTTGACACCATGATGTTTTTCTTTGTTCAGACCAACTTTACTCCTTTATAGCCTCTGTTCGTCTCCTCTAAGCTATTGTATCTGTGGCTTTGGCCTTACAACACGCTGTAGAATATGTACTATTCTCATTTTAAAGATGAGAAAACTGAGGCTTAAGAAAAGGAAAACCCAGGCCAAACACAGCAAATGATGGGCAGAGTTGGGAGTGGAACCCAGCTTTCTACCTTGACCCCCACCAGCCTGGTGGCAGAGTCGCTGCTGGTAGAGGTCATCTTTCTGTATCAGGAAATGCTCTAGATGGATCCCCAGCATCCTAAGGTTTCCTTGGAGAATCATATCACAGTGTCCCTTTTGCTCACCAGGAAACCCACATGTCACCAGGATGGGAAGAGTATCTTCTGAGTGTAGCTCCCCACGCCACATTTTCTGTGTCTATGCTGCTTTTGGGCTGCATCCAAGGGCTGCTCACACACTCCCACATAGCTGAGGGGCCAGCTGGTGTGTGTGTGCTTCTGCCTGAGACGAGTCCGCTTGCCTGTGGGGAGGATGTGATTGCTTTAGGAAATTAAGTGGGAGTGATTAATTAGGAAATGTACTGAGGACTCTGGAAAGAAATAGCAGAAATGAAAAAAAAAATTGGAACCCTAAATACAGAATGCTTTTGGCCACATGGCTGAAGAGACTGCTTCATGGGACAGAAAACATTTGATCCTGGTATTTCTGATGCTGCTGCCTTAGTTGGCATCCTCTGGCACGATGAAGCTAAAAGGACCCATAAGCCCGCCAACCCAGCCTCTTTTATTGAAAGATAAACGAAGACCCACGGAGACCTCCAGGAGGGGCTGGACAGGCTACAAGGAACAGTAGGAGTTAGGACTGAGAAAGAGTGGAGGGTCATTTCTTGATGGGTCGCTAGATGCATATTCCTGGGCGGATCTGAGTCCCAGGTTTCTTCCTGTGGAAGGAAGGTAGCATTGGCTGTTGCCAAGGATTGCTGGAAGGAATTGATGAACAAAAGCAGGCCTGATGACTGTTAATAAGGAATACTCACCTGTCACTCCTTTAGAACCTCATTGGTATTTTCTTAATTCTTATAACCATCCCAGGAGGATGGTACTATTATTAGCTAATTTTACAGATGAGGAATAAAGGCACTGAGAGACTACATTATTAATTCAAAGTGGCAGAACCACTTTGTCCATGCAGTTTGACTCAAGAATCCGTGTTCCCAACTTCGAAGCATTCTGCCTCTTACTCATGTTACATAATTTATAGATAACATTATATAATTGATGCATAAAATATGGCACTTATGTGTGTTCCAATTTGTATGTAATTTATTCACTATGAGGTAATTTATATAATGTGTTATATTAGGTTGAGCCCTAAGGAATTAGTATTTTTGTCACTAGAACAGGTTGAGCAGTAGTGATTTTCATGGAGTTCATCATAGTGTAGGTTGGGCAACCCAATCTGAAAATTTAAACTCAGAATGATTCAAAATCTAAAACGTTTTGAGCACTGATATGATGCCCCAAGTGGAAAATTCCACACCAAACCTCATGCCAAGGTCACAGTCTAAATACAGGTGCACTAGAAATCTCATATAAAATTATCTTCAGGCTATGTATATAAGGTACACATGAAACATACATGAATTTTGTGTTTGGACTTGGGTCACATCCCCAAGGTACCTCATTTTGTATATGCAAATATTGCAACATCTGAAAAAATTATGAAAGTCTATATATTTTGGGTCCCAAACATTTTGCATAAGGAATACTCAACCTGTGCATAATACATGAACCACAGAAATTTCTCTTTCTCTTGCCCTTTGTGCACGTGTGTGTGCGTGTGTATGTGTATATATACATATATAAAATATTGAGCACATTTCTAATTCTGAGCCTCAGTTTTCTCCTCCATCAACTAGGGCCCAATGTACGTGCTACCATGCCACACCAAGGAGATAGCATGTGGAGAAGGCATCTGGCAAAGGGTTCAGGAAATAGGCTGTCTTACTCATTCACAGCCCCTCTACCCCAGACACCTGCAGAGGCCTGCTGTGTGATCTTCTTCATTCACTACCCCCAGCTTGGCTTTTAGTTTGAGAGTCTCCAGGTCCAATAAAACTTTTTAGTTACATCCAGGTGTAGTCTTGGGCCTGGGAGCTATTTTTTATTCCAAGAGACTTTAATATTTTTAGTATGCTTCAGTTTAATCCGAAGCTTCCTGACAGGCAAGGTGAAGGTGCTGCCTTTCACATACATGAGAGCTGCAGTGCGCTGGCTTGGGAAGCTACCTACCCTACCTCAGAGTTCCTTCCTTCTGTATTTTGTCGGGGTCCTCAAGGTACAGCCCTCTGGTGTTCTTACTGTAATTTTGGCCTAATCACCAGTCTTCTCTTTGCAAACTCTATCCAACTGCAGTCCCATCTGTGGGTTTTGGTGCAATGGAAATTCTTTCTGAACCCTTGGAGAATAAGTTCTGGGGCTTTGTAAGACAGCCCTGCAGGGATGGTTCTGCTCTCTCCCCAATCCCTGGCCAGAATGAGCTCGGGAAGAATGGCTGCTCAAATGGAGAAGAAACAGGCTAAGTGTCTCTCAGCCCAAATGCTGGCTGTGCATTTGGATGGATATTCCCAGTTCTTCCTGTAGGATAATTAACAAAGCTAAGCAATGAGCCCGCCAGTTCCCAGGGGTCCTGAGGTCAGGGGAATTAGCAGAAGGAAGGGTTTTGTTTGGGTCTGGGTATTAATACTGGACCTCCTTAGTAACAACCAGAGCTAACTTTTATTGAGACCTTACACTGTGCCAGGTACCATGCTAAGTGTTTTTATTGTTCCATTTAAATGCTTGCAAGAATAGGATTGGTTCCAAGTAGAGGCACAGAGAGATAAATAGGACACATACATGGCGAGGCTTCAAGTTATAACCCAAGCCAGTCTGTTTAATCTACCACTTTGTCTTTTAACCCTGACCCTCTACAGTTTTGAGGTGCTACCAAGTAAGCTCCCTGGATGCTACATCAGCAGGTCTTACTGATTTCCAAGCATGCAGACAATGCAGACAGATGGTGCCAACGCTTCCTGAATGAAAGCTCTCCTCCCTTGAGATTTGTGATCTCACTTGCCACCTGGGTCACTTGTGGAGCTGAGCTTCCTTGTGCAAGTTCCAAATTTCATCAGCAAGAGAGTCAGGGAAACGCTGGGCTGGACATCACATCAAGGAAGTAATGCAATATTGTAAAGAGGAGAACTTGTCCATCCACTCATTCATTTGGTGAAGCTGTATTCAGTGCACCTATGTACCTATGTTCTTGCCAATTTGCTCTTAGGAAAAAAAAAAAAACTCATCTCACCTGCTATGTAACTATAATAAAAATCAAAGCAAAACAAACGAAACCAAAAACAACAAAAACAAACCCAGAAAAGGATAAGTGTTACATGAAGATATGGAGAAATTGTGCATTACTGGGAGGAATGGAAAACAATGCAGCTGTTGTGGAAAACAGTGTGGCAGAACCTCCAAAAGGTAAACAGAATTACCCTATGATCCCACAAGTACACCCAAAGCATATGCCCCAAAGAATTGAAAGCAGGGACTCAGACAGACAGTGTACACCAGTGTTCATTGCAGCATTACTTACAATAGCCAAAGGTGGAAACAACCCAAGCACCCTCAATAGACAAATGATAAACAGGATGTGGTATGTCCATACAATGGAATATTATTCAACCTTTAAAAGTTTTGACATATACTACAACATGGATGAACATTGAAAGCATTATATAAAGTGAAAAGGATCAAACAAAAGAACAAATGTTATATGATTCTACATATCATTATGAAATATTCATGATAAATTCCTAGAAGTAGGTTAGAGGGTATCAGGAACTGAGGGAGTTAGTGCTTAATGGGTACAGAGTTTCCATTTGGGAAAATAAGAAAACTTGGGGACTGGAAGGCAGGGATGACTGAACAGCATTGTAAACGTGCTTAATGCTACTGAATAGTGCACTTAGAGTAGTTAAAATGGCCATTTATGTTCTATATACTTTACCATAATTTCAAAAAATCCCTTCACAGGAGAAACAAAGGTCTGCTTTGTGAAGGAAGAAAACACTGTAGAAATCCCTTTCTTTTAGCTCAGCACTCAGGCCTTCTGCCTAAATGGGGCTTGGCCTATAGTAGATGCACATTTCTTTTTTTTGCTGAGCCAAACTGGGAACACAATAATTCTATTTGTAGTTGAAAATGGCAGCGAGGCTGTTGAGTGTAAATCTTACTACCATGGCAACTGTGGAACACAAAGATGATAAAAATGAGGATGCAGGAGTATTTTTGGCAGGCGGGGTCAGCTGGAGGTAACACATCTCTTTGCAGGTAAATGCGGGATTGGAAGGAGAGGGAATTGTTAACAGTTACCATAAAAATTCAGAATCCCAACTATGATGCGTCCCTCTTTGTTCTAGCTGAGGGCATCCAGGCAGCTCTTTGGACCAATTGAGCCAAAAGGGGTTGAGGATAAACTCCAAGTTCTTAATGGACTCCAGGCACCTTTGTTAAAAGCTCTCAAGGGAAGACAGGAGGTCAACCACACTTCTGGCCACTCACAACACAGTTCAGATCCTCAGGAAGACACCTTGGGGGGCTGCAGATCTCCTGGGCCATTCACAGAGTCATGGCTGGCGTCTGGGAGGAAGAAGAAAGACCACAATTTGGCCTTTAAGAATATAGGCCCAGGAGGAGATGAAGGAGCCTGGTCTTGCTGTGCTGTTTCATGGGCAGAATGCCTCTTTTAGAAGAAGAAAATGGTTTCTAAAAACTGCTGTGAATTCTGTGCCACCTTCAATTGTTCCCTCTCTGTGCTTAGGCTTCGATCACTCTTTTGGGTTGGGAAGGAGATTTTGCCCTAGTTGGCCCCTGACATCGGCATACCCAGCTGTGCACAGAGACACCCTCAGTCATTGGCAAGGGAGAGCAGTTTCAGTATCCAAGAGCCTTCAGGGCCTTCTATCCTGTCCCCAGTCTCTTCCAGACTGAATTCTGAGCTACTTCCCCTTCCAATGCTTTCTGTGACACAGTGACACTGTGGAGGAACCTGTCCCTCTTGCACGTGGCTGGGTGTCCCCCTTTTGGAAAAGTCTCTGGGCAGCCTCTGAAGGAAGGCTGTGCAATTTTATGGCAGTAAAAAGACCATGGGTTTGAGAATCAGAACTGTGTTTGAATCTGCTTTTGACACTGATAGTTAGATAGCAGGTGAGTTGCTAAACCTCAGTTGCCTCATCTGTAGAATGGGTGTGATGATAACTGTGTTCCAGGGTCTGTGTATGAACACCTGTTCAGGAAGAGTGCTGACAGCCAACCTGCCTGAAGTGGCTGTCCAGTGCTCCAGAGTTACTACTATTAGGAAGACACCAACCAACCATTCTGTGTTAATTGGGTCTGGCATTTAAGTGCACTGGCACTGGGCAGCTTGAAAAACCCCAGCCAGGTATAATTTAGCACCAATAGAGGCAGCACCAGCTGCACACCAAGATACAAGAAGGTGGCATTTATAGATCACCCCCTTAATTTATAGCTCTAAGCTAATTGGTTTGCATACATTCCTATGTTTAATTTTCACAAAACCCTATAATGTTGGTATTATTGTGCCCATTTTCCAGGAGAAAATAAAAACTGAGGCTTAATGGGATTAAATAGTTCATCCACAGCCAACTGACTGATGAGTATTTGATCCCAGATTGTCTGACTCCAGAGCCCAGGTGGATAAGTACCGAACTGGGTTCAGCTTGAACACTGGGTCAGGAAGATGGCAGGCTTGAGATGGGAGACTGCGTGGGGAATAGTGGGTCCTCAGAGCCCTTGTCCTGTCTTAAACATCTTTCCGGGAACTGAAGGATGTCATGTTTCCAGGCTTGCTGAGTTGAGTGTCCAGTCGAGCCTGTACTAATGAGTTCCTGCATCCTTCATTCGTTCTGTTCACGTTTACTTGCTGAGCAGCTCCCCTGCACCAGGCCTGCAGGTGTTGGGATGGTTTATCGAGTGCTGACTAGGCCCAGGCAGTTCAGGAGTGAATTTACACATTTTCCTAAGTGCTCTGCTTGTCGGGCCCCGTGCCTCTCACTGCTTGTTACTATTTTACACTTGATTAAATAAATAGATGCATACAGAGGTTAAAGTAGTTGCCTTAGTTAGCTCCCCTCAAAATGTAGGCATCAAGGCTTTTATCAGCCCAAGGAGATGACTTCTTTCTTCCAATTCCAGAAGCACTGGTCTTAGACCCATGGTTCCCAGCTTGAGCATGCACCGGAATCACCTGGAGGGTTTGTTAAGACCCAGATTGCTGGGTCCACCCCAAGGGTTCCCATGTGGTAGGTTGGAGTGAGACCTGGTAGTCCTGTGCATTTCTGTCAGGTTCTCAGGTGATGAAGATGCTGCTCTTCTGGGGACTCCACTTTGGGGATTACTGCTCAAGTCTGAGTTCATTAAAGATAGAATCCTGTTTTTGCTGTTCCCCTAGACAATACCTGATACCCACGTGGTTGTTTCACATATATTAGTCATTTTGAATTATTCAGCTGCACATTCACTTATCCTTTATGGACTGTATTGCATTTTCATACCTCAGTGTGTTAATTCTGGGGCTTTGCCCTTTAGGGTGTAAGTTCCACAGGGTCACACTACACTTCTTAGCACCTTGTGTAAGCTTTGCACATGTGGGTTGTTTGGTAAATATTAGCAGGTTGGTTGGTTGATTCAGAGACTAATCTCACTAAGACCTCAAATGTCAGCTAGATGAAATGCAGGAGGAACATGGCTCTCAAGACAATCTCTGAATTTCCTAGAAGAGCTCCTGGTATGCACTTGGTGCTCAGTAGTGTTTATTGAGTGACTAACACCACTGCAGCTTTGTGGCCAATAGCCTGAGGGTATACCTGTTTCTTCAGCCTGATTCCAGCTTGGGGGCTTAGCCTCAAAGCAAAGGTTGGCAGATGGAATTTTCCAGGGCTTGCAGTTCACCTCCAGCAATGGTTCTCAACCCTCACTGCACATCAAAATCACTTAGGGACTTGAAAATAATCTGATGCAGGCTATCTATCCCCAGGGATCCTGGTGTAGTTGGTATATAGCATGGCCCAGGCAGCAAGATTTCTAAAGCTCCCCTGAGTGACTCTAACCTGCAGGCTGAGCAGCAAGGGTGGGACCCACTCATGCTATAGCATCGGCCCATGTGGTTTTCTCGTGTGCATTTACACGGGACTGTGCATATATGTGAGAATGCATGCACACACGTGCAGAGATGTGGGGAGCTATGCATTCCTCTTTTGAGAGGTACAGAGCAAGCGCCTCTCTCAGACCCTGAGATGAGAGATCAAGGCTTGAAAGTCAAGTGTCAGGTAGAAACTTGGCAAAGCCAGGTGGCACTTGAAAACAAGGATGCCTGCCCTCTCGGGTGGCCCATTGCTGGTTGTCACATCTCGTGGTGAGGGGCTCTATTTCAAGGCAGAAGGCAGGAGGTGGGGCCACATGCAGGTGGTATGGCTGTTGCAAGGCCTTTTTGTTCTCTCAGTTCATAAGGGGCCCAGGGTTCTCCCAGGGACTGGGGCATGGGGCCTAGCATTTGGCACCATGTGCACTGGTGCTGAGTTTATTCTTGGGTTTCTCGGTGGAAACACACACGGCTACTTGAGACCCATGAGCTGGCTGAGAGCAGTGGGAAAGGTCATGTCTGGGCCTCCGCCCCAGCAGGTTGCTTGACTCAGCACAATCCTGGTGTAATTAAGCATGACAAGAAGAACAAGGGGAAAGGACTGCTGCTCACCCGTGTGCACTGAGCTCAGGTCCCAGGGGCCTCGGGGTTTTCAGAAGGGCCAGCTGCTCTCAATTTTACTGGAGCCAAGGTTTGGCTCACCTACGGCCATCTCAATCGCTGGTCCCTGGGAATTTAGGTGTACTTCAATAGCCTGCAGGATTGAGTCTCCCGGAGAGACGATTGGTGAGCAGTTCTCACTCCCTTCCTCCTTGTCTCTGTTCTCTTGTGCCACTGGAAGCTGGTAGTAAGAAACACAGTGCCATCATCACACTCAGTTCACCCATTGTTGTGTGAGCAGCAGCCTCAAGTAAGGCCCTGTGCTGGGCACCAGAGGAAGGGCTGGTTCTTAAACTTAAGCTTTTTTCCTAGCAGAACTTTCAGCCAACTGGGGAGACACCTTGTAATTATCAAGCCTGGAGTCAAACCTAGTTACCTACCTGGGTCTTACAGATTAATATAAATGAGTGACTTGGTCTACCTGTGAAGTCATAAGGAGTAATAAGTCCATAGTGAACTGGGCATCCTATGCCCAGCCAAAGCCATTGCTGAGTTCCCCATGTGTTGGTATGCTTGTGGTAAAACCTTTAAGAGGTGGGGGCCAGGTACAAGGTGATTAGGTCAAGGGGCCACCACCCTCAGAAGAGATTAATGGAGTTCTCAAAAGACCTGGTTAGTTCCTGTAAGAGTGGGTTGTTACAAAGGGCAAGTCTGAGTCCTGAATCTGGCTTCTTCTCTAGCCTTGTGAGCGCTCTTCAAGTGTTCCCATGATGACACCATCTACCATGAGGAACTCACCAGAGGCAGAATAGATGGAACCTCCATCTTAAAATTTCAGGTTTCAAAACTGTGATCTATATACATCTTTTTTAAAAATAAAGTACCAAACCTCAGGCATTTTGTTACAGCAATAGATAATGGGTTAATAGAGGCATTAAAAAATTGCCAACCAAGCAAAAATAGTCCATATGGTAAGAATGAATGATGGAGAGCCAACCTAAAACCCAGCTCGAGCCACTCTGGGGGGGTGAATTTGCAATTGTGGAGCCACAGGCTGTTTCAAGTCTATGTGGGGGATTGCAAACACAACCCTCCAAATGGATTCATGATCTTGGAGATGTTCTCTGGAGCCAGCTCCCCACAACAACTGCCTAAGGAGCCAACACTGAACAAGCAACTGAGAAAGTTTCAGAATGAACCAGATAGAGTGGGAAATAACCTAGGCTGCAGGGTCAGGGTGAAGGTATGCGGTCAGGGTGCAAATGGAACAGGGAAGAAATTGCAGTAACTGACTTTCATATATGAGCTGAAGACTCATCTCTTCCATTTGGGAGCAAGAGAAGTGAGGGTCTGAGATAAAGGGCCGGGAGGGACCCTGAGCCTCCCTGCCCTCACCTTCTCTAGTTCAGGAACTTCCCAAGCAGAGAAAGTTGATGTTCAGAGGTTGGTGGGCTACTTCCCTGTGCCCACCCAGTTTCCTCAGTCTCCCTCTGTCCACCTACCTGCTGTCACCAGTGTTGTGCTCAGTTACCTATCTGGGGGCCCAGAGGGTGGGAGACCCTGCAGTTCTTGCCTGTGGTCTCAGCCCCTGAGCTCTGCCTGTGATGGCAGGATCCATGGTACAGATCCTGTCTCCAGAAGCCTGGGTCAGCCAAGGCTCTTTGCTCCGAGAGGCAGTAGAGGCAGCACAGCAGACCTGGGTGTCCGGATAACAGTGGGGAGTCCCTTTCTCTGAGCTTTGAAGTCGACATAGCTCCCAGGGCTTTCTTGCTTCTGATGCTATGCTGTTTTTGGCATCCATCTCTACATATATAGGACTGTCCTGCTGTTTTATTTGTCTCTCTCTGTATCCCTGTGCTTATGTTTTCCACAAAGAGTGTGTTGCTGTGAAATGTTTCCTGCAGAGCTCCTCACCTCCTTCCTAGAACAATCTCATCCTATGCAGGCCCCCCCACACCAACACCATGGCCCCAGGCCACGTCAGAGTAAACAAACCGCAGACTGGAACTGCAGCCATTCTGGGGATAGGAGTCTTTAATTTGGGCTTAAAATAGCCCACAGTCTAAGGACTTCAGAGACCAAGAGCAAGGTGCAATCGCAGGAGCTGGAGACCTGTCCCAGGATGGCTGAGCTGGCACCAGGACCTGGGAGAAAGGCAGGGGTAAGAATTGAGGATCCAAGCTGGACCCTCCCCAGCAATAGTTTCTTTGAAATTGTCCTCTGTGATCTCTTTCATAATGGAAGAGTGAGAGGTATAACAATCAAAATACACAGGACCCGCCCCTGCATCTGGAATGCCTGTCTGCTTCTCCTGTTTCTTCAATACTCCATGCAGGGCCACCATGCTCCTGAGTCACCTCAGATAACATGGCCCCTCCAGAGGTGCTATTTCTCACATGAACTATTTTTTAAAATTGTTTTTTTTAGTTGTAGATGGACAGAATGCCTTTATTTCATTTGTTTATTTTTATGTGGTGCTGAGAATTGAACCCAGTGCCTCCTGCATGCTAGGCAAGTGCTCAGCAAAGCTGCAGCCCCAGCCCCTGTAATTTTTTTTTTTAAGTTTTTTATTTGTTATTTTATTTGTTATTTTGTATTTATACATGACAGAATTATTTTGACATATCATACATACATGGAGTATAACTTCCCATTCTTGTGGTTGTGTGTGATCTGTATTCATATATGAACGTAGGAGAGCTGTGTCGGATTTCTTCTACCGTCTGGCCCATTCCCATCTCACTCTCCTCCCTTCATCCCCCTTTGTCTAATCCAGTGAACTTCTAGTCTTCCCAGTCTAGACTGTGAGCTAGCATCCACGTGTCAGAGAGCTGTGAGCTAGCAACCACATATCAGAGAGAACATCTGGCCTTTGGTTTGAGGGACTGGCTTATTGCACTTAGCATGACAGTCTCCGTCACGTGTACTGTTGAACCACACCCCAGCAGTTGTGCAAGCAGTGGCAAGGGCAAAGAGTGGCACAGTGGACAAGGTATTGTTCCAGCCATCTCATGGGCACGAGGTTGCTTCATTCTCAACTCAACCCCAGAGGACTGTGTTACAAATTATCCTCATTTTTCAGTTAAGAAAATGGAGGCACAGAGGTTAAATAACTTCCTGAGTCATTTTGCTGCTTTTGTCAACCAAGGGCAGAATGAGCCAGAGTCTGTCCCCTGTGCCCACCCTTCTAGCCATTCTGTTTTGCCCCCTGTGCTGAGGTGGTGGTGGCCCCTCCTCTGGCCGCCACCACCTCAGCACAGGGGGCAAAACAGAATGGCTAGATGACCACCCTTTCCTTGTGTTGACCACCCTTTCCTTGTGTTTGACCCTGCTCTTACTATCGGAGCTCCTAGATCAGGGGTCAGCAAACATTTTGTGTTCAGGGCCACGCAGCATAATGATTCCACTCTGAGGACCCAACTGTGTCAGTGACAACTACTCCACTCTGTCTACGTAGAGTAAAATCCGCCCTAGGCACTGTAGAAATGGATCAGTGTGGCCATATTCCAAAGAAAGCTGTATTTATAGATACTGGAATTTGAATTTCATGTAATTTTTATGTCTCACAAAATATTATCCTTTGATTTTTTTTCTAACTATTTAAAAATATAAAAATGGTTCTTAGCATTTTCATACAGAAACAGGCAATAGGCTCAATCTGTGATCTGACAAATCACAATTTGCTGACCCCTACCCTAGGAACTGGGTCTGGAGGGCTGTGTGTATTCACTGTGTTCCTCCCCAGGCTGTCTCTGTGCTGGCAGGAGGCCCCCAGCCCTAGAGCTGACTGGGTGATTTATTACATGGTAGGTTCTGTCAGGTATGCTCGTGACTCAGGGATAATGGTGATTTTTAGAGAATTAAGTTTTCCTCTTTAAAGCAAGGGATGGAAATCCTGTACTGTCACAATGGCTGAGAAGAGGGCAGGAGCCTCCTCCTGTGAGCCTTTATGGATATTTGTAGGAGAGTAAAAGGAGGATTTTTTTCCTTAAGTAAAGTGTAGAGATTTATTTTTTACAAATAGACCTACAAATAGAACGTGATTCATAATGGGAAACAGATTTCCCCCCTCAAGATAAATGGAATGTCCCCACCTCCCAAACTGAGGAGAGAATTGTTTCCTCTTTACAAAGGAAACAAATTGGATTCTCTAAGGAATAATCAGAGAAGTTTTTAAAATTTCATAATAAGCAAGATATAGTTTCAGGGATGATGAAAGGAGATTGGCCTTCATCGGGCTGGACATGAAGCAGGAGTTGGAGAATCACACGGGCCATCTCCCTCCCTGCCTGATTCCTGTCCCTTGGCATTTTATCAGTGCCAGATGGTGGAGAGTGGCTCCCACATGAACGGGGTTGGTGGGCCTACCCAGTCCCACTGTCACACTGTAACGACATTCCATTCCTTTCAGTTCTTAACTCTGCTGAAGTAGGTCCTGATTCCTCGGCCAGGCTTCCTGACAGCTGCAGTTCATTTTGATCCGTGGGAGAGGGCATCGTGGGTGGGAGGCTTGCCTGGGCAAAGGCAGGGGCTTTGGAGGGAGCCTGGTGGGTGCAGAGGACCTGCCTGCTGATGAGCTATGAGGCTTCATTTCCAGGCAGCCTGAGCCTGGGGCTGACACTGCTCCTCTTGGCAAAGGTGGAGAGCCACGGAGGCTGGAGGAGCCCAGTGCTGTGCACTTGGATGGAACTCGGCACCAGCTGGGTTCGGCCAAGTGCCGCTGTGCTTGGATGACAGGAGTTGGTCCACAAGTAAAAGTGATTAGGGATGGGGAGGAACTGCAGACATGTGAGTCAAAACTTTTAACTCTCTAGTCCTTCACTGGGTCCTGGAGACTTGGAAGGGATGCCATTCACTAAGCCCTTGCCCTCATTGCTCACAAGCTGAGGAAGGAGAAAAGTGGTACTTCTAATTCCTCGAGAATATAGGAGCACAGAGTAGGGTCCAGATCATCCAGATCTTCCCTGCAGAATCACTGCTCTGTGGGTTATACTTAAAAGATGTGAACCAGAGCAAGATACTTAGCCTTCCTGGACCTCAGTACCCCATAGATGCATAGGATTGCTGGGAGGACTCAAGGAGATGAATAGTGCCTGAACTTTGAGTTGCAGAAACTCAATATATAGCAGAACTATTGTTAATCATTATTTATGTTCTTTCTCGGCAGTACTGATTTTGCACATTTGTACAACTCTTTTCAAATTTATAAAATCCTTTCTCTTACATTATCTCATCTAATTGTCTCAAAGTCCTCTGAGTTTCAGCCAGGACCATTGAGCCATTTTGCAGGTGAGAAGGGTGGATTGCCCAAACCACACACTTAGCAAGTTTTGAGATGGGATGTGAGCCTTGATGCTACCGCCCCCACCTAGTTATCATGACTCTGTGCCGTCCTGCCTTCTCGCAGGGGTACAGGGCTGAGCAGCCCCATAGATGACGCCTAGATATGTACCAAGCTTTCTCTGCTCTCAGCGAGCTTATGGGATCATTGAAGCAGGAAGAGCTTTGGTCTATGAAGTGGAGAGAGCACGTGCAACAGGAACCACTCCCACCATCCCCACCAAGGGAAGGTGGGCTGGAAATTGTCCTGCCAGAAGTCTTATGTGGCACCATCAGATGACACCTAGAATTTCCTCGTGCTGAACCTGCAGAGACCTGTCTCTGATTTCCTGCGTGTCACTCAGCAAATTCCCTCCATGTGTGAAATGAGCAGCCGGGCCAACTCTCTGGTAGATGGCGTTAGCTCCAAGTTGCATCATATCCCCCCTCCCCATTCCTTTGCAACAGACCTTAACATTATTCTGTGATTACTTCGCATCATCCTTCCCAAATGTGCATCAAATTAAAGAGTTATTAGGGCATGGCAGGACATGTTTATGGGGGAAGAATTTCCTTTAAAGTCACAGCTCAGCCTGAACTCACTTTATTAGTGTTTATACAAAGCATGTAGTTGGTTCCAATGCAATCCATGTTTATATTCCTGCAGCAATCATTGCATTCCTCTGGCTGCTCCTTCCTGTTTTCTTCAAGGCATTACTGTACCTATATTACAAGTTGATAGCATGTGTGCTTTAAGGCTGGTTGAACTTGGAGGTATGCACCACTTAGAGGTGTAACCACGATGTATCCTGCAAATAGCCATAGATATAGAAATGGTTGGAAGCTTCAATAGACAGGAAGGAGGACTTCTTAAGAACAAAGACATGGTGGGCCACCAGGCTTTCTGTGAATCCTGTGTCAGTAGTTCTGTCATGGTATTCTGTGGCTCTGACTAAGGTGACCATTGGTAATAATTTACCTAGGACAGTCCCAATTTATATCTGTTTTCCTGATCTAATTATTAACAACATCCTCTTTGTCTCCCCAAGTGTTCAAGTTTGAATAATAAATTGTATGGTCACTCTAGTCCTGATACCCAGATTTAATGGTATAAATAAAATACTGATATTGGCTTTGAATCTCAAACCATTATCAGCAAAGAGCAAATGTAGCTCATGTAACTCAGTTACAACAGTTGATACAAGCACAGATCATGCAGCCATAGAGCAGACATATAGTTGTGCCTTTTGTGTGCCAGGCATTGTACTATGCCCTTGGGGTTGCAAACAAATAAGATATGGCTTTTGGTCCCAGAAAGTTGGAATTCACTAGTTTGGCTAAAATTTTTGGTAAATTACTAAGTTTCTCTAACCGAGTCATTTCAGTTTGTCTTTTCCCCTTCAGGACTATGTTTATTTCTGGTTGCTAAGCTTCCTGACACTGACCCCTGACTACCTGGAAATAGGTGCTCCTTTGACATTCACCAGTTGTGACCCAAGACAAGTGCCTTAATCTCCCCGTGCATCCATTTGTTTATTCATAAAATGGGATAACTGATAGCCTTGACCTCATAAACTGAAGATGAGCATTAAAAGAAGCTCTGAATGTGAAGCCCTTAACACAGTGCTTGTCACGTGCTAGACAGTGCACACAGGCTCCTGCAAAATTACTTCTCATTCAGCACAAACTTCCATAAGCCCTGATGGAGCTGGTTGCAGCATTTGTACCCCTAGTGACTAGAGTTCAGAGACCTACTTTAAAAAATATATTGTTTAAGATAATGTGTGTTATTGGAGTCCAAAGCCAATGAAAATAATAGATTTGACACTAAGGGGTCAACTGCTATATTGTCTTCCTTTTAAAGATAGGGAAATAACTTTCCAAGGCTGTGCTCTGAATTAGAGAGCAGGGCGAAGGATCATGAATGCCCAATTTCTGAGATGATCTTTCCCACTATGGTATTTTTCCAGGTGTCATGGTCAGCACAGATAAGGCTGTGCTGCAGGAAAAAATAAGCTCAGATATGTCAATGGCAAAACATAATAAAACTGTATTGTGCCTTCTTCCTGATATTGTAGTCCAGTCCAGTCCAGTTGGTCTGGGTATTGGAGACAGCTCATACTAGACAAATTACTCATCAACCCAGCTCCTTTCACTGTGGAACACCACCATTTTGACATATGGCTTCTCCATGCCAGGAAGATGGCAATGCTGTGCAGGGTGTTTTATGGTGTTGCCTGGAAATAGCATATATTACTTCCAACTACATTATTCTAATCATAAATCAGTGATGTGGTCCCACTTAAATGCAAAGGGTGTGAGAAATTTGCTGTTTGTCCAGGAGAAAAATGAAACATTTTGATGAACACTTAGTGTTGTCCCTGTTTTATCTGCTTCCTGACATTTTTTGCCCTTTCCCAATCTCTTCTTGGATTTCTGTTTGTGACTCCCATTATTTGAAGAGCCACTTTATCACTTGGCTGTCCTAGGTAGTATGAGGATAGGTTTGGCAAAAAGATCTTCTGAGAAGACTCTGGAAGGGTTGGAGGTTATTGGACATGATAAAGAGGGCCATCAAGGGTGAACCCTTTGGATTGATGGTCATCATCTAGGGGTTATGGCTCGGAAAAAAATGTTGTCTTAAGTCATCACGTGAGGACTTTGGGGGGACTTTTTACCTATTTATTTAGTTTTATTGAGAGTGAGGACTGGGATATCCTGAAGATGTCATAAGGAGAGAACTCTGCAGGATGTGCCTGAGGGGATAAAAGAGCTTTGAGGGGAGGGCTATGGATTGGACCAGTTGCCCCCTCAATGTTAATGGGGCAACAAGGTTCTGCCATTACCTTTTACTTACCTGTGCTCACATTTTACGCCCCAAATCAGCAAATTGATGGTAACAGTATATGAATACTTAATATGTGACTAGGCAAAGGATTGAATCACTCTGTATGTATCATCTCATTTAATCTTCACAGCATCCTAAAGGTATTATTACTATGCCCAATTTAAAGATGAGGAAACAGAAGCTTAGTGGTAGGCTAAGTAACTTGCTTGGAACCACTTGCCATACCACTCTCTGGTAAGATCTGATCGCAGGGCCTACCTGCCTAAGCATTGTATAACAGAGATCTCAAATCCAAATGCTTATAAGAATCATGCAGATAACCTGAGAGATGGCAGCAGCTCAATGGCTGGTGAATTCCAGGGCATATGCCTCATCCAGTGTGTGCATTTGCCTCTTGGCACCAGCATATTGGTGGCCATGAAGTCCTAGAGTTATCTAATCATCTGATTTTTTGGGGGGGCAGGGATTCAGGCTAGAATTCCAGGTTTGTATAATAAATACTTCAAAATTGGCAGTTAATCTGCACTTGTGAAAATCACAGTGCAAACCAGACTAGACATATCTGTGGGTCAGAATTCATCCAAAGGCTACCAGTTTGTAGGTTTTACTATGCTGCCCCCAGCAAAGGGCTTGTCATGTTCCACATGGGCCACTTTGTGTTGGAGCTTGAAGTTGACCTGAGCAAGACAGTGACAGGGAGCCCTACTGCTGCAAGGGAAGAAAAAATAGAGACACCATGCCCATTCCTCCTGGCAGAGCCTTTACCAGGGCCTCAGCCATCCATCCAGCCTGCCCCTCTACCTGGCCCGTTCTTCTCCCTGCAGGTAACTGTCTGCACAGGGCTGGCTGCAAACATTTGCAGGTGTAAAATTATATATGCGAGAGCATTGCCAAGCCGAAAACTTAGCCCAGGGAGGCTTAGTTCCCAAACAACTGTGGTAGTGTGAAGCCAGTTTTCAAAATCAAATTCAGTCATTTCTTTCTCGAATGCGTGTATATGTTTTTAAACTTATATGTGGTTATGTAACGATGAGACTGCAGTGCAAACATAGAGAATTCTCGAATAATCCCTCCTAATGGGTGAGGTGGGAGCCCTGTGAGGGTGATCTACAGGGACACCATCCAGCTGCCTGTGACCAGGGGTACTGGAATTGCATAGTTTTGGAACATATGCTGCTCTGTCTTCCCTCAAGTGGGCAAGCGGGTGGCATCAGATACTTTGGGTTGGGAAGAGGAGAGGCAGACAGAAAGACACCCATTAGGGCAGGGCAATCTGAGCAGCCCTGAGAGCTGCCCTTGGGCCCACAGGGATCATCTTTAGCTGGCTGGCAAAATCTCCAGAATCTCAAATAGCTTTTCTCTATCTCATCACTGCAGCTATGGGGAGAATCTCAGATCCCCTGAAATACTTTTATCTACACTTCTATCTCCACCACTGTGTATGTGGTGGTGGTGGTACTCAGGGGGTGGGGGTAAGAGGTATGTGAATAGTACCTGTTTACTCTAGAAAACATTGACTATAATGGTTAGCAAAATGTGAAATATTAAAAATATAAAACAGAACAAAACAAAACCCATCATCACCAAAAACAAAACCACAATTTGGAGAGCCTGGGAAAAAACCTCTTGCCCTACCTCCCTGAGGAGACCAGCAAGTATATTTTCCATGTGCCACCAAGGTGTCTGGGAGAAGGGTGGTAGTGATCTCTCTAGTCCTCTGAGAGACGAGTCACCCACACAGGAAGCAGGGACAACATATGAGGTGGAAGAGAATGTGATAAAAGACCAAGTGAATTGTGCAGAGACCTGGGAATCCAGAATCTCCTGGAAGGGAGATCTTTGGGTGGGTTGGACTGGCTGCAAGGACACACTGGGCCATGACAAAGCCTGAAATTGGTTGTTTCTGTTTTCCAGGTCTTTGCACGAGGGTCCTTTCTTGCTTTTGCCCAGGTCCTGGGGATGGCCAGCAATCTTGGTGCTCTTTGGCTTGCAGGTGTCTTGCTCTAATCTACTGTCACAAGGTGTGATCTCCCTGTGTCTCTGCCTCTTTTTCCTTAAGGTTAGGGTTCACCCTAATGACCTCATTTTAACCCAATTACATCAGCAAAGACTCTTAATTCCAAATAAGGCAACATTCACATTAACAGGGATGAGGACTTTAATATCCTTTGGGGGCACACAGTTCAAACCCTAAAAGCAATATGATGGGTGGAGAGAGGACATGGAGGGCTTTCAAAGTCAGCAAATACAGGAGCATATGTGTTGACAGAGTGCTTAGCACCGGTCCTGGATCTGGTAGGTGCTCCATAACTGTCCATGGCTGTAGAGGGAAGAATTAAATGAGGCACGCCAAGGGCAGCATGAGACCCACTTGGCACAGGACTGCTGCACTCTGGAACGGGCTGGCATTGAAGGAATTCATCAGTGGCAGGGAAAGGCTGAGCCTGTGCCAGTTCCTTTCCTGCTGGATCCCTTCTCTGGTGCCCCCTGGGGAGGCGTGGTGTCAGCCCCAGGGTGCCCCAGTCTGCATGCCCCTTGCCTCTCTGAGCCTATCTGGAGTCTTCCACTGCAGTCTCCTGGGCCTCCTTTTGGTGGTTAAGACAATCCAAATGCCTTCCACCCTCAGGCCTTTTGTTTCTGTTTCCCCTGGAAACCTCTCCCTTCAGCCTCTCCCTTCAGCTTCTCCCCTCAGGTGGCTCCTCTTCCTTCTGATCTCAGACTCAGGATCCCTCTCCCAGAGAAGTCCTCCTTACTGCCAGCAAGGTAGGCCTCCCCTTCCCCTCACCTGTCTGCATTCTCTTCCTCTCTCCTGAAACTTCCAAGCTGATTTCCCTGCTGTGATCTGTGGTTACATTGTTGGTGGTTGCTTGACGCCCACTGTAGTCCTTGTCTCTTGCTGCCTAACAATCTGACCACAAACCCAGCAGCTTAAAACAATACACATCCCTCCCTCACGGTCTGCAGGGCCTCTGCTTTAGGGTCTCATGGGGCCACTTTAGGCTCGTGGCTGAGATTGTGTCTTATATCGAGGTGCAACTGTGGAGCATCAACTTCCAAGGTTGTTGGTAGAAGTCAGTACCTTGTGGACAGAGGGCTTCACCTTCTTGCAGGCTGTCTTCAGCTCCAGGTTAGCAGTTATTGGAGACTGCTCTCACTTCCTTGCCACATGAGCCTCCCTAATGTGGCCACTTGCTTCATGGTAGTTTGGAAGGGAAGAGTTCTCTAGCAAGATGAACATTAAGATCACAAGGAATGTGGCCCAAAGAGGACCTCCCAGCACCTTTGCTGCATCATGTTATTAGAGGCAAGTCTGTATCTCCTTCCCAGACTCTAGAAGGGATGGTGATGGCCATAAGGACCACCTTGAAACTTCTCTGCCGCACTCACCAAGGGAACAAAAGTTCCTTGAAAGGAGCTTCTTTGTTTAACAATCTTTATGGCCATGAGAATAAGGTAAGGTAGGCTCAGAGCAGGTGCGTAATGAAGGTTTGTCTTAGGAAGCAAAACAGGATGGAAGGGAGGAAGGGGTAGAGGAAGATAGGAAAGGCAGGAATTAAGGGAAGGAGGTGCCTGCTTCTCCATGTAACGTGCTTGAACAACTCAAGAATCAGCGAGCTGTTACCCTAAGGCAATACCTCTGGTCTATTATACATGCTATATCTTTTACCCAGAATAGTTTCTTTCCCTCTATTACCAATTTCCACCTGGGCTGGGTCTTCTCCAATAAATGAACCCAAGCGCTGGTCAAGCTGCAATGGGAGTTTTGTCCTTGGCCAAAAAATAGGAGAAGCAGGGAGGTATGGCTCTGAGAGCTTCTCCACTGGAGGCTGTGTGCCAGGGGTGTAGGGTAAGCAAAATGGGAGGAGGGACAGGCCAATGGGGGTATTTTTGAGGTTTCCGGGGATGGTGGAGAATATAGACCCTGCCTTTTTTGCTCCTTTTATGGCCTCTTCTGGTCAACATCATGATGACTGTCAAAGGTTATGGCACAAAAGAGCAGGAATTTTACCAGGGAAATGCAGTAGGAGGAGGAGATAATGAGCCTAAAGGCACTCGGCTCCTGTTGCTGCTGAAGCTGTCCTGGTCTGGCCTATCTGTGCTATTCTTGGGGCTCAATAGGTAGTTGGGAAACTTCCTTACTTCTGGGATACAGAGAGCATGGCTAGTGTCTTGTGTGAGTCTCCCCCACAGAGAGTTTGGGTAAGCATGTGATTGGAACCCCTCTTATGGGAAAAGAGTATGTTAGCTGGTTGGGGAAAAGCAATCTACTCCCTTTCCCCTGGTGACACTTACCTGTTTCCAGGTGAACCTGGCTGTGCTCAACTCATTCTCAGGTCTTAGTTAAAAGGCCACCTTTTTCTAGAAGCCTCTCTTGACCCTTATAATTCCATGCTCATTCCTTTATATTATCCAGAAGCTTTGGTTTTGCCTGTGGCCTAGCACAGAGCAGGAGTGTACTACATTCCCTGATCCAAATCCAGCCTTCTCCAGGCTGTTTTTATGAATAATGTTTTATTTGGGAATAAAACCATTCCTATTTGTTACATATAGTCTGGGGCTAATCTCACACTACAGAGAAAGTTGAATAGTTGTGACAGAAAACATGGCCAACAAAATCCAAATTATTTACCTCATGGCTTTTTAAATAAAATTTATCAACTTGTGATACAGTTGTGATAGTCTTTGCTAATTTCTTCTTTATTTTTTCCCCATTAAACTCTTAAGTTCCTTGGGCAGAGACCATACCAGCATTATTTAATCTGTGTCCTAGTATTTATTACAGCTCCTGAGAGTTGGCCAAGATACATTTGTTGAATAAATGATGTATCAGTAAGAAACAAAAAATAGATGGAAAACTTGAATTAGAATTGCCCAAGGAAGATTGGTTTGCACAGGGAATATTTCATATGTGTGAGTGTGGTTTGGGAAACCACAAGGGATTAAAGAAGGAGAGTAGTTCCCTCACTAAGCCAGAAGAGATGAGAGAAAGAAAAGTGTTCTTGAACCAGAAAACTGGGAGAATCCTGAAGAGGAGTAGTGAACTTTGGCGGCAAAACCAGCTAACCTGATGGACTCTCAGGAAGGAAGCTGGAGACTGTATTCCTTGTCTTCATCCTGTTTTTCCTTCCTGACTCCTGACCACCTCACAGGGAGGTAAAAGGGCACAGGAGCCAGCCCTGCACCGGGTCCATTTAGCATTCCAGGGTGGAACAGGATGGAGAGCAGATAACTGACACTGAGGCCGAAGCCCCCTCACCAGCTCTTCTGGTTTGATTTGAAGCCCTCTTTACTGGTGGCATATCAGGGCTCCGGGCTGTCTTGGTTCGGGCCCCTCTTGCCTTTTTCCTGAGACAAGTCTCTGAATTATGCTCTGGGGTCTTGATGGTGTGGATTCAGCACCACATCTGAAGCCTTGTTCAGGAGCTTCCTGCCTTGTCCTCAGTCCCTTCATTTCTGTGTAATTCTCACCCATTGCTCTGCTGTCACCATCCCGCCACAGTGTCTGCCCTTCCTGTCTCTTCTAGAAGGTCTTTCAGGAAGTCTTCTAGAAGGTCTTCTTCTGAGTTTCTGCTCTTAATGTTCTCTCATGCCTAGTTGCCCACTCCCCATGGAATTTCGACCACATCTCTTAGCATTTGGTTTTGCAAATTCTTACATTGTTCCCTAAGTATCTTAATCCATCTGCTCAACTAGACGCCAAGCTCCCTGAGGGTAAGGACCAAGCTATATTCTTTTAAGTTTTTAAACCAGCTTGGTTATGGCTCCCAAGATATGAGAATGACAGACCTTTAAATTGATAGGCCTTCGTAAGTCATGTTGCCCACCCTCCTCTGCATCTCCAGGAAGCTGTAGACATCATGCCCTGCATGGATTCTCTATAATCTCTGCTGGTGCACACTTATAATGGGTTCAATGACAATGTGTGGCAGCTTGTGCATTTTCATCTTTTGATGAGAGCCTGCTGTCTTTCCTACTACCTAGAAGTTGGCATTCTGTATTCATGTGTTGTACAGGGATGAGGATCTGGTTTTAAAAGTCTGATCTGAACCTAGTATGTTCTCTGTATGGTGCCCTTTATTTATGGTGATGTTATACCCCAATAAATCAATTGTAAGCTAAAAATATCCTAAATCGAAACTGCATGTAATAAACTTCACCCATTGCACATCATAGCTTAGCCTGTGTGCCTTAAATATGCTCAAGACACTTATGTTAGCCTGGAGTTGTCAAAATCATCAAACGCAAACTCTAATTTTAAATAAAGTGTTGAATATATCATACAATTTATTAAAAAACAATGATTGAGAATGCTTTAGCCACACTGCAAAGTTGGAAAACTCAAGTTGAATCATCATAGACAAATGTCCCTTTGAAGCCCATCCTGACCATGCCTTTGCCTACATCCTCTCCTGATCAGTTGTTGGCAGTGGGTGAAAATGCACTGCTCTGAGCACTGTTTAGAAGCTGTTCCCTCACACATTGTCCTTTGTATCTCAGGATTATCTTGCAGAGCTGATATTTTGGGTCATAATTTACAAAACTCACAACAGAAATTATAACTTCAGAGGCTCAGTGAAGTTGAGTCCTTCCCAAGGCCACACAGCTAAGAAGATGGGATCCAAATCCATAACTCCCAGGTTTTCCATTGAAGCCCCCTTCTCTACACTGTGTTGTTTCCCTGTAGACTTTTCCTCCTCCCTCTTCACGGATGTGCCATGGCATAAAGAAGGCTCTGCACAATGTTGCAGAATGAATAAAGAGAAAGGTATGAATGTGCTTGTGCCAAGACAGGGAGAGTGGCATGCCTCAAAAAAATGTCATTTTTGTTTCATATTTTGTTTCATTTTTTTCCAATGTTGTTCTGAATTCCTCTTTCTTCCTGCTCCACTCAAAGTGTCAAGCAGATGTGAAAATACCACAGAGTTCCAAGGTTCAGCATTGGTTTATGATTCTCTGACTGGAATGGGGAAAAAATAATGTGGGGATCACCATGGCGATGCCTGTTTATGGAGTGGCATGACAGATGATGGGCACCATGGTAGATACCAGATGTGGGCAGACGCCACAGGGATGATATTCCTTCATGGGTTGCCTAGGGACTCAGTGTTCCTACTGCCCAGCTTCACCGAGATGTAGGGGGAAACATGCCATCTTGACTAGAGCTGTCCACTAGGAGTGTGCCTTTGTTTTTTCAATGTGCAGGGGTAGGAAATTCTGTTCTGTCATACTGTATTTATTTATGCATCCTCTTTCTCTCTCCATTCAGTAGATAATTTGACACAGTAGAAAATCCTCAGGCTCTAGTGGTAGATGGACAGCATATGATGGCTAAAAGCTTGACTTCTGTATTCAAAGAGTCCAGGTTCAATCCCAGCCTCAGTGTTATCTGACCTCATGGGCAACTCTTCTAAGAGTCAGAGTTAGGAGAAGCTAACCTTTAGCTTCCTAATAATAGGTACTATTATTTCATAGTAATAGGTACTATGAAATAATAGTACCTATTACAGATGATTTTTCTGGATTAGAGAAATGGATCCAAAGTCTTTAGCACTGTACTAGGTGCATAGTGTAGGCTCAGTACATGCCAGCCCTTAAGAAGGCTGATCTGTGGTGGTTTTTATCTGTTGAAGAGAAATAGAACTGTGCAGAGACAAGACAGAAACAAGGATGATGTGTTAGTCAGCTTTTTCACTGCATTGACTAAAAGATCAGATCAGAAAAATTGTAGAGGAGGAAAAGTTTATTTGAGGGCTCATGGTTTCAGAGGTCCTAGTCCATAAGCAGCTAGCTCCATTCCTCAGGACTCAAGGTAAGACAGAACATCATAGCAGAAAAGTGTGGCAGAGGGATGCAGCTCAATTACAATCAGGAAGCAGAGAGAGACTCCACTTGCCAGGTTACAAATATATACCCAAAGTCCTGCTCTGATTCCTACCTCCCCCAGCCACATTCCACCCCTTCTCAGTCCCTATCAGTAGTGGATTAGATTGCTGATTGGGTTAAGACTCTTATAACCCAATCATTTCTCCTCTGAACCTTCTTGCATTGTTTTACACATGAGCTTTTGGAGGGCACTTCACACCCAGATCTTAACAGATGGAAAGATAAGGCATTGGCCTTGCCAGTATGGAATGCTATCACATTTCGGTGGCTTAGCAGTCCTTTCCCAGCTTGACTGAGTCTAATGTGTGTACATGGGGAGGCCAAGCAGGAGAGGTCTCTGTCCATGAACTCATACATGGTTTTGCCATCCTGGGAGTCCTCTGCTGTACCTAGTGAATCCAGCACCGCATGAGGAAAGAGAAAGTGTGGAGGATTAGGCAGGAAGTTTCATGGCTCCAGGCCTGATGGCAGCGTATGGCACTTCTGCCTATGTAGTAGTGATGAGAATGAGTCATGGGACGTGTGCAAGGGAAACTGGGAGATGTAATCTATATGTGTGCACAAAATGGTTTGGTGGTCAACTCTGCAGTCTGCCGCAGTCTGCCACAGTATTCAGTCGTGATAATAATTATCATGATGAGTAAAGGAACATCATAGTGGTTCCTCATGATGTCTTGTGAGCATTCCTAATTATGCAGTCTTTACTTTCCTGAGCCTCAGAGAGGGCCAGTTCTCATCCCCAGAGTGACACGTGTGTGCCTTCACCCCTGTGAGCCATTCTTGACTGTAACAATGGACTGAGGATGGCCAAGGTGGCAGGTGGGTCTCAGCTTTGCCATAGAGACCATGTGAATGGGGCTTCTAAATGCTCAGAAGGTGGCCTTCTCTTCCTTTCTGTTCTACCTCTGTTGTTACAAAATGAATCACCCCAAAACTCAATAGCTTAAAATACAGCATTTGCTTTACTATTATCTTCCACAGTTTCTGTGGGTCAGGAAACCACTAGGGGGTTTGCTAGATGGTTTGAGCTCCAAGTTCCTCCTAAGTTAGCCAGCTGGCGACTGGCTGGAGCCTCGGGCTGTGTTCACCTGGCATGCCTGCCCTCTTGGCTGGAAGGCTCTAATAGCCAGATGGGCTCCTTGAGTCCCTCTCCTGGTCTCATTAGAAGATCTCCAGATCTCCTGCTTTTCACATGGCAGCTCGAGGCTTCAATGCAAGTGCTGAGAGAGGGAAAGAGTGTTCATGGCATGACGAGTGCCCCACAGCCCCTGGCAGCCACCTGTTGCCTCCTCTAGCTGCAGACATCCAGCAGAATTACTTCCGCCACAATCTTGTTTTCCTAGCAGTCTTCATGGAACTGCTTGGGTTCAAGGAAAATGTATACAGACTCTACCTACATCTTTTGATGGTGAGTTTCAGGACAAAAACTGTAGACACATTTTGCAGCCAGCATGCTTTCTTGCCCCCCATCTACAGGCATCCTTGCTCCCCCATCTGGGTCACCCCTTGTGAGACCACTTCTCATCCTAGGCAGACATGTACTGATTCCCTCAGAGGCCAGCAGGGATCAAGAAGTCTTGCTAAACATCCAGAGAAGTCTAGTCTGGGGCAGTGGGGACTGGAGTGGGATGGCAGCTCCTCATTAGTGTCATTTAATTAATTTGCATCTCCAGCCAAGCATGTTTGAAGGCCAGGCTTGGTTTGTCACCATCCTATGGTCTATACGTAGGAGATGGTAACAGCAACCATGGAAACTCAGATAAATTAAGTGATTTAGTCAAATTCACAGCTGGGACTGGGCGTAGAGAGTCAAACAGAGATTTGAACCTGGACCTGTCTCCCATCAAAGACCACATGCTCCCTGGCTTCTCTATTTGTGGAGGTAGACAGAGGCTAATAGCAGAGCTCAGTTGTGGGGAGAGCCCTTCCCTCCTCTCTGGCCCCCTGTACCACTTTGTACCCAGGAGCCATGGAAATAGATGTCATAGAAACACTGTGATGGAGAGGTAGCAGGAGGGGCTCCTTTTGGTGCTGTCACTCTTTCAATCAAGAAATACACCCTTTTCACCTATAAGAAGATGGCCATAAAGGGGGCTCTTGGGGAGATTTGTTTTAAGTCACAAAGCTTGAGGGGTAGGGTGATCAGCTTCTCTTGAGGAACCAAAATTTCAGAGTAGAGCTGGGAGCTTGCACATCCAGTAAATGAGATAATCATAGTAGCCATGATTTAGTATGTAGCAAATGTTGGATGAGCACTGTGTATCTATCATCTCATTTAACCCTCTTAAAAGCTATTGAGGTCAAGGTCATCATCCTTGTGTTGTCAGTGGAAAACAGAGCCTCAAAATGAAGCAAACTTCCCTTAGGTCATCAGGTGGCTAAGCTCAGGACAGCTTGACTCTGGAGCCTGGGTTCCCAAACACTGACTCTGCCAGGAGAGCCCCACAGGATACCCACCCCTGCCTTATCCTTGCATTTCAGCAACACATTTTGTGCCCCTTTACATAATAATATTAATTGAAAATATTGGTGCCACATCCATCAGCACAAGTTGCTACTATTATATGCTGTGTCTTGATAATTAAACCTTTAGTTGCATTGTCATATTTGCAGTTGTTGAGGTCCCCAGACATGTGTCTCAGTGCAGTCGGAAGTTGAAAAGAATGTGCATGATGTTGGGGGCTCACACATACGGCCTGGCTGCTAGTTTTTGCCCCTCCCACAGTCCTTCTTGACTTCCCACTGCTCCTATTGCTCTTTCTTCGCAGCATGCTCCATGGTCTGAGAAGGCGAATGCTGCTTCCCCATGTCAGGCTAGCTAGGAAGCAACCTGGATGGCTGTTGAATGTTATGGAAAACTAGATGAGGAAGGGAGGTGGTACCCAGGCAAAGTCCCTCGAGGACTCACTTGATTTTTATTTCTGATTTTAGGAGAATAGTCCCTCTCAAGCCTGATTATTTTTCAGACAAAGTGCTGGAATCTGAAAACTGTTTCCATGTTCCTTTTATGTAAATGTATCATTCCTAAGTCTTTCTGGGGTATTGTTGCATAATGGGAACTTTAGAATCCAACTAGGAAAGTCAAAGAAATGTGAATCCTCGGATGCTGTGGGGCTCTCCTGACAGAGTCAGGATTTGGGAGCCTGAACTCCAGAGCCAAGTAGTCCTGAGTTTGAATCCCTGCCCAGGCTCCTGGTGACCTAAGGGCAGTTCATCACTGGGAGGATGCCCCATGGTTACCATGTGCCCTCTAATGACATTCTGGCCAATGATGACCCACATATCCAAAAGTGATCCCTTAAGATGATACTGTCTCAGGACATTGTAGTTTTCTTTGTGTAAGTATACTCAACAATGTCTGCACAGTGATGAAATCACTCAATGACACATTTTTCTGACAGGTCTGATTATTAAGTGATGTACCACAGAATATAGATGTTCTGGAGGAGAGAGGGCCAATTCACAGATACCTGGTACAAACAGCAAGGGCCAAATCTCTGAAACATTTCTCATGTGGAAAGCATAATATGTAGAGATTAATTGTTAATCATCCATTGTTAAGGATTGTAACATTTTATTCTTGATTCCTTCTTTAGCATCCATACTCATAGATAAAGTTAGTGAACATAGAATATTTATATTTATATGCAGTTTCCCTTCATCCTGGTTTCCCTGACTCATGATGCCCCCTTCATCCTTGACTCCAATATTATTACCAGAGGCTTTCATGGAGAATTCTCCTCTTTGGGGCCATTTTTAGGAGCATATGCTTACAAGTGGAGGCAGGAGTATTCATGCAGCTGTCTTTACCTAAGGAATGAGATGAGCAGCTACCTCTACCATGTGCCAGGGACATACTCTACTACGTTGGGCTGTGGAATTAAGTGAGAGATGGTCTTTGCCCTCAGGGAGTACACAAAGAAGTTGAAAAATAGATGTTTTGTTTGTTTGTTTGTCTATTGGACACTCTTGTCTATTGGTATCTAGCTATATATCAAAGACAGTAAAGATTCTTTTGGTTTCAAGTGATAGAAAATTCAATTCAAACTGGTTTAAGCCAAAATATGAATGTGATGGTATAGATAAGCTCATGTAATGTTAGACTAGAGAGGCATGTGGCTTCTGAGAAGGTCCAGACACTCATATGACAGCACAAAGAATGTCATCTTCATCTTCTGGTTCTAGGACACTGTCTTTTAATGGTGGCAAGATGGCTTTGGGGAAACCTGAAGTTCAGCAATCCCAGTTGATACAGAATTATTGTTAGTATGAGTCGTGTATGCATTTCTCAACCAATTGTTGTGATCAGAGGGATTGGAGATACTTATAAGCCTGTCCTGGGTCAGGTGCCCATTCCTGGGATCCCTAGAATCCAAATGAGGAGTTAGCCCCACTTGTGTGACATGACCTGAAAGCCAGGGAAGGAGGGATATCCAAAGCAAAGTTTGGTAGTTGAAGAAGGGGCCATAGAAGTCAGGCACTTAAATATAACAAAGCTCCTCTACCTAATAATGAATGGCTTCTTCCAAACAGCATCAATGAGGCCGGCTGGGCATGCTCAAGGGATAGCATTACTCATTGCAATTGCCTTCTCCTTGACAGGCAGCAGCCTCTCAGTCCAAGTCAGTCTGGGTTGAAGAGACCAGAAGTAACCTGCAAAAATCTGACCTGATTTTGCTTTCCTTTGCAGTGACCTGGACAGAAATAATATCACCAGGATTACCAAGATGGACTTTGCTGGGCTCAAGAACCTCCGTGTCTTGTAAGTAGCAGATGGTTCTCCAGTACGTTTTCATTTTCACCTTTTTAGCCTTGTGAAAATGTTCTCTGCCCTGACATCACACTCCCAAGCACTGGGCAACAGGAATTCACGATCTTGCCGCAGAAAACCCTTCATTACTGTACCCAAGTGCTCACAGGTATCTCATTCCATGTCTGGATGCTGCTGGCTGGCCGAGATAGATGGAAGGGCTTGGTTCCAGTGACAGGGAAAAAAGAGCTATAAACGAATAAATCAATATGCCCAGCTTCCAGACTGACAGCAATGTCAAGTTGACTAACCATGCTTCCCTTCCATAGAGATTATAATTTCTTCTCTAGCCTGTACATTAAAATAGCAATCAGGACAAAGGTTATTTATCTTGTTGCTTAATGGAGAGGAAGGAGGGAGAGGGTCAGACAGGGTCGGAGCCCTTGCTGAATGTTCACAGCTGTGCAGCTAGGTAGCAAAATTTGAGATGGGCATTGATGGAATAAGGGAGCAAGGAATATGTGGTCTCATAATTGTGTATTGAGCACTTTCACACATCTTTAAGGCTGCGAATGGTAAGAAGCTTCCCAAATGCTTGTTTACTGAAAAGTCTAAGACTCCCAGAGTGCAACAGGAATTCACCTTCCTGGGAGCAATTGGATCCTCTTTCCCTCTTACTCAGTGGATGATTTTGGTCTGTCAGCCTGGCTGTAGACATGAAGTACAATTTGGGCAATGTGGCCACAGCCTTGATGCCACAGAATATCAGCTAGCATTTCTTTCTCTACTAAAGTGATGGCTTAAGTGTTAGTACCTAAAAGCCATTTCTTTCTTTTTCCTAATAGCCTGTATAACAGGGTGAATTTGTACTTAGAAGTGGCGGACTTAGAACTAATTGCCAGTGTAACTTGGGCAAATCTCTGTACCCTTTTGGGCCCTGGTTTTCATCTGTAATGTAGGGAATGAATAATTAGATGTCCTTACCCATCATAGTTACACATAGAATGCTTTATGGTTTTAACATTTTCATGAACAGTCTTAGATTATTCTCAATATCACTTGTCAAGCGATTCTTTTATAGCATTGTTTTCCCAATTAAGATGTTAATAATAACAATGATGATAGTAACCAACAAATACATGATACTTCCTATGGATCAAACATATATTTAAGTAGTGCTAACATATGAGGTCAGCATCATTATGCAGAGGAAATTGCACAGATAGGTTAAATCATCCCAGCTCTGCATAGCAGGTGACTTAAAGAATTGGGATTGGACCCCATCTTTGTATCTTTGAAGCTGAATGCTGTGTTGCTACACATTTGCATTCTAGAAAGCTCAGAAAACCAAGGCAGTAACAGTTTACCCATTTTGAAAATGCAACAGGGGCTGGAGGTGTGGCATAGTAGAGCACATGCTGAGCATGCACAAAGCCCTGGGTTCAATCTCCAGCAGGAAGAAAGGAAGGAAGGAAGAAGGGAGGGAGGGGAGGATAAGGGGAGGAGAGAGGAAAGAAAAAGAAGAAAGAAGTGCAGCACTGACGCAAAGGGGCTTACCTTAGTTTCCCTGAGCACCATTGTGTGGGGATGCAGGGATCTGATTGCTGGGCTTCCAGCCACCAGATGCTACCAGATGCTTCCTGGAACAGACATATTTGCCTGTCTTTGGTCTTGAACATTCTATTGTCATCATCCTCAGAGGGAAGATCCACCCTCTGCCAAGTCTTCCTTTTGCCCTGAGCAGCTATGTTTCTGTTGTGTGACTGGCAGCTCTGAGAAGCCGTGCATGGATCAGAATTGAGATTGAGATAAGGGTGGGGGAATCCCATGGTACAGTTTTAGGATGATCTTTGGTTAGAGGTATAAACAGGAGATTTCTGATTCAAGGTGATTTGCCCAGTTAAAAAACACATTTATTTTGGCCTATTTTTTTTCCATTTCTGCCCTCTGCATCTGTCAGAGTTTTCCCTTCATATAAGTTGGAAATTTCATTGAATGCTTCATTTTCTAAGCCAAAAATAACCCTTTGATATTTCTTACTCTTACATCAGAAAGACTAATAAAAATTCCAATTTTCATATCTGCTGTCTGCAAATAGAAAGTTTAAAATAATCACCAAAGATCATATTAATATCCTCTGGATGGGTCTACAGAATTCCTTTGACTACAGTTTATCTTTTCAGTTAATTGTTGTATCCCTCTTATTTTGATCAGCAATGCCAAAAAGCCTTTTACCCCTACTTTATAGACACTATTAATATACTGTTTCATTATCTTCCTTATCAATTCAAAGACAATCCCATTCAAGTGGTACTTTATTACTGCAAAGGAATCTGTTAGGTAGAATAGCTGAAATGCTTTTTAACACCAATAAAATATCTAAATATTTTAACAGATTTCCCCTCAATTTTCTTTTTAGCTGAGTAACCTAGATAACTATCTTTTTTTTTTTTTTTTTGAAAAGCTTTCATCGCATCTTGGCACATTTCCCATATCTGTTCCTTATTTACAATTTATAGTGAAGCCAGAAAAGACTCTGTAGTCTTGAATAATTTGAGTTTGCCACCCATTCCCCCCTCCAAGCTGTTAATCCAGTGCAGGTGAATGGGTGAAAACAGATAAAACAGATTGGCAGATTCTAATCTCATCCCAGGGTAATCTTCCCTAAGTGAAATGTATTCAAGGAGGAGATGGAAGAGTTGCCCAGGACAGTTATTTCTCTGATGGGGTGGGAGTAGGAAAAGGTCTCTTCTGGTGGTATCAATTAGAGGTCCTTTCTTAGTCATCTATTTAAGGACTGTGGGCTCACAATGTGGGAGCCAGCTTTATCCCAAATGGGGTTAATAAAAGAGTTAAACTCCACCCCTGCCATCGTCACATGAAGGCCATTTCCGATTCAGATCTAGTGCTAAAACTAAAAAAATAACAACGCCAAAAAGCTGAAAATGAACACAGCCTGTGTCTCTCTAACTCAAAGCAGACTCTAGCCATGGGCCGCCCTCTGGAAATCCAGCCCCTCCTGGAGCTCCTGTCCCCTGAGGCTGACCTGGGGACAGGGCAGTTGAAGTGGCTTTCATGTCTGCTTGCTCCTTTCTCAGCTCAGAGGTCTCCGTGGAAGTTTCATGGCTTATTCATTCATTGACTGTTTTATTCACCAAATGGCGACAGGTTATTGAGCCTATAAGTGCCAAATACTAGCTGGACTCTGATAGATCTAGGAAGAAGGGCTCAAAGGGGGCTGAGACAACTTTCCAGCAGGTGACACTGATGTAGGGTAAACAAGGAGAGCTAAATAACATGTCATTTGCAAAGGTGTTGATTGGGGTAAGAAAATCCAAGGAGATGCTATTCCCCAGGCTAGGGCACCAGGGAGCCACTGCTGCCCTGAGCTTTGAGGAGCAGTGGGCAGGGTGGTCTGCAGGGCCCAGCCAAGGCAGGGGCAACAGGAATTCATGATCTTGCCTCACTGTGGTCTTAGAGAGAAGGTCATGGTCAACCTGAAGTTATGATAGGAGGGGAGGGAATATGTCCCCCTCTACACTGTCCTCTCACTGTGTCTCCTGCCCTGGGAAACTCCCTCAGGGTGAATCCAACAAGAAGCCAGAGGCCACAAAGCTTCTAGAGGAAGTAACTAAAAGTCCTCCTCCAGGGCCTGAGCAAAGTGGAGAAAGGGCCCCGATATCTCACTTGTGTCTCAGTGCCTCTTTCTGAAGCCCAGAGTGTCAGCTTAATGAGTCCAGAAGGAAGAGACGCCCCCTGGGAGGCTGGACGAGGCTCCTCCAGAAACCCACACGAAATGTGACACTCAGCCACCCTGGAGTTAGTCCTTGTTCTAATTAAGAAAGAATACAGCAAGCTCTGTGACTGACGGGGAGTAAAGCCCGGTGGGCAGGCCCTAGTCCCTGGAACTGAAGGGCTCCCCCTTTAGAAGATGCGCTAATGTGAGTCTGTTAGCTTTCTAAGGCTCCTCGACATGTGGCAGATGGAAACGAAGAGGAGAGAAAGGAAGGAACATCTATTAACCCTTTAATTACACTTCTGATCCTGGACTTGACGGTTTATTTATTTCATTTTGATTCTAAGAACTTG